>NW_022436946.1:80145930-80180736 GCF_009761245.1 Sapajus apella | reverse complement strand
TTTTTTTTTTTTTTTTTTTTTTTTTTTTTTTTTTTTAAGAAGGCAAATTTTTCTTTATTTGTTTTCCAAATTGTATTAACAGATTATACATAGATTGCACTGAGGAGCTCAATGCCATGGAAAGACTGCATGACAGAAAAGGGTCCTTTCTTATTACACATTTGTTCTATCAATGCCTAACATACAGAGGTAGCATAGCATAATGCTTTGCTACTTAACATCTGGTCTGCAGAACAGCAACAGCACCTGGGATCTTATTATAAATGCAGAAGGGGAGCTTCTGGCACAGATCTGTTCATTAGCATCTACATTTCAATAAAATCTGGAGGTAATGCACTTCGGAAGTACTGATATCGTGATTAAGAGAAGGCACTGTGCAGCCAGACTGGCTGGGTTCCACTGGTCTTTCCTCTTTAAAGGATAGGTGACATTATGCCACTTATAAAACGTTTCTGTGCCTTGTTTTTCTCATCTGAAAAATGGAGAAAATAATAAAGCCAGCCCCTTAGGACTAGTGTGAGGGCTGAAGGAGTGAATTTACACAATGCTCTTAGAGTGGGTTTGTAATACAGTAAGTCTTATAAAAATCTTTGCTATTACTGTTATTATCCCCATTTAGGATGTGAATAAACAGTCTTTTATGTTAGGAAGAATGAAACAGGAATTCTAATGGTGAAAGTTTGGAGGTTGGAGAAAGGTAAAATGAATGTGAAGGAGTTTTGTGACTAGAGCTGCTCTGATTTGGAATACTGACAACCATCTTTTAATACAGCTGATTCAAATGAGTAAGTAATTGCACATAAGATCCTTCCCCAATTACTCCACATCTCAGTCATTCTTTATTATTATTAATTAATATTGTAGAAACATATTCAGATAAAATTTTGAAGGAAAAAAGGAAACGCTCATAATCGTACCATGATAACAATTTATTATATTTGTATTGTTATATATGTAGTTAGGAACAAGTTTTAAAGCCATTTAAAAAATGTACTGAGTAAATACTGAAAATACTATTTACCAACTGAGAGTGATGTTCATTTAATATATATATTATCTATCTATATAATATTATAGATTTCTTTTCGAATGATTTAAAGCTCATGAAATACAGTTCATGTATCTACATTACCTATGTGTTCAAATCATCTTTAGTTGTAAATGAGATAGGAACTAATAAAAAGTTTTAACTTCATGTGAACATATTTAAATTCTGTGATTTTGCTTGTGCTGTTTGATTATTTTGGATATTATTCTTTGAAATCTAACATACCTAATTATTTGCCCAACAAATTGTTCCAAAAAAATCCAAATATTTTCAGAAGTACTATATATGAGTTTGAGTCTGAGTATTCAGAGCTAATTTCAGAAAAGGACTAGCAAAGGGTACAGATATATTTTTTTTTTCTGCCTACTTGAGTTCTACATTTATTGACCTCAGTGTTCTGGGACTATATTAAAGAGCATTAATATAACAGAATAATGGGGTAACATGATTGAATGTAGATCTAGTGTTGTATAATCTCTTTGTTTGTTGTTTGTTTATTTGGTTTAGTTTGGTTTGGTGTGGTGTTCTGGTACCAACAACAACAATAAAAAAAAATCCCTTTATTTCAAAATGCATTTCACTATAGTTTTCACTTATACACTCAACTATTTGAATCTTATTTCACTTGAAGATTCATCTGCAATTTTAACCAAAGTTTTATGGATCACTATAGTGAAGATAATACTTTTAAGATTTATAAATAATGAATAAATAATAAAAGGCCATTCCCATATGAACTCAATTTGTTAGGAGATAAAGCAACTAGGCTTATAGCTAAGGAAACCTGTTTGAAAAATAACACAAATCATTCAAGGAAACCTGTTTGAAAAATAACACAAATCATTTGACAAATGAAAGATAATTGGGTTAAAAAATGTTAAATTAATTGAATTCTATCATACAAAAAATTTAAGTATTGTTTGTATCCATGAATGCAAAAATTCTGAAAATACAGAGAAAAACGTCTATGATAAAAGCATGTTTGATCAGTATGACCTATTCCATTTAAATGGGATATTTACATCAAAGGTACATTAAAACAACAAAAAAGTAAATGCAAAAAATGTAAGGATGAAAATTCAAATATTTAAAAAGTGGTAAATATGAATAGTGTTTTTTCTTGAATAAACAAAAGAAACATTTACTATAACTTCTGAAATTGACAAGGAATATGACTAGAAATATAAATGCCTTTGTTAATCAGGTGATGTGAGTCGCGCCTTCAGAGAAAATCACCATGGGACTTTGACTATGGGAGAATAGTGAAGGGTTTTATATTTTTGTGGATTCACATAGAGATCACTTTTTTTCTTCTGTCATTGAATACAGATACATATGAGACTTGAGAATTACTCAGAAAGCATAGGATATGTAAAATTGTTTGTAGTAATTATTTCATTATATATATGCCTTAAAACATTATCTACTTCTTAAATATACACAATAAAAGTAAATTTTAAAATACAGTAGACAATGTCAACCTGAAGTTTTTTTTATTGATGGCAGTTTATTATAAGATGACTATGTCCACACGTTAGGAGGACCAATTGACTATCTTAGTTAAAACATGTTTTTTAATATTACTTATACATGTAACAGCTAAAGAAACAGATTATTTGGGATTAAAAAAAAAAAACAAACAAAAAAACCTGAACTTTGAAGGCAAAGAACTTGTTAAAACTGAAAATTAGTATTTGGAGATTTTAATGACCACTACATATATTTATATCACATACTGTCTTTTTCCCCAAATTAAGGAAATTTTACATGTTACCTTAAAAAGTACAAATATAAAACCTTATCCAAGAAAAAAAGTTTTAAGTTCAATTCTAAAAGCCTCAAATTCTTATTAATGGCCGCATTGAACAGCATAGTATAGCTTAAAAATCTATTTTCTATAAAGCTTGAAGTCTTAGGAAGTTTGAGATATAAATAAATAAATGTATACAAAGATAAAAACTTAATAACATATTTATAAATGCATAATCATTTTGTACTAATTTCAAATTATAAGGGATTAGATTATATATTTTAAAATTATGGCTCATTTGTTTTAAAATTATGCATATGACTAATTATTGACTTTTGTGAAATAACATTTAAAAAATTATTGTACATATTTGTATGATGACATCCTGAATTCTACTTATGTATTCATTCTATATGTAGGAACTCAGGAATTAATACACAAATGGAGTAAAATATACAATGGGTGTTTAAGGTTATTATTATTTATTTTTTACCATTTGAGTCACTGTAAAACCTGAATTTAATGGATAAGATCTAGTGAGATGATATCATTAGATTTGGTATCATCATATGTAACTGCAGTTTAATGAAAATAATAAAACATTAAACATTAAGCAAAATTATTAAACTGCATTAACAGCCAGGAGCCAACATTTTATTAAAGGCCTTAAGGAGATAAAGAAACAAACACACAAGTATCTGGGAGTAGAATACCTCAGGTAAGAGAAACAACATGCCTCCAAAGTCTTGAGAAAGGAGTTTCATCTTTTGCAAACTTGTTGCTGGAGTGAATGGAGCAACAAAGAGGGTGGGAAGGGATGAGGCTATAGACATGACAAGGGACCAATCACCCCAAAGACTTTGGCTTCTACCCTCAGTGGCATAAGAGGCCACATGTTATATTTAGACTTACATATTAATGGGTGAACAATCTATAGGGGCATAAGAGTGAGAGTAGAGGGATCAGTCCAGAGGAGATTGCAATAACTGAAGACATGGCCACAGGTATCTGCTGAGTGGCAGTGATGAAAATGGTAAAACATGGTCAGATTCTAGATATAGGTCAAAGGTAGGTCCAAAAAATCTTCTGAATGAATTGGATGTGTTCAGTTTTTATGTTTATCAAATAATAACTTTAAGGCTACAAATCTGCTCATTTTAGGTTCATCTTTCTTGACATAAATTTCTATACACAACTACTTTCTACAGCTCTCCTGCTAAGATAGCATAATCATTATGATTCAATAACTTAGACAAATAGCTTCAGTTCCACGTGACAGATGCCTTCCCAACAAGAAATGTGACAGTAATCCACAGCAGGATTACAATAGGAAGCAGAAGAAAATTAGGCAAAATACATTGAAAACTGGTACATATGGAGTATAACTTTAAAACTAATTATTGTTATTAAGACAACTAATTTTCTATACTTTCTCTTTTTCTAGCCATACTAGCTAATTTTACAATGCATTCTATTTTAGCTTTCCTCTAGGGTCCCTCCATTCTCCTTTTGGGAAAAATATGAAAATATTTATTTCTTGAATTTCCTTTCTTAATGAGTTTTCTCTTTTTTATGGGTTATACCTGTTTTACCTATCAGACAAATTCAAATTCTATTTTAAAATCCCTCTCCCATAATTTTCTCTCATAAAATGGACCATTGAGCAGCATTTATTTATTTAACTTCTTGAAAATATCACTTTGCTACTTAGTTTGTTATTGTTTGATACCTAAGAAATTTTGTATCATGTTTTAGGCTGCACTTTACATGATATTTTCTAATAAATTCTAATCGGACTAAGGTATCTTCCATATTAACCTAATGATTTCATAACCTCAAGTGCCTAAATTTTTACTTGCTTTTGCCACTTAAAATTAAAGGCAACACAAATTTAAGACATTAATATCTGTGAAAGAAGTATATCTATCTAGTTTACTGAATACTGTGTTGCACCGATTCAAGCCACTCTGTCCTAGAGAACATCTCAGAGGCTTCTAAAGCACTCAGAGAAACCCAACATCAACTTGTGTCCTAGTGGTCTCAGGAGATACCCAAAAGCCCTTCACTTTCCTCACAGTAATCGTGCTCATCAGATCCCTCAGCTGTGTGCTCAATTGTGTGTTTTGCGGACTCCTCATGAATATTTCCGTATTTCCTTTGTCTTGTATGAACCTATCATAACAGTTATTCCATCAGTGTTTGTTAAATGGACAGAAAGACAAAGAAGGATGTAGGCAGGAGGGAATCTTAAACTGCACACAAGAGAGAATCAATCCCCTAGTGACAATTTTCCACCTTACCTCTGTCCACCTTTAGTTATATCAGCTGCAGCTGGCTCTTATGAATTTCCTCTCATTAACCCTTAATTATAAACAGTAAGGGATGCTGTGTGGGGTCATATGATCCAGCATAATTTCCGGGAGGATCTACAAAAGAAACCAATTTTACTATTTATCACCAAAAGCCTATTATAATGCACAAACAATCAAAACCCTTAAAGGAAGCTGAAGATACTTTGAAAGGCATAATTAACCATGCGAATTCTAAAAATCATACAATAATTTAACTACATAAAGAAGAAAGTGAGAAAGGCAAACCCAAAGTAATTTTTGGGCCAGAACATTTCTTGAAACTAAACACTTGATCAGTCTCTACAGGTGAACTATATCTGCAAAATAATTTTATCTAATTAAAATTACCACAGAACATACATTCACAAGCAAAAATTCATTTTTTTATATAGCTACTAGGGTCACAGTAGCCATGGCAGCATTTCAAGAGTATGGAAAGTTGGAGGCAGAGGAACAAAAACACTGTAGACCTTTATAAAAAATTTTAAGAACCACATTTCAAATTATACTCTCTATTTTCATCAAATCCTCATGGTGTAAAAGTGCCCGAATTTATTTTTGTTTTAATATGTACGTATTTTTTTACTATCTTTAACAGGTCATTCTCTTTGGTTTTGTACTTTTTAGTCAATATAGCATCAGTAAGACTCAAGTACCAAAACAATATGCTGGGATGTCTCTATGCATTAAAGGCCCATAAACTACTTCACGATAATGTGGTTCATTAAAATTTCTCAATATCAATATATGTGGGGAAAGGGAACAAGATAATGGAAAAAAGAAATGAGAAAAATACAGAAACTGAAGAGAAAGGAAAGAAAAAAACAATGGGATTGGGGGAAGAAAAAAACTGATTTGAGACAAAAATGTGAACTTAAATGTATATGTTTATATCTGAATGCACGGGTCATTTTCTACAAACCATATGCACTATACAGACTGCACATCATCAAGACGAAATTTAGGGAAGGGTCAAAGACAAAAAGTAATCAGTTTACAGTGTTTTTGAAACTGGAATGAGAATTTCAGCTACTAATGAAGCTCATTTCAAGATTAACATGGCCAAACTTAAAAACTCTGTCATTAAAATTTGTGTTTTTGGTTTCAAAAAGAATCATTCATTTTAGAGAAGTACTGCATTTTAAAATCACCTAGACCCATAAAGGACATTTAGAAATATACAGTTCTTTGATTTTAACAGCATTTGTCACCCACATGCTTTCGAATCAGCATGCTATTATGACCAAAAAGCTTATTTTAAAAGATAACAAATGTACATGATTATCTAGGAATCTGCTCATTTTACCCTCAGGATGTCATCTATATCATTGGCTAAGAAAAAAATATATATATTTACTATATATCACCACTCTGATTTCACCAAAACTCTTTTGGGAAAATGTATTCTAATACTATATAGAATAGTGTTGTACAGAATTACTGTGAATAAAGATCTAGTTCTCTATCCTTTACAGTCTGGGGCAAAAGCATTTGAAAATACAAAGGGCTTTAGTGTTACTATAGAAAGCTCAAAATACTTTTACTTAAAACGTCATCATCAAGAAAAATGTCAGGATTCATAATCCATGGAGCCGATGCACATATAGGCTAATCACATTCAGTACTTTTGAGGTCAGGATTCATATCTGAGTCTGAATCAATATTAATATTCCTTCTCTGCACTTGGTAGATAAAAATGTTTTCTGCAAAGGAAAGAGCTTCTATTACCTTTATTAAATAGTAGTTAGTTGGCTGCACTTTCCTTGGATTTAAAAAGATAGTGTAGAAATGGCTGTGCTTATAGTTTCACAGTTTGCAATAAGTGGTTTTGAGAAATGATATTTTTCCTTTATGGGATTCTATGACTTTCACAATAATAGTATTTTCACTCACTTCAATATGCTCCTTCCTTAGAAATTTGAAAGTGTTAAAGTATACTATCTCACTGGTCTTTATAATAATTCCATTAAGTCTGAATAGATTCTTATTTGATAAATCTTTGAAAAACCTGCTTCAGGTTAAGCATCCTTATTGTTCTTCAAGGAATAGATTGACTTAATCCTCAAACATTCTCTTTTATGAGAATGGGAGCACATGAATCACTCTTTCTAAATCTAAGTTCAGAGATAGAGCTTCCTTCATTACTACTACCTTCAAGAAACCCTTCCTCCAATTCACCCATTAGCTTTATCACTTTAAAAAGTACACTACTTGGCCAATAAACAAAAAGGACAAAACAGAGAAAGGGAGAAATGTCAGATAATAATTTTTCTTCTACCTTCTGGAGTTACAGATAATTTTCAGATGAGATAATTTTGAAATCATTAAAAACATTTTAGTGAACTAAAAAAACCCAAAGGGTACATTAGAACAATCACATATTGCTATTCTACATCAGGCAGTATACTATATTAGTTTTATTGTTTATAGAAAACCTCTCCAGTTACAGCTTATTGGTAAATATGCAGTTGTTTACATATTATTTATGTTATCCAGAATGTTCACCACTGTCAACCCCATCACCTCATAGCATATAAAATAGCTAGTTCGTGTAAGTCACACTTGGCTGCTATCTCCAAAATAATGCAAAGAAGTCGTCACTCTTTCCAAATAAGTGAAACTCAGTGAGTTGAGTGACAGATCTGTATTTCGTGGACTAGCATAGTTCAAATGTCACTGTAAAAAATTTACTTTTTCAAAATATAAAGTATAATTTTACGTTTTATATTGTTTCTAAAAACAAAACAAAAAGACAGGAAACCAAACAAAATAATAGTACATCCTGTAATTATTAGTAACTTATAACACCAAATTTTATATTCTTTTTTTAAATTTCTTAAGCTATACTTTTTAACTCTGGGGAAAGTAAAAGCCAAACAAACATCTCATGTTTTTGTTTCTTGGTAAAAATTGGATTATTAATCAGCTAAATAGACTCATCTGCCCAAGAATGTTATGTCTTCATTTGTTTTTCCACCTATTTTACCCCTAAGGAAAGGTTTACAGAAAGAAGAATAAAGTCAAGAGGATATTAAGGCTGAATTTTATTGCTTGTGGCTGAATTTTAGCCAGATTTAATTTTTGTTCCCATGGTTTTAAGTTCTACCTCCCACCCTAGTTTTCCAATTTTCCTTCAGTCCCATGATAACGAATTTCTATTGCTCAAAGTAAGATTGTGTCTTTGTATTGATTCGTTAAGGCAACACTTTTATTTCTCACATCAACAATTTTTACCTGAACCTCAGTTTATGTCCCTATCCTAAAGAAACTGAATTCACAATTCTAAAGCAAATCACTTTGGACAAAATACCTTGGAATTATACTAAATAGGATTTTCAGCATATACAGGTTTTTTCAGGTTTATGTAATGCAAAAGCAGAAACAAACTCAGTAATTCTATTTAACAGAGCCTCTCAAACCTTAGTCTTGCTATAATTGAAGACAAGCGCTGTCAGGAAGCAAACACTGAAAAGATGTATGCTACTCTTTGCTCAGTGTTATAAGTAGAAAAGTCTTGGACAGAGGGGCCAACATCATACAACAGAACAGCTAGCACAGAGTGTTGAGGCAATTAACTTCTCACATGCTAATTCACAAACAAGAAAAGAAGAAAAACAGGAGAGCTAGAATAATATTGTATACACTATGTAGATGATCGATTAATGAAAACTGAAAAAATGAAAAAGAGAAATACATTTTCAATTCGCCTTATGCTAAGTTTGATTGGTTGTAGCATAGCATTATAAAATTGCTTTTTTTAATTTTTATTTTTTGTAATGGAAGAAAAAGTTGATATTTCTACCCAAATCAATCATTTATCTTTTTTTCCAGCCAACATATAAGCAAAAAACTATATTACAGAATGGAGTTTGTCTGAGATTTATATTTCCTTATAAGCTACATTAGTAGCTATTTAAATGCTTCTAATTCAAAAGCGTAAGGGGGAAATTAAACAACAAAGTAGGTCTCTTGCAACGTCTCACTGAGAGGAGTTATTTTAGAAAAGGGAATCACTTTTTAAGCTAGAACTCCTTCACAGAACAGAGGAACATCACATGGCTAGTTTGATATCAGTTATACTTTTTCCATTAGGATCCTGTTATTATCCATATCCACAGGGTTGCCCAGGTAACTTCACTACTTGGTTTCATTTTAAAGCCAGAAGCAACTATTTCCATATTCTAAAATAGAAGTTCAAATTGTCTGAAGAACACAGCAATTAAATCTGAAAAGAATAGGTAATCATGTCCTTTGAAATCAAATCATCAGATAGTTGTCTCTGCTATCTTTTGAATATGTCCCCTACACAATTCCAGTGTTTCCTATATCATGATATGAAAAGGTGGGGCCTTGAACAGGTAATTATGCCATAAGCGCTCCTTCCTGGTATGGTACTAAAGCCCTCATAAAAGAGGTTTTATGTAACATTTGGCTAGCTTGCCCTTCAGCTTTTTGCGAAGTGAAGATGCAGCAAGAAGGCCCTCCCAGATAAAATGTTGATGCCTTGAATTTCTATTTTTCAGTCTCCAGAACTGCGAGAGATAAATTTCTGTTCTATATAAATTACCCAGTCTGTGATATTCTGTAACAGCAGCACACAATGAACTAAGACACTGTGTCACCATGTTTCAACTCTGCTGCTGAGCCACTTTTCATTGACTCCAGGACACTAAGACATGAGTAAAGCTAATCATGGGAGGATAATTATCACCTTCAGAATTAATGATGGAGACCGCATTGTCTCTTATGGCAGCAAAACAAGAGGGTGAGGCAGGGAAAGAACCATTTGAAAGGGGGAAAAACATTCAGTCCAAGCAAATACTATGGTTACTGGATGCAAGAAAAAGCTCAGTTGACCCAAATTGAATTTACATTTCCCACATTGGCTAAATTCTTCCTTCTCTATTGATTAAAATTTTCCTAATGTTCACAGGATATGGCATCTGAGCTTGAAGTGTTTTCATACATATGTCTCATGAACATAACAAATAGCAAATAAAGGAATAGCAGAAGGAGGGCTTCATGTTCATCCTTTACAGCTATTACAAACTTGCACATGATATTGTATTAGTATTTCTGAGACCCTATGCAATGACAAGAACCATTTTAAAAGCTAATTAAATAAAAGTAGGAACCAATTAGTTGATTCAAAGAGCCACAAAATTTTCTTATATTTTGAATTTAATTTACTGAACTATTTATGTAGTTATTTTGTACAGACATTGAGCACATACTTTTGGAATACAGAATGAGGCTAATAAGTTCTGTAAATTACATCACTACCATTATTAATATCCCTTTTGCTGATGAAGTCAAAATACTTCACGGTTTCTGAACTTCAGGCTGTGAGAGGTTACTTCAAGTGTGAGGGGTAAGTGTACATTATTAGACCATTCATTTCAATTTTAAAAAACTTTTGGCATAATGATACCTAAATATTCATGGTCTGTCAATGTTATGTTGTCTTAAGCTATGTTCTTTAACTATAAAATTGCATCGTCAAATGGAATTTGTGTCACAGTTCTAAAGGTGTTGTTTATTTTATGTATTGTTTTTTTATTTTGAGGCAAAGTCTTGCTCTGTCATTCATGCTAGAGTGAAACGGCATGATCTCAGCTCACTGCAGCCTCTGCCTCCCAGGTTGAAGCCATTCTTCTGCCTCAGCCTCCCGGGTTGCTGGAATGACAGGTGTGCACCACCGCTTTCGGCTAATTTTTCTATTTTTAGTAGAGATGGTGTTTCACCATGTTGGCCAGGCTGTCTTGAACTCCTGGCCTCAAGTGATCTTCCTGCCTTAGCCTCTCAAAGTGCTGGGATTACAGGCATGAGCACCATGCCCAGCCTAAAGGTGTTTTTTAAAATATGCAAATAAAAACCAAGTTTTAATAATCTGATTTTGATGAAAAGATTAATAAAATTTGATGCTGGTTGTCATATGAAAAAGTTTAATTTACTTAAATAAAATACTTTCATATTCTTTTTCTTAACCATATATTCATAAAGTAGAAGAAATTCAAAACCTATTGTAATACAAATATCTAATGTTTAATTATATCAGTTGTTTTAAGAGGACAGATCATAGTACTGACTTAAATTTAACATTATTTAGAAGAACATAAATTATTACTTGATTTTATTTTAGCACTACATTAATACTGCAGGTAACACTTCAATGGTAGTTTCATGCATCATCACACAACAAAGGTGTTTATTAATAGACCATTAAAATATCCATGCCATGTTTATCTTAAGAATTTATTTACAGTATATGTATGCTTGCCAGTGACAAGTAGTCACTTTGAGAAGAACCATTAATTAAACTGACCATAAATTATGCAAATGTTGCTTTAAAAAATATAACAAAGGAAAGCATTTTTCTCAAATGCTGTATTTGTTCTTGTTCTGTTTATTCCTTTCAGTACTTCTAGGCTCATTATTTTGACTATATGTTCTCCATAATGAACCTAATGTACATCATAGAAATTTATTCCTACCGATAGTTGACATTTAATTGTCTTTGAAAAATAAACTGTTATAGTTGGAAATGTTAATATTATACTTCTTATTCATTAATAACTTCATTATATAAAGCAATCTCATTATAATACATCTGAATTAGGATTACATAATATGTTAACCAAAATTACATCATACTGCTGGACTATACTTAAAGTTTAAAATAATATGATATTGTTAAACATATTGATCCAGCACCACTTATAAAAGAGTTACCTTAATTTTTTAACCTATGTGTTTTCATTTATTCTTCTTTATTGTTAAATAACTGCCTTTGTATATAGTATGGAATTTATTAAATAATTCAAGAAAGGATTTTTGGTGGCATTAACAGAGACTTTTTATAACAGCAGTTAAATATGTATTATCAATTGATTTTTAACATTTCTAAAATATTAACTAAATAGCTGCTTTAGTAAGATGGTGTGTAATAGAATATATTCTCCATAAGCCATTAACTCAATCCAAAAGTAAACTTGACTTACATTAGTCTTTATTTATCTAAATATCTATGCTTTTCAGGCCATACATTTATTTTTCATATTTCAGATGTGTTGCAAACGTAAAAAAATGAATTCACATCCTATGCACATTGACTCACACCTGTTAATTACAGCATTTTGGGGAGCCAAGGCAGGAGATCTCTTGAGGCCAAAACTTTGAGACCTGTCTGGGCAAATAGTGAGACCCCATCTCTACAAATTAAAAAATACATTTGTGTAAATCCATTATTAATAAAATCTCTCACCATTAAACAGTGCATGTAAAGGCAGGAAAGTACACTGACATTATCATTACTTCTAAAGTTGAATGTAATTTTTATAATGACATTGTATAATTTGGTCATCTTTTGTTTATTTTGAGAATGTTCTAGGAAAAGCAATAAGGCACTCAAGGAAACAATTAAGGATTATGTATTTACATATTTACATTATTAGTTTAAATACTTAAGCGGAATATAGACACAGAAATGTGAAAAAAAATAAAGAGAAATATGGAAAGACTATAAAATAAGCAGGGAAATTCTAACAAATACTTGAATGCCTATCAAAGGATAGCACAGGTCCTCCAAGAAGCAAAACTGAGACAGTATTAGCTGTTCAAGAGATTTGCTGGGGGAAATGCCAGTGAGGGAAAATGAAAAGGGCCCACAGAAGGCTAAGACACCTTCAGAGTGTCAATTATGCTTCTTACAGGAGATTTGAATGATATATTTTCATTATTTCCATACTACATTTCTTATCTAAAGCAAGTTCATGACCACCTGCTCCATGATCCCCCAGGGACTCTCTTTCTAAGGAGAAACTAGAGGAAAAATGACAGGATAAACTACAGCCCTTTGGCTGCAGTTGATCTCAGACCAGCAACTCATTCTCTATTTCCTCCACAATTGTTTTACTTCTCAGAGGTTGAAACTCTTGGATACCACTTTTTTTTTTTTTTCCTGAGTGGGATTTCTGTATGCATTTGTTCACAGCTATGATGGGGAGAGAGAGTAGCAGGGGATCTAGATGTGGATCATCTAGGTTCCAAGCATCCTTACTTTTGTCCCTACTGTGAAAAGCAGTTCTACTTTTGTAGTTGAGGGTTGATTATTCCTGCCAGATGGTGACTCCTCTTCTTGCCTCCAAATCTCTAGGCATACGATGTCCAAAGTGCCCTGGCAGCACGGTGATGTTTAATTCTATGGGAACTTTATGTATCCCCTGTCAAGAGGGTAACTATAGGGACCAGATTTGAGGGACAGGAAGAACAAAATCGCCCAGTGAATCATTGGAAGTGGTGGTAACCGCAACACTTGTGGTTTACTCCTTAATTACCAGATCATATATTATTTCTTTTGGGAACAAAGTACCATATAAAGGTATCTAATTTCATGCATATACTGCATCCTGAAGGATGGCACCCATCCTTTCATCAGGTGGCCACCAAACTGGCACTTCAGCTGTAAAAGGGTTTCCTAGAATTGTTACTGCTTCTGCATAGAGAGACATGCAATACAACTAGTGGATCTTATTTATGGTTATGGTCTCTCTCATGCATCTCCTCACCACAAAGTTTGTCTCCTGGTTAGGCAGTATGATATACTTCTGTATGATGCATTCTATAAGTTCCTATGCAGTGATGGCTGCAGCTCAGAAGGCAAGGCAAATCTAAACCTGGAATAGGTATCTATCCTTAGGACAAACAGGTGGCCTTTCCAGAAGGGAAGGAGTCCAAAATAGGTGGCTTAAATAGCTGGTTGGTCTCCTTTAGAAGAGCATATTTCTCTGATTCTGTAAAGTTGTATCAACATTGTTAAGTTGGAGGCAACACTATTAGGCTAATGCTAGGCTCCAACTCTGCCACTGTGGCCACTATGCTCATATACCTATTATATCAGTTTTGGTGTAGTCAATGATAAAGGGTTACTAATGTCAACTGACTCACACGTTTTGTCTAATTAGTTGTCTAGTGCGTCCTCCACAGTGAATGGATGCTTTTCATGGATGTTAACATGTGAAACAAAAATATTCATATGTTATGTCCACTTCTATGCGTTCATTTTTATGCTACTCACTCAGACTTCCTTGCTTTTGAACTTCCGGCTTTTTTCTTCCACATCACTAACTAGATAACCATACCATTAGCCACCTCCAATACACACACATAGACACAGACACAGACACACACACACACACACCCTAACTTCAGGCCACTTGTCTTTCTACACAAACTGAATAAACTGTTCTCCAGTAGCCCAGTTGTGAATCTACTGCATGGAAAAACTTTTCCCTCCTCACCATTTTATACTGTTTTTTGTTTGTTTGTTTTAGAGGTAGAGTCTCATCATGTCACCCAAGCTAGAGTGGAATGATTATTCACAAATGTGATAATAGAACACAATAGCCCTACTCCTGGGCTCAGGCAATCCTTTTGCCTTAGCATCTTGGGTAGCTAGAACTACAGCCAAACACTACTGCAGCCAGCTTCCATTATCTTTTCAAAACCACCCCTAAATAGTTCTATAATGCAGCCACCATCCACTTATATTTTGCATTGAAATCATATCTAAACTCATGTTTTTTTCTTTTTGCTTATATGTGATGAGATCTCTTCTATGTTCATGGGTTTGAGCTTGCCATAAAAGGTATACCATGTATTTTTCCACCACTGACATTTCCCATGCCTTAGGCACTGCCAGAAATATGGCTCAAGCAACAGGCTTCTTCTGCTACAGCTGTAACAGCAGCAGAGCCTTTCCTCTTCCAGACTTCACTGGAAGCTGGCAGACTTCTGTGCTACCTAGTAAGTGGGCTGGAGCGACATTTCTACATGTGGAATATGTTATCTTTACAACCCAAATGGTCCAATGAGATTCTGTGCTTCCTTCTTTTAGGTAGAATACACAACCAAAGCAATTTCTCTTTTGCTTTGACTGGGATATCCTGGCATTCCCTGACCACTCAGCCTCCTAAACACATTACTGAAAATAGGTAATCCCTAAATCTTCAGAGTTTATCTCTCACCTTTTGGTGCCACTGTATCTTAAGGAGTTGTTGTACACTCATATGTTTTACCCTATCCATTAAACATGACATCATCAATGCCAGTATGATTTTCTGCCATATGTACAGGCAGTCCAGATCTTTTCAGATTATATTATGACATAGGGAGGAAGATATGCAGTAAAACTGTAAATAAATATTCTTTTGCGTTTCACTTAAATGTATATTATTTCTGATATTCTTTTCTCATTGGAATAGAGTATATAAATATACTCTATATGAATAGAATATAGGAATGAATTACAAATCACTGGCCATATCTCATGTACCTGAGACCTTATTAATTGGCTCTAAAACGATACCATTTTTAGCATAGCACCTGGGACCAGAGCCACTACTTAATGGATGCTGTGATAGTCTACAGTCATTCTCCCAGCTTCATTCAGTTTCTGTAGGGCAAGACTGGTATATTTCATAAAGATATAATATGACAGAAACCACAAATCCTACGTGCTTTTGCAGTATCACAGAGTTACTTATCTCAATTTTTCCTACTGCCAGGGGTTAATATTGTTTTTTATTTACCATCTTAGACAGGGAAGTTTGAGAGTTTTTTATTCAGCTTTCCCACTTTGATCATTCTTGGCTCAGAAGTCAGGGAAATAATGTGGGGGCTATTCCAATTGCCAAGTATATGAGTTCTAACTATATCCTTTAAAAATGGGAAAATTATCCTGGTGAAGGTTCATGGATCCAGTGAGCATACTGTGAGTTGGACTTTGGTCAGGAGTTAAGATTCCAGTTATTCTAATATGGGTGGAAGTGAAGTAATAATGATGCTTTGGGTCTCCAGTTATCAAGTCAACTCAGACCTTTTATCTAATAACTCTCAAAATGTATCCCTGTCAGCCTGGCACAGTGGCTCACACCCATAATCGCAGCACTTTGGAAGTCCTAAGTGGGCAGTTCACAAGGTCAAGAGGGGGAGACCATCCTGGCTAACATGGTGAACCCCGTCTCTATTAAAACATACAAAAATTAGCTGGGCATGGTGGCATGCACCTGTCATCCCAGCTACTCAGGAGGCTGAGGCAGGAGAGTCGCTTGAACCTGGGAGGCAGAGGTTGCAGTGAGCCAAGATCACGCCACTGCACTCCGGCCTGGGCGACAGAGTGAGAGACCATCACCCAAAAAAAAAAAAAAAAAAAAAAAAAAAGTCTCCATGTCCCCCTTCTTTTAGTGTAGTATATGCTTGCAATAGCATAGTTGTGTAATAGCTCCTACTGACCCAGCCTCCTCTTCAGTCAGTGGCTTTCTGATTTGAAAACTACCTCAGTTTTAGAAACTTGACAAGAGACTGAGAATATTATTGGCATTTTCATCACTATCTTTTACATCTTGTTTCTTGACTTTTTAATATTTTTAAAGTTATAAATATTAATATCATCTATTCTGTTCTTAGGGACTCTAAGATCTTTTAATGATCTCTACAACTAGCGGAAGTTTAAGATTCCTTGGTTAGTCCTCTGACTTTTCCAGTCTTTTAGGTAATTGTAGCCTCCTGCTTCCTAATGTTGAACTGATGCTCCTAAGCTTGTGTTCCTACAGGGCTTTATTATCCATATGTATATTAATTAGCCCAGGTCTGTGACTCTTTCTCCCGTTGTCAGTATTGCGTTGCAGAAGAGATACAGGACAACATCTCAGGGGTGCTTGTGCCCCCTCACTAGCACTTTTCCAGTGGTCTCTGTGAACGGTGTGTTCTTTGGGCCCTCCCATGTGATATAATCTTCTGAGGAGTTTTTTAGCCTGACATAACATATCCATTCCCAAATTCCCAATTTCCTCAGCCTCTCTAATTTTCCCTTTACTACCTTCTAGGACAACTCAGGCCTTTCCACTACTTTAGGCTTTGCCAGTATCTCCTCCAGATTTCAAAAGCACCACAGCAGCAAGTTCAACCTATCCCCTGGAAACTTTTCCAGCATGTCAAATTCTATATCTTGAGAAAGTACTCCCAACCCAATACATTCTGGCATATTCCATTCTTATATTTAGGCTTTCCTTGGTCAAGCAATCTCATACTCCAATCCCAATAATATTGCTTTGACTTTTGCTTGTATATGTTACCAAATTCTTACAATCCTTTTAGAGCACAATTGTTTTCAGGACCATAATGTTCCCAGGTGAGTTACTCCTACTTTTCAGCCTGAGAGCTAGGAGAAGAGGCTGAGAATGGTCTTGAGGTGATAAAAGGTTGTACTTGTTTCCTGCTGGAAGAAGCCTCTGTGGTGTCTTGGAACACAGGACAACAGTCTGGTATAGAAAGCCTGGGGTTGTAAAACACGCAATGGGTTTATCTAAAGGGATGCGTCTAAGCATGCTGGTTTGCAGACCCTTGTGAATGTTCTGGAGTTGCAAGAGTAGACCCACCTTTTCCTAGTTGCTGTTGGTATACTTTCTGTGCCTCAAGATACCCTAGTGGTGTAAACATTTCTTGCGCTTTGCAACTGTATTGTATTTACATCCTGCTGCTCAGCACTGTCAGCTCTTCTCCAGCAAGAAATAAGGCCTTTTTTTTTTTCGTAAGCTATCATGGGGAATCCCTTACTCTCACACAAGTAGTCACTATCTGATTGTAAGTGACCCTCAGTTCTTATTTTTTGAAGGGAAATACAATTTGTAGTCAGCTAACTCCACTGTTGCTGTATGCATTACTTACCCAATAATCATTCAAATACACAAATGATCACACTTGTAAAAAGCATTCCCCTCAACCTGAATACTTTTCAAGGCACCTTTGGTAAAATTTTTAGCAACTGGGGCTGTACTTTAAGCAAGAAACTTTCCTGCCTCACCTAACAACTTAAATGATGTTATTTTATTTTATTCACATCCACTTGTTTTTCTAGGTTGTCCTGAAAGTAGATGACAAGACAGGATTATATGTACAAGAATTTTTTGGATGAAATGCTAGTGAGGAAAAATGGAAAGGTACATAATGAATGCTGTGAGAGCCGTTAGACCCTGACACATGTCTTTTCATTTACAAGAGAAAAGAAGAAAAGAGGCTGAATGAAAGACTCAGACTGCAGTGCATTTCTAAGAAATTTTCTGAAGGCCAAGTCTCTAAGCCAAAGTTGTCCATCAGAGGGGTCCCATATCTCACAAAAACTGGCCTATTTTAGTATGCCGTCTGTATTAGTCCATTTTCTGTTGCTTATAACAGAATCCTTAAAATTTGATAATTTGTAAAGAAAAGAATTTTACTTCTTACTGTTATGGGAATAAGAAATTGAAAGTTGAGAGGTTGCAATTTATGAGATCCTTCTTTAGGGACTCTCTGTAGAGTCTCAAGAATGCATGGGGCATTGCATGAGGAAGGGACTGAGCATCCTAGCTCATATTTCACTTCCTTTTCTTATAAATCCACTAATCTGACTCCCATGATAATCTATTCATTCATTTATGTAGTAATTCAATAATCCATAAATAGGTTAATCCATTAATCCAGTAACCCATTAATGGATTAATCCATTCATGAAGGTAGAGCCCTCATGACCCTGTCATTCCTTTAAGGTCCCACCTCTCATTGGGGAATACACGTCAACATAAATTTTGGAAGGGACAATTATTCAAAGCATTGCACCATCTACACACATTCACTGGCTGAGAGCAGTCCTTGAGAAGAAGTGTGGCCTTAACATCAATGTGGCAATGGACTTTGGAGTGCAGCAGCTGGGGCCATCAGTGAATTATGCAAACCCTGCTATGAAGCCTGACAGGGATATTTTCATGGGTACCACATACTTATGCCATTTATATAAAGACTTGTTTTTTAATAAGATAGACAAATTTCTTTTTGCATAATGGAGGAAAGTTTTCTGACTATCTTGGTTTATAGACACAGCTATGATTACCCCTGTTGGTTTGACAAATATGATTAAATATCATTTACAGTAGAAAGCATTGATGATGAAATAATAATATAAGATATGTGATAAGAGGAAGAAAAAGGATAAAACTTGATTGCTGGGCTTAAAATGACAGAGTGGAAAATAAGCAGGTAAATGTAGCACCTAAAAATGTGAATGGATAGTAACTTTTGCTAATGCAATTTCTGACATTTCTAAATGCAGTTTTTGTCCTTCATTTAGCAGGTCGTCATGATATCAAAGATAAAAGAATAAAAAAACTCAGAATCATTATGCATACTATATTAAAGAGTTTAGTTAACCTCTAATTTCGGTTATCTCAAGCTATCTAAAATAATAAAATAAGTTATAACTTACCAGAAAGCTTCTATTTTCCAAAATTAGCCCTATTTAATCTGACAAAATTTTATCATTTCAATCTTATAATCAGAGAGTTTCTGTGTCAATTTATGTTGAATAAAACATAGAGTTTGCATTAACATTATTTTATGTGCAAACAGGAGGCAGTTTGTCCTGAATAAAACTCCCTTTCAACTATATGTCCTAACATACTCTGCCAAGACTCTAACATTCTGCCCACATAGTATTTTTTAAAATAAATGCTGAAGAGCCAATTAGCCCATCTGGCATTAGGGGAAAAAATAGAAATGTATAGATGCCTAAATAATAAATGTGGAATGAACAAGTACATATTCACTTCAGAATTCAGGTATCTCAAAAAAAGTCTATAATTGACTTTCCTGAATTAATATCAAACTCATTTTATTTAGCTGAAATGCAATGGAAATTGTTGTTTATATAAAAATGTTACAATAGTGGTCTTAAGAGAATATGGTTTTGTTATACATCTGAATGCAATATATTTGCTATTGTTAAGGATAATAACTTTGTTCTCTTAGAGGCATTTTAATAATGAATGAGATATATGATTCATGTGATTTGTTTTAACGGTGTGTCACAGAAGACTTATCATCACAGAGACCCTAGGAATAGATTTAAATACAGGTCATTAATGTCATAAAGAAAATGAGTTCTGGATGCTGCATATTGTGCCTGTATGATGTTTTGATACTATGCATATAAATACTCAATGGTCATTGAGCTCACTGTCTTATATTTAAGGATCAATGCCATAAAAGCCACTTTTCTCTACTGAAATTGATACGTAGGAGATGTATATTTAATACAAATTTATTTTCACTATTGTAGAAGGAAATGAGTTACATTAAAATAATGTAAAGAATCTGCATAAAATATACAAACCTTTAACTTTTCAAGCCCCAAATACACTGCTATACTAATATCAAGGTTTATTGTGATTCCTTAGAAGAAGGCAAATTGTTTCTGTGCCTTAAAGTATTATACAACTATAACAGGTACAATAACCACAGGTGGAGTAAAATTTTACTTAGAAGATTAAAAACGTTAGTAAAATATATCTTTGTGTGGATTTCATTAGAATTATGCCAGTGAATATATAAAAAAATACAAATATAGATACATATCCATAAAATTTTTGTTTTAAAAATTATATTTTTAAAGCAAAGTTTTTTTTGGACTAAAACTTGGCTGACAAGATTTCAGTCCATATGAGAAAGGTATTTTAAAATTAGGTATGAAAATAAAACATTCTTTAGAAAAGAGTTTAAAATAAAATAGCTTTGTAATTTTATAATGCTTTCTTCTAATTTCTTTTGAAAATAATCCTACGCTTTAAAATTGTGATTCTTAATTTACAATGTGATTTCTCTGTAAGCAAATTTGAATACATGGTCAGGACTATTATTCCAGTTATGAAAATAAACTTGTTCGAAATAAAAATGGTTTTATTGGTTCAAATTTTCTAAAGTGAATACATAAATTAATTAAATTAGTTAGAAAATTGTCCAACACTTCTCTTTGCATGAGTAGATAAAATCTGAATAAAATAATAAGGATATGTAAATGGAATACCACCAAAATATGTGCCTCCCTACAAAGAAACTTTGGAGGAATGTGAAACAGCACAATTCTATTTTAATAAATGAGTGACTCAAGTAAAAATAAACTAGTAAATATGCCTGTACAGTAATCTTAATAAACCATGTCATTACAACTGAATCCTACCCAGTTTTAATTTTCTTTAACCTACAATATAACAGAATGAATATAACCAAATAATGTTCAAAAAAGTATGCTTTCAACATTACAGAAAATAGCAAGTCAAACAGGCTCTAGGTAACAGAACTATATTCTAAATATCAATTTAAGATTCACTTTCTGTGACTCTGAAAGGATTTTCTCATGCCAGTATTTTAAAAAAGATTGACTCGGCCATTTTTATTGGTTAACATTGTTTCCCCTTAGGCTGCAGACATACTTTTGCCGACTCTTTTTAAGTCATTTGTTACAGTCTGAATGACTGTGTCCTTTAAGATTTCATGTCAAATCCTAACCCTGAAAGAGATGGCATTCAGAGGTAGAATATTGGGGAGGTAGAACCCCTTCTAATGCTTAAGAGCCAAGTAGTCCATCTAGTTAGAGAGAAACTAAGTATCGATTTTATGGAGCAGAACCCTAAGGACTGCGATTAGCGCCCTTACAAAAGAGATCCCAGAAAGCTAGCTTGCACCTTCCACCATGTGAGGACACAGTAGAAATCAATCACCTATGAATCAGAAAGCAGGCCTTCACCTTCACTGGCACTGAATTTGCCAGTGCCTTAATCTTGGACTTTTGGCCTCCAGAACTACGGAAAAAATAAATTTCTATTATTGACATGCTATCTAGTTTATGGTATATTTTTACAACAGTCCAAATGGATTAATGCACCATTGGAGTACACAAAGGAGATGAGAGAAACAGTTCCGAGTTTCAGTCCCCAATCTGTTACTTACTGGTATGTAAAATTAAGCAATGTCTCATTATTTTCTTTGTGAATATTCAAGGATTTTATCTATGGAATAATTTTAAAATATTTATTTTTATTATTAAAATAAAAATAGCAAGCATTTTAAAGAAAATAAAGTTGAAAACAGTAACTGTTCAAAAAATTTTTTGGTGTAAAGATTTATTTAATGTCCTATTATTAAGATATTCTTACCGAAGACTATAGAGATTAAATGTATAGAAACATAATTCTAAAACACAAGAGTATAGTTAATATAGTCATATAAGATCAATGAAGAATAATATTGCTTGTTTGTTTTGGTATTCTCTACCTACAAATAAACAGGAAATCCTGCCATGTTGAAAGGAATACAACCTAACATGGAGTAGAAACAAGAAATCAAGATATACTACTCTAAGATAATGGGCAATAAGAATTTGATTTAAAAATTGTTATTTAGCATGTATTATAGTGAGAGTTGCAATTGGATTTTATGCAGTTATAAGGGAACCCTGAAAAAAGGCCATTGAACACAAATGAGATTTAGTTTCAGAACTTCATCCCAAATGCTGTTAAATATTTTGCATTCTTACACTATAACCCTTGTGTCTTTCTCATAATTTTCCAGAGGTCTTCTCAGTCAATATAGGTTCAGTTTACATAACTCTGTCAATTGAATAAAGTAAATATTTATGAGGCTTCTAAGTAAAGTGTTACAAGCATTGCATTGAGATAAGATACATAAACTCAAAGATATAAAGGAAAAATTTTTTTGTTTGGTTTTGGTTTTGCTTTAAGTCAAAGGAAAGGGGTGATTCAGGAGTGAAAAATTGTATCATGGTGACCAAGAAGACTTAACATTTACCTCAACTTCACTAAACTTTAGCTTAGCCAAGTCTTCCTGACTATAGGCCCCTGACCACCCTTTTCTTAGAGCACTTACTTCAGAAAACTTACAAGTGTTAATTTTTTATTTGCTGATGATGTAATTATTCTATAACCCAGGAATATCTGTCTCAAGTATCTGGGAATCATCCATTTGAAATGTAATAAGAAAGAAAGAACCCCAGTCTCCTAGTTTCAGTGAAATGATAGGAGTCCTAGATAAATGCCAACTAGCTCCAGTAGCTTCCCCTGCTGCTTAAAAATTTACCCAACTTTTGTTTTAGTGGAGTTGAGTCATTCTTTCTACTTTTCAATACTGTTGAATAAAGTCTCCCTTGACTATTTAACTGGTCTGGTAAATTTTTCTTTAACACAGGGTAAAGATTGCTATAAAACCAACCATCTCCTCTTCCTTTGTCTCTCAGTCAATGAAAAAAAAAAGTACAAACTGGTTATATAAAACTGAAGATGTAGAGACAACACAGACTGCATTACTGCATTACATGAAATGATTTCCATTTACTTTGTGATTAAACATAACTCAGCAGTCTCTCATAGGTAGAAGATTATAGAGAAACTAAGTATTGATTTTAACTACTTTTTTTCATTGTATATGCATATATATTTAAATTACCAACATAAACAACACCCTGCTGATGAAGTGGAAAGAGTAAAAATCTGGTGTAGTTTACTAAAGTTTTAAGAGCTAGCATTTGTGCTTGATGGCTGCCTTTTAAATAGTGTTTAAATACTTATTTGAAGAGATGCATACAGATGTGCCCTGCATCTAACTGTTTAGTACACAGTCTTCCACTGACAGAAATTTTCTAATGTTTATAATTTCCATTCAAAACTCTGCAAAAACAATTTTGTTCTCTTACTTGAAAAGTTTATATATGAAAAGGAAGATTAGCATCTAAGGCGATAAGATAAAATTAGGTATACCATAAAAATCTCATCAAAAGAAGAGATAATGCCAGAAGAAACAGCAAGTGAGAATAGGTCAGTTTCTTAGTAAAAGTTCTAATTATTCTATATTGTTTTCTTCTACTTATAAAATGATTTTACCATATATTTGCGAAAAATTTGAAATGCTCAGAAAATTCTGAAGAAAAAGAAAAACATATTTACACATTAATGTAACAAACATGTATTGAAAAATTACTGTGTAACAAATACCGTGGACTCTATAATAAATGATAGTAGATGGACTCTGTCCCCAGGGACTTACATATAACAGTGGCAATAGCCAGATTAATATATATAGTGTCATATCATAACTGCACTGTTTTAGATAGTTTTCCTTAGGGAGATGAATCTCAAATTATTTCTTATAAAATAGGTAGCAGTTGATCAGAGAGAAGAAAAATGTTAATAAATTTCCAAAAGCTTAGTTGCATTGTTTTTCTGTCTTTGAGTATATTACATAACTCTCATATAAATTTTTTACCAAAGTAATACCAATGTACTTCAATATAATGCAAGGAGAATGGCTAATCCCACTATTATGCACAATCAATTTTCCAAGGGGAAACACTGTAATACAGCTACAGCCTAGAGCCATGGAAGAGGCACATTCCTTCAATTACAGACTCATTTTGCCAGCTTGTCATGATCTGAAGTGGAAAGGGTGGAAGCTATAAAGAAGCAGCTCTGTAAAAATCTAGGCCAGAGATTTGATTGAAAAGTTATAAAATACACCCCTTCTACCACAATTTGTCACCACACCAACATTGCGTCATTGAATTAAAAATAAAAGCAATCCATGACACAGACTCTTGTTCAACAAGAAGGCTTAGGAAGGACTGTCAAGAAAGAAAGTAAACACAAGGACAGGTTTCGATCCAAGATGGCCGTTTACGAACAGCTCAGGATTGCAGCTCCCAGTGAAAGTGCAGAGGGTGAGTGGATGCAGCATTTTTATTGTCCACAGACTAGGAAATTCCCAGGCAGAGGAGCTCCATGGTGGCCAGCGCAGCTGTGCCGGCCGGAGCCGCTGCTTTGCCCGCCACGGCTGCTTTGTCGGCGCCCCGGAGCAGCAGTTCTCCAGTTCTCCATACAAAATAAAACGGTGCGGGTGCCCTTTTGGCTGGCGATTGGAGCAAACGGAAAGTCGTCCATTCATCTGTTTAAAAAAGGGACTGAGCAGAGAACCAGGACAGTAGATTCCAGGGAAAAAAAAAAAAAAAAAAAGCACCACAAACCTCAGTGCCGATGTTTAAGCCAGCGCAGTGAGTGGCCACAGGGGAAAACAAACAAAACACAGTGCCTCTTCAACAGGCGACTGGAACACCAACTTAAAAAAAGAGCTGAGGCAGGGAGCCAGGCGATCAGGCTCGGCTGGTCCCACCCCCACAAAAGAACAGCAACCAGAAACTCTGGATTGAGACTTTCACAGCAATCGCAGCTGAACCCAGGACAGTCCAGCTCTGTGGGGGAGGGGCATCTGCCATTCTGAGGCAGCCCGCCAGGACGGAGGTAGTCAGCCAAGGCTGAGACAGCCTGCTGTTGCCAAGGCAACCCGCCACAGCAGAGAGACTCCGCCTCAACAGAGGCAGGCCACCACTGCCAAAGCAGTTCTAACTATACCCATATAAACAGGACTGCAGGGAAGTTCACTTGGCAGCGGGGCGGAGCCCACAGCAGCTCAGCAAAGCCTCTATATGCCAACAGAGACTAGGCTGCCTCCTTGCTGGGCAGGGCAGGTCTGAAGGAAAAAAAAAAAGGCAGCAGCAGCATAACGGAAACTCATAAATAAAGCCCTAAATCCCTGGACAGAGCACCTGGGAACAAAAAACAGTTTATGAGTTCTGCTGCAGCAGACCTAAACGTACCTGCCCAGCAGCTCTGAATGAACAACAACAGAGCTCACAGCTCACCATTTGAGCTCCTATAAAGAAGAGACCGTCTCCTCAAGCAGCTCCCTGACCCCTATATATCCAAAGAGATACCTCATAAAAGAGAGATCAGATTGACACTAGGCGGGTATCCTTCTGGGACAAAGATAGCAGAATAAGAAAACTGGAAACAACCCTTAATGTTCAGCAGCTGCTGCAGGTGAACCCCAGGCAAGCAGGGCCTGGAGGGAACCTCAGCAGACCTACAGCAGAGGGGCCAGACTGTCAGAAGGAAAGCCAAGAAACAAAAATAACCTCATCATCAACAAATAGAACATCAATCTGAAAGATTTGAGACCCAATCTGAAAGCCAGCAACTACAAAGTCTTCAGGTGGATAAATCCTTAAAGATGGGAAGAAACCAGCCCAAAAAGGATGAAAACACCCAAAACCAGAACACCTCTCCTCCTACAGGGGATCACAACTCCTCACCAGCAAGGGAACAAGGTTGGAGGGAGAACCAGTGTGATGAAATGACAGAATCAGACTTCAGAAGGTGGGTAGTAAGAAACTTCTGTGAACTTAAAGAACATGTTCTAACCAAATGCAAAGAAACTAAGAACCTTGAAAAAAGATTTGACAAAATGCTAACGAGAATGGACAAAATAGAAAGCAATATAAGTGAATTGATGGAGCTGAAAAACGCAACACGAGAACTTCGCGAAGCATGCACAAGTATCAACAGCTCAACTTACCAAGCAGAAGAAAGGATATCAGAGGTCGAAGATCAACTCAATGAAATAAAACGGGAAGGCAAGACTGGAGAAAAAAGGGTAAAAAGGAATGAACAAAGTCTCCAAGAAACGTGGGACTATGTGAAAAGACCTAATCTACGTTTGATAGGCGTACCTGAATGCGACGAAGAGAATGAATCCAAGCTGGAAAATACACTTCAGGATATTATCCAGGAAAACTTCCCCAACCTAGCAAGGCAGGCAAACATTCAAGTCCAGGAAATACAGAGAACACCACAAAGATATTCGTCAAGTAGAGCAACCTCAAGGCACATAATCGTCAGATTCACCAGGGTTGAAATGAAGGAGAAAATACTAAGGGCAGCCAGAGAGAAAGGTCGGGTTACCCATAAAGGGAAGCCCATCAGACTCACAGCAGATCTCTCAGCAGAAAACCTACAAGCCAGAAGAGAGTGGGGGCCAATATTCAACATCCTTAAAGAAACGAACTTTCAACCCACAATCTCCTATCCAGCCAAATTAAGCTTCGTAAGTGAAGGAAAAATAAAATCCTTTGGGAACATGCAAGTACTCAGAGATTTCATCACCACCAGGCCAGCTCTACAAGAGCTCCTGAAAGAGGCTCTACACATATAAAGGAACAACAAGTACCAGCTCAACTAAAGGGCAAAATACCCAGCTAACACCAAAATGGCAGTATCAAATTCACACATAACAATATTAACCCTAAATGTAAATGGACTAAATGCCCCAATCAAAAGACACAGACTGGCAAATTGGATAAAAAGACAAAACCCATTGGTGTGCTGTATCCAGGAAACCCATCTCACATGCCAGGATACACAAAGGCTCAAAATAAAGGGATGGAGGAAGATTTACCAAGCAAATGAAGAGCAAAAAAAAGCAGGAGTTGCAATTCTCATCTCTGATAAATTAGACTTTAAAGCAACAAAGATCATAAGAGACAAAGAAGGACATTACATAATGGTAAAAGGATCAATGCAACAAGAAGAGCTAACGATCCTAAATATATACGCACCCAATACAGGAGCACCCAGATACATAAGGCAAGTTCTTAATGACTTATGAAGAGACTTAGACTCCCACACAATTATAGTGGGAGACTTTAACACCCCATTGTCAACATTAGACAGATCAATCAGACAGAAAATTAACAAGGATATCCAGGACTTGAACTCAGACCTGGATCAAGCAAACCTAATAGACATTTACAGAAGTCTCCACCCAAAATCCACAGAATATACATTCTTCTCAGCACCATATCACACTTACTCTAAAATTGACCACATAAATGGGAGTAAATCACTCCTCAGCAAATGCAAAAGAACGGAAATCATAACAAACAGCCTCTCAGACCACAGTGCAATCAAGTTAGAACTCAGATTTCAAAAACTAACCCAGAACCACACAGTTTCATGGAAACTGAACAACTTGCTCTTGAATGTTGACTGGATAAACAATGAAATGAAGACAGAAATAAAGATGTTCTTCGAAACCAACGAGAATGAAGACACAACATACCAGAATCTCTGGGACACATTTAAAGCAGTCTCTAGAGGAAAATATATAGCAATAATTGCCCACATGAGAAGAAAGGAGAGATCAAAAATTGATACCCTATTGTCAAAACTGAAAGAGCTAGAGGAGCAAGATCAAAAAAACTCAGTCTAGCAGAAGACAAGAAACAACTAAGATCAGAGCAGAACTGAAGGAGATAGAGACACAAAAAGCCCTTCAAAAAATCAATAAATCCAGGAGCTGGTTTTTTGAAAAGATCAACAAAATAGACCACTAGCCAGATTAATAAAAAAGAAAAGAGAGAATAACCAAATGGATGCAATAAAAAACGATAAAGGGGATATCACCACAGATTCCACAGAAATTCAAACCATCATCAGAGATTATTACAAACACCTCTATGCACACAAACTAATAAGCCTGGAAGAAATGGATAAATTCCTGGACACTAGCCTCCTCCCAAGCCTAAACCAGGAAGAAGCTGAAACCCTGAATAGACCCATAACAAGGTCTGAAGTTGAGGCAGCAATTAAGAGCTTGCCACCCAAAAAAAGTCCAGGTCCAGATGGGTTCACAGCTGAAATCTACCAGACATAAAAAGAGGAGCTGGTACCATTCCTTCTGAAGCTATTCCAAACAATACAAAAAGAGGGAATTCTTCCCAAATCATTTTATGACACCAACATCATCCTGATTCCAAAACCCGGCAGAGACTCAACAAGAAAAGAAAACTTCAGGCCAATATCCATGATGAACATAGATGCAAAAATTTTCAATAAAATACTGACAAGCCGATTGCAACAGCACATCAAAAAGCTTATCCACCATGATCAAGTAGGCTTCATCCCAGGTATGCAAGGCTGGTTCAACATACGCAAGTCTATAAACGTAATTCACCACATAAACAGAACCAAAGACAAAAACCACATGAATATCTCAATTGATGCAGAGAAGGCCTTTGACAAAATTCAACAGCCCTTTATGCTAAAAACCCTCAATAAGCTAGATATTTATGGAAAGTATCTCAAAATAATAAAAGCTATTTATGAAAAACCAACAGCCAATATCATACTGAATGGGGAAAAACTGGAAGCATTGCCCTTGAAATGTGGCACCACACAAGGATGCCCTCTCTCACCACTGCTATTCAATATAGTATTAGAAGTTCTAGCCAGAGCAATCAGGCAAGAAAAAGAAATAAAGGGCATTCAAATAGGAAAGGAGGAAGTCAAATCATCTCCATTTGCAGACGACATGATTGTATATCTGGAAGACCCCATCGTCTCAGCCCCAAAACTCCTGAAACTGATAAGCAAGTTCAGCAAAGTCTCAGGATACAAAATCAATGTGCAAAAATCACATGCATTCCTATACACCAGTAACAGACTTAAAGAGAGCCAAATCAAGAACAAACTTCCATTCACAATTGCCACAAAGAGAATAAAATACCTAGGAATACAACTAACAAGGAATGTAAAGGACCTCTTCAAGGAGAACTACAAGCCACTGCTCAACGAAATAAGAGAGGACACAAACAGATGGAGAAACATTCCATGTTCATGGTTAGGAAGAACCAATATCCTGAAAATGGCCATACTGCCCAAAGTGATTTACAGATTGAATGCGATCCCCATCAAGCTACCAATGACCTTCTTCGCAGAACTGGAAAAAACCACCTTAAACTTCATATGGAATCAAACGAGAGCCCGCATAGCCAAGTCAATTCTAAGCAAAAAGAACAAAGCGGGGGGCATCACTCTACCAGACTTCAAACTATACGACAAGGCTACAGTAATCAAAACAGCATGGTACTGGTATCAAAACAGACATATAGACCAATGGAACAGAACAGAGGTCTCGGAAGCAACACAACATATCTACAACCATCGGATCTTTGACAAACCTGACAAAAACAAGCAATGGGGAAAGGATTCCCTGTTCAATAACTGGTGTTGGGAAAGCTGGCTAGCCATGTGCAGAAAGCAGAAACTGGATTCCTTCCTGACACCTTACACTAAAATTAACTCCAGATAGATTAAAGACTTAAACATAAGACCTAACACCATAAAAACCCTAGAAGAAAATCTAGGCAAAACCATTCAGGACATAGGTGTAGGCAAGGACTTCATGACCAAAACACCAAAAGCATTGACAACAAAAGCCAAAACAGACAAATGGGACCTAATCAAACTCCACAGCTTCTGCACAGCAAAAGGAACAGTCATTACAGTAAATCGGCAACCAACAGAATGGGAAAAAATTTTTGCAGTCTACCCATCTGACAAAGGGCTGATATCCAGAATTTACAAAGAACTAAAGCAGATTTACAAGAAAAAAACTAACAAGCCCATTCAAAAGTGGGCAAAGGATATGAACAGACACTTTACAAAAGAAGATATACATGAGGCCAACAAACATATGAAAAAATGCTCATCATCACTGGTCATCAGAGAAATGCAAATCAAAACTACATTGAGATACCATCTCACGCCAGTTAGAATGGCCATCATTAAAAAATCTGGAGACAACAGATGCTGGAGAGGATGTGGAGAAATAGGAACACTTTTACACTGTTGGTGGGAGTGTAAATTAGTTCAAAAATTGTGGAAGACAGTGTGGTGATTCCTCAAGGACCTAGAAATAGAAATTCCATTTGACCCAGCAATCCCATTACTGGGTATATATCCAAAGGATTACAAATCGTTCTACTATAAGGACACGTGCACACGAATGTTCATTGCAGCACTGTTTACAATAGCAAAGACCTGGAACCAACCCAAATGCCCATCGACGATAGACTGGATAGGGAAAATGTGGCACATATACACCATGGAATATTATGCAGCCATCAAAAACGATGAGGTTGGGTCCTTTGTAGGGACATGGATGAACCTGGAAACCATCATTCTCAGCAAACTGACAGAAGAGCAGAAGATCAAACACCGCATGTTCTCACTCATAGGCAGGTGTTGAACAATGAGAACACATGGACACAGGGAGGGGAGCACTACGCACTGCAGTCATTTGGGGGGAAATAGGGGAGGGACGGTGGGGGGTGGGGAGCTGGGGAGAGATAACAAGGGGAGAAATGCCAGATGTAGGTGATGGGGAGGAAGGCAGCAAATCACACTGCCACATGTGTACCTGTGCAACAATTTTGCATGTTCTTCACATGTACCCCCAAACCTAATATGCAATAAAAATAAATAAATGGTGAAAAAAAACAAAACAAAACACAAGGACACTATAGGAATTTGAAGTCTCTGACACCTACAGTTGTAGGAAACATTAAATCAACTCTTTGCCAGATTAATATCAAACTTTATACTATAATCCTATATTACTCAGTTCCTACGACCCCATGCAACATGTCTGGCTCTTAATGCAAAATAACAAGGCTAACCAAAAAGCAAAACCAAAATCAGAAACATAACGAATCAGAAGAAGGTTTAGATATGACACAGATTTTAGAATTATTGGACAAGGATGTTAACATAGCTATGATTAATACATTAAGGAGTTTACTGTAGAAAGTAGATGCCATGCAAAAACAGATAGGTATTGTAGGTGAAGAGAAGCAAGGCTAAGGAAGGATGAGACACAAATGTTACAAGTCAAAATCACTGTAGCAAAAATGATGAATGCCTGTGATGGACTCATCCGTAGAATAGATAAAACTGAGATGAAAGTCAGTGTCTTAAGATATGTCAATAGATATTTCTGACTAAAATATAAATAGAAAAAATAACGAAAAAGAAACCAGAACATTCAAGCATTGTGTCACAATTTCAGTAGATGTAACGTACGCATAATTGGAATACTATTAGAAACAGAAAGAATAAAGTAGAAGAAATACTGAAAGCAATAATGACTCAGAATGTTCAAAAATTAGTGAGACACATCAAAAGAAAAATATAGAATGCTCAGAAAACACCAAGAAAAATAAATGCCACAAAAATGACACTGAGCCATATTATATTAAAAATGCAGAAAAATAGTATCTTAAGCTAGGAGGAGGAAAATGTTTTATCTGTTCAGTAACAAGAATAGAGAATTACAGAACACTTCATCAGTAATTATGGAAGCAAGAAAATTGTAGTGAAATATCCAAAGTGTTCGAAGACAACAGCAAAATATCTGAGAAATCTATATCCAGCAAAATTATAAAAGTGAAGGAAAAATTAAAACCTCAGACAAAGTGTGAAGTAATTTATCACCAAAAGACCTACCTTGCAAGAATTTTAAAAATATTTTCTTCAGGTAGTATAAAAATGGCAATTGTTCAGAAACTTAACAGTACATAAGAAAGGAAGATTTTCTTACAAGGTCCCTGCATTACACATATAGTATTATAGTGCTATTTGAAGATAAACTTAGATTACCTGTAAATGTAAATTGAAAACTCTGGTCCAAGCACAAAATATTTTAAAAAATAATTTTGCTGATATACCAGGAAAAAAGATAAAATGAAAGGAAGAAAAGTTAGAAACAAATAACAAATGAAACATATATAAAACAATTACATACCATGGTAGATATTAACCCAAGTGAATTAACAATTGCATCAATAATTGCTTTAATTGCAAATTGTCTAAATATGACAATTAAAAGAGGTTTTCTTTTAAACAAAATTTTGTTGTTTTAAACAAAATAACCAGCTATATATTTTCTATAAGAAATCCATTTTAAATATAATGAATCTGATAGACAAGATATACATACTATGCAAACACTAATCAAGAGAAAGTTAGAGTAGATACATTACTAGAATTAAGCAGATTTCAGGAAAAAAAATGAAAATTATGAAAAGGAGAGGTGTTACCTGATTTAATGATATCAGTTCTTCAAGAAATCCTAACAATCCTAAATATGTAAAAATCTAATAGTGGAGAATCAAAATATAACAAAGCAAACACAAATAAAATTATTAGAAGAAATATACAAATTCACTATTTTATGTGGACTCTTCAACATCCTTCTATCAGTACCTTATAGAGTAAACATATGAAAACGATTGAGATTTGAAATTTTTGAAGGTAGCCTTTCTAATAAATTCCCCAAATTAAATGCTTAGGTATAAATCTAACAAAATGTAAGCAGCATCTACATGCAAAAATCTATAGACTAAAAAGTCAAATAAAGTCTAAATAAATTGAGAGATATTTCATATTCACAGAATGAAAGATCAATTCTTTTTAATCGATGTATACATTTGATATGGTTTGGTTGTGTGTCCACCCAAAATCTTATCTTGAATTGTAATCCCTAAAATCCCCACGTGTTTTAAGGCAGGACCAAATGTGGAGGTAACTGGATCTTGGAGGAAGATTTCCCCCATGCTTTTCTCATGATGGTAAATGAGTCTCTTGAGATCTAACCGTCTTATAAGCATCTGGCATTTTCCCTGCTTGCACTCACTCCATCGTGCCTCCCTGTGAGAAAGCTGCCTGCTTTTCCTTTGCCTTTTGATATGATTGTAAGTCTACTGAAGCCTCCTCAGCAATTCAGAACCATGAGTCAATTAAACCTCTTTTCTTTATAAAATATCCAGTCTCAGGTACTTCCTCACAGCAGTATGACAACACACTAATACAATATTCAATGCAATCCCTTTCAACATCCCCAAAAGCTATTTTGTAAACATAGACAAACTGACTCAAAATTTTATACAGAAAGTAAAAGGTACTAGAATAGCTAAGAAAATAGTGAAGAATAAGAAAGTTGAAAGACACTTTCAGATTTCCAGGCATAGTTTATGGCTGCAGATTTTTTTAACGATGGTGTGGTATTGGAAAAATAGACACATAAGGTAACAAATTAGAAAGAGCAGAAACAGATCCACACAAATATAGTCATTAGAGGTTTAACAAAATAGTGAAGTCAATTTAATGGAGAAAGGATAGTATTTTCAACAAATCGTGCCAGCAAATTAACAACCATATATCTTTTTAAAAAGCAGCTTTATACTTTAAAATTAGCTCAAAATGGACTAAGGAACTAAATGTAAAATGAAAAACTGAAATATTCTTGAAGAAACATAGGAGAAAAGCCTACATACCTTGGAATTGCTTGTAAGTTTCTCAATGTAACACCAGTAGAACAATCTATGAAGAAAAACAATAAGAAATTTATTAAAGTTAAAATTGTTATGTGAAAGACACATTTAAAGAAGATTAAAAACAAGCCACAGAATCAGAGAAAATGTTTGCAAAAACACATAGCTGATAAAGAATTTGTATGCAAACACTCAAAGGAGACTCACTTGAGGCCAGAAATTTGAGATCAGCCTGGGCAACATAGGGAGCCCCATCTAAATAAATTAATAAATAATAAAAATAGATTGGCCAACGATGGTGGCATGCATCTGTAACTTTCCCCCACTTTGAACAGGAAAGCCCAACTTCTATTGGAATTACTGAGGTTGATTTTTTTAAACTACTTTTTGCTGAAATGGGGTACAGAAGGGGCCCTGCAGTCAAGGTTTTTTTTAGAGGGAAGCCTTTTAGGGGTGCAGGTTGATTTAGAGGTTTACAACAGAGCTTATGAGCCAAGGACATTTGTGGTTGCAGTGGCAGAATTATTTGTGACCTTATGGTTGTAGAAGAAACAAACGTGACACGGTGGTTAAAAATGAGAGGCCCAGAGACCAACAAATATAAAATGATTATAAACAAGCCTGGGAGAGAATAGAGCCAGGACAGTTAGTTGTTAAACAAGCTTTACAATACTGTTTTTTGAAGGTTTTTAGCTCTGTGTTTGATTGATTCCTGAGTTTTATGTTTAAAACAACACTTAACTGGTTTACAAAATAGCAGCATTTTTTCTAGAAAGAG
>NW_022436946.1:80090621-80145830 GCF_009761245.1 Sapajus apella | reverse complement strand
CTACTATGAAAAGGATAATTGGAGTTTTCGAGATAAAGTTGAGGGTTGTAGTTCTATTAATGCCAGGATATAAATTAGACTTATGAGTGGTACTTTCCTGAAGATTTTGTTGGAAAAGCATATGTAGATTTTTTTAATGACTCCCTGGTGTACGAAGGGTTGTTTTCTGGAACTTTAGGTTGTGGAGTGGAGGGTTTATGACTTTTTTAAGGAGATATTTAAGGTTCTAGCTGAGTGTGATTAATTCATGAGTTTATTTTTACTATCCCAACCGCCTTTGAGGTAGACAGAATAACCGAAAATAATCCTTTCCAAGATGGGCTTAGAGAGGGAGAGTTTGAGGGGAGAAAATTAACAAGCACTAAGTTTTCTGGGCAGGAGAAAAATACTGAGAAGGTCCAGGAGATGGATTAACTTCTTGGGTTTTTATGGTTAGCTTTACCTAGGGCTTTGTGAGGGTGACAGCTTGTGCTGGCACTTGTTTAGGCATCCTTAGTTCTGTCATTGGATTATTTGGTTAGAAACCTTAGACCATGGGAACCTTTGTCCCCGGGACAGTGCGCTTTTTAGTAATTTTCTTGGTACAGTGGGCATGGACGAGATGGTGGTTTATTTCTTTGGGGACAATTTTTTATAAAATGGCCCTTTAGACTGCACTGATAACAGGTTTTGCCAGACTGGCGGCTAACCCAAGCCTTTTCCTTATTTGAGCCCCTTGGCTCTGACTGCCTGAAAGCCATGACTAACGGTGATTTTTCCTATTCCTTTTGGCCTGTTTTTTTGTTTTTTTGTTTTTTTTTTTTTTCTTTCTTTTAAATAAAACACTAAGGTTGCCTGGTTTAGGAATGATTTTAGATTTTCTTTTTGTTCTAAAGCCAGCTTTTGCTTGCTATATGCTGCTGACTAATAAACTTGTTTATTAGTATTAACTGATCCTTTATGAAGTTTGGTGACAGTGGTGTGTACTTTCTTAAAGCTTTCCACAATTGCTTAAGGAAAGCTGTTGGGGTTTCTTCCCTTTAGGGGCTAGATTTCCCACTCGGCAGAGGGCAATTTGGCCATGCTGTTTGGCAGGGAAATATGAATTGCTTCTTTCTTAAAGACTGTATGCTAAATTGGTCCCAATTTTCCAGTATACACTTTAATGGGGACTTCAGCTTGGGAACAGAAGCACCCATCTGAAATTGAACACAAGGGATGCCTGCACCTCCGGTTAAAGAAATTACAGCTGCTTTGACCTGAGGTGACCCCAGGTAAAATGGGCACTGAAATGAAATGTTTTTCAGCCAGTATCCCAAAATTTTGTGTGCCGAAGATGTGTGACCCATTTTATTAGAGGGTCTCCCGTGTACTGGATTCTAATTATGACCTACCAGCATTATAGGACCACTCTCACTGCCTGTGTAACCTTCAGTGACTATAATAGAGGAATGGAATGAGAGGAGCTACTGAGTTGGGTAGTTACATACTAACAGTCCCAGTGAGGCCAGCGAGGCTCAGAAGATGGGTGCCAATATTCCCCAGCCAAAGTTTAATTTACACAGGCCAATTTATAAAACTGCCCCAGAAGGGTAAACTTCTAGAGAAGGGCCATTAGAGCATACAGTTTAAAGAAGGCAGGCCTCATGGCTGAGGCCAGAACAATACCCTAGGGATCTGAGCCTCCTCTCCCCTAACCCATCTTTTATTGTAGGAAAATGCTCTTAAGGTTGTGAGATCTATAATTGACTATCTGGGGCCTGGAACTTGTTTAACTTTGATCTTCTAGATTCAGCTTCTGAATTTCCCCAAAAGGTTTTACCATTTTAAGACTGACTTCACCAGGGATTTGAACCAGCAACCTGGCAGTCACAGGCTCTATACCTTAACTAACTGTGCCAACAAGTCACTTGTGTTGAGAAGGCAGAAAGCTTTCTTAAGCCATATTTTGAATGAGAATGCTGCAGTGTGGCCTGCCTAAAAGCCGGGTGGGGCTGACGGCCAGCAGCCGCTTAGCCACCGCGGCAGAGGAAAAATGCCGCCTTCGCAGCTGCTGCTGGGCCAGCCATGAGTTTTCCCACCCCCACGGCTTTTAGTCGCCATGTTAGCCCCACCAGAACCAAGGGAACGGTTGGGCCACTTCCCGAACTGCTGCCCACACAGGGACCCACAGCCGGCAGGCAAACTTCCTGGGGAGCCTTTTTACCCTGCTGCCGAACGCTGGAGAGGCCTACCAGAACCATGTGCCAGAGTGACGGGCTCCCCGGTCTCCTGCAGGCTTGGGCTGTACGTTGCTCCTCACCGCTGTTTTCTCCCGGCAAGCTCTGCGTGAGCTGGGTTCCGCCCCTGGGGCTGGGCTGTTCCTGGCCGGCAATCAGCAGAAAGGGCCAGGTGCTTACCCTTCCCACCGCACGGGCTCTCACAGGAAATACGGCGCTTTTAATTCTGGCCAGCTGCGCTGCCTCGGCTCCGCACCAATGCTTCAGTTTTCCAGCTGCGTCTGCTTCAGGTATTCTTAAACAGACAGGATAGAATGGGGCTTGTTTTATGATTTTGAAACTTTCTTCTCTGGCTGTTCCCCTTTCTTGGCTGTACCCCTCTTTCTTGTGTACCCGTCTCCTGGCTGGCTTGCCAAAATGTAACATTGGGGTTTAGGGGTGCCACCTTAGTTCCCCTGAGAGGATGTTTCTTCAGGTTTTTGGCTAATCACTCCCCAAGAATGGGTGAGGAGACCACCGCACAGTGCATAGTAAATGCCAGACTTAAAAGCGTTTGTAGAAAGTGATTTATTTAAAGAGAGAGAGAAACAAGAGAAGTAGAAACAGCTTTCACACTGAGAGAAAGAAAAGCTGCTCTCACACTGAGTGAGAAGTGCTCCCAAAGGGGGAACACCCAGAGAAGAAAAGCTCCTCTCACACTGAGTGAGAGAATCCAGAAGAGGAAAGCAGCTTCCACACCGAGTGGAAGGGAATTGAGAGAGAGATGTAGTTTAGGAGGGGAAGACAGGCTTCCACAAGAGAGTGTGGAAGGGGTCTCCAGAGGGAAAATCCAGGATAGAGAAAAACAGCTTCTATGAGAGTGTTCCTAGAAGGGGATTCAAACATGGAGTGAGTCCGAAGGGGTGTGAAAGAAGGAGACTTTTAACCTGGGAGGAACCCTCACCTTCTCTAAGACCCCGGGCCAATGAAAGGAGTTCCTTAGAACTTCCACTGGAGTGATTGACTTTTAGTTTCTTCCCGCACCTGCAAAATTCAAACATAAACCATTAAATCTCCCTGATGGAGAGAGATGGGAGTGGGGCATGGTGCTGGAAAGTTTTTGTCCTTAAAACTATGCCCTTTCGTGGACCCAGAAAGAGAACACATTCCCTCATAATCACAGCATCTTTGGGAGGCCGAGGACAGGAGATGGCTTGGGCCTAGGAGTTTGAGGTTGTAGTGACCTATTATCATGCCATGGCATTTCAGCCTGGAAAACAGAGTGAGATCCTGTCTCTTAAAAGCAAAGAAAAAAACACAATTTTTAAGAAAAGGCTAAAGATCCAAACAGAAATAACACCAAAGAAAATATATAGGCAGTAAATCAGAATGTTAAAAAAAAAAAAAAAATCATTTGTCAAGAGAAACTACAAATCAAAACACAAGGAACTATCAGTACATGGCTATTAGATTTTTTTTAAAATGACAATAGGAATGGCTCTTGAATATTAAGAGCAATAGGAACTCTTACTCATTGCAGGAGGGAATGCAAATTGATTCAGACACTTTAGAAGACTGACAATTTCTAACAAAACTAAACACATTCTTACCCTATGAAACAAGAATTGCACCCTTGGTAGATATTGAACCAACTAAAAACTTAAGTTCACACCAAAACCAACATGTGAATGTTTATAGCAGATTTATTTATAATTACCAAAAATTAAAAGCTGCCAAGATGCCATTTAATTAGGTAAATGGACAAACTGTGGTCCATACATACAATGAAAATATTATTCAGAAATAAGAATAATAGAAAAATAAAAACCATCAAAGAAATATACTATGAAATATAACAAAAGTCAGAGAATGGTGTATTAACCAGCAAAATAAATAAATGCTAATAACGTAATTAGGCCGGTCACAGGGGTTCATGCCTATAATCCCAGCACTCTGGGAGGCTGAGGCAAGTGGATCACTTGAGGTCAGGGGTTTGAGACCAGCCTGCCCAACATAGACAAACCCTGTCTCTACTAAAAATACAAATATTAGCTGGGTGTGATGGCACCTGGCTGTAATCCCAGCTACTCAGGAGGCTGAGACAGGAGAATCACTTGAACTAGGAGGGGAAGGTTGCAGTGAGCCAAGATCCCACCACAGAGTGAGACTACATCTCAAGAAAAGAAAATAATGTGATCAAATAAGATTTGGAAAGAAAAATATTTAATACATTTACTGCAAAAATATTACTGCAATTATACTTTTAGTAAAGTATAGTAGAAAAACAGATTCCTAAAGTTCGATGGAAAATAAAAAAAGTACCAACTGTACTAGATGCTCTAATGTACCAATCAGATCCAGAATCACAAGAGAAAAGAGTTACTCTCCCACGTATTGGTAGTGTGGATGAAAAAGCCTTCAGACAGACCTTTAATGTTTTCAGTTATAAGTCTTCTTTGAGGATTTCTTAAAAAGAAGAGAGCTACCTTGCCCAAGTTCTTGCCTCCTTCCCCATACCATCTGTATCTTGTGACTAATCAATGTGAAGTATAATGCCAGATAGTTGCCTAAACTGCGTCAATGCTGAAACGCCATCCCAGCTGCAGTGATTTCCATGAAGGTGGCAGAGAGCTTCATCATAGTTTACTGTCTCTTTCTGCCAAATTCTCTTATCATCCTCCGTCTTTCACAGATGTTAGTCTGAAAAGCACTCGCTCATAGACATTACACTCTAACTTTTGTTTCTTAGACTACTTTCCAGGAAACTCAACCTGTGAAAGTTATTGACAGCAGTGATAGGGGAAAGCAACATAAGATGGGCCTTTGAAACAGATCAACTGATGTTGTTGTAAATGAAGACCTCTTCATTGGTGGTAGATAAGGCACAAATAATCCCCAGTAAAATGTAGCAGTGAAATTGTTAAATGATCTGGTTTCTCTTGTATACAAAGCGAAATGCATTTGCTGATTTGATGTTTCAGGTATTTGAAAACTATGAAGGAAATTATTGCTACATAGATAGTAGAATTGACTCATGCTGAACTTATTTGATGCTTTGTTTAAAGAATCAAAAACTGGGAGTTATTAACTCAATTAAAAGCTGATAAAAATCAGGAGATTATTTTCCTAACATGAAAAGAGGCTCTCATCTCCTACAGTAGGAGGACATGTCTCAGGAGATTCAAAGAAGGATAAACTCTCAAGGGAGGGAGATTCTTAGTTGGGAAAAAATAAAAACTTTAAATATTTGAATTAAGACACCCCCAAATATTTTAAGTCCCATAATTCCCTGGATCTTAAGAGTCCTTCAATTTTCTCAATTATTTCATAGCAGAACTAATACTCTTGACTTGCTTCAAGATTATACAGAGACTTCTCCCTTAAATGACTACATATACTCCATGTCCCATCTTTCTAGGCCAGTATGAAAAATCACAAAATACTAAGCCAGGGACTTTCTAAGCTTACTAATGAGGACATAACCTTTTTCCAATGGAGCTGTAGAACATAGACACGTACAAGAAAATGCTAAAGGAGTAATGATGGATCAAGGGAAGTTGGGATAGATACTTGAGTAAGAGTATTTTTCAATATGGAAGCCCTCTTTCTGGATACAGAATTTAATGCCTTGACCAGTTTCCAAAATAATGTTGCAGACATGCTGCTAGAATGGTACCTAGAAACATGAAATTCAATGTCCTTACATCAATGAGATAGAATTGACATGGCAATGGTAAAAAAAAGGGATTAAAAGCAAAGAAATGATCATGTCTGAGCAGATACATTAAGCTGAAAACTCACCATATGGTTTATTTCATAAAAAGACCAGAATGTTGTATCATCATAAAATTTCTAAGGTGATAAAAAATGTCCTGGTGAGGATAAAGTAGCGTCATTAAGAAGTTTAGCAGTGGTTCTCCTTGGTAGTCCAGGGATGACCATAAGATAATTTGTCTAAGAACTGAACTTAGCAATGGGAATTATGCTACCTAAAAAAACAAAATCAAAAACAAACAAAACAACAACAAAAACAGAATCCAGGTGATGATGCTCAACTATAAGGCACCAAGTGTACATAATTGTTGTAATAAAAAGTAAAGTCCAAGGAGCAGCCAAGGATACTTAGCATTTAGGAAACTAAGTAAGTAAAAATCTCTAGACTCAGAAGAGTATTGCTCAATCTGCACAATAAGAAATTATTAAGGATGGCTGGGCAACAAGCTGAGAGCAATGTTCTTAACAGAGATTCACAAGCCATTATCTTATTTGTAGACTTGAGCCAGTTTTACAACTGGACCACATTGAATGAGAGGCCAGGTCTTGTGGAGTAAGGATCCTAAAATACTGTGGCAGTGTACCTAATGTATTGATTCTCTAAAAATTCCCTGAAACAACTTCAGGCTAATGATTTAGGTAACTTCCCATTTGGAAAAATGATGATTCAAGTATTTTAAAACTTTTTGGAGACAGTGTTCTGTTTGATATTTACACTTGGAGACCAGAACATTACTATGGGCCCTGTTTAGAGTAGAGGTATATGGAAGTCAGGTAATAAACTGAGTCCAGGCCAAAGTCCATGTCACAGTGGGTCCACTAAATGTGTAGGTTCACCTGCTAGTCATTTTCTCAATCCTCAAATGTATTATTACAATAGACATATTTGGTAGTTGTCATAGTCTCTACAGTGGGTCATAGACAATCATAGTGAGTGGGAATCTCTAAAATTGTCTCTCCCAACTACTGGTGATATAATATACTCCAGGCAGAATGGTAAAAATTAGCACTAACCATAAAGACCTAAAGAATGCTACAAAAATTGTTCATTTTATTTTATTTCCCTTACCAGTTTGCCTTACAAAAATCACACAGATCCTGACAATGTGTTTGTGGTTGCAAGGACACATATGATGGTGACTGCAAAGCCAACCAAGAAGTAACATTGATTACAGCCTCTATCCTAGATGTGATATTCTTGCTACAGCAGATTAATACCTTCTCAAGTACGTGGCTACTGATATAATGGATACATTTTCCTATGATGTTAGAAAAGATGATCAGCAATCCTTCACATTCCCTTGAAATAAAGGACAGTGTTTATTCCAAAATTTTTGCTTAGGCCATATTAATCTTCCTTCCTTTTCTTGTAATAAAACCTGATCATATCTGGATACTTGAAACATCCCACAGAACATCAAGTTGGTCTGTTATATTAAAGACATAACGCAGAGCAAAAAAGACTAGCACACTAGTAGTCTTGTTAAGACACAAATATTGCAGATAATTGACTATAAACCTTATAAAATGCTATGGTTTGAATGTGTCCTCAAAGTTCATAGGTTGGAAACTTGATCCTCATTGTGGTAGTGTTGGAAGGTGTAGCCTAATGGAAGGTGGTTGAGTCATGAGTCACTGGCTTCTTGAGTAAATTAATACCATAATTGCAGAAGAGAGTTTGTTATCACTGGAGGGAGTTTTTCATGAAAGCATATGTTCAGTGCCCTCTTCCTTCTTCTCCTAGCTTCTGTGTGCCATTCTGCCTTTCATCATGGGATGAAGCAGCAATAAGACCCTGACCAGATGTTGGCCCCCTATTCTTGTAATTCCTAGTCTTCAAAACTGTAAGCCAACAAATTTCTGTTTATTTTAAATTACCCAGTCCATGGTATTCTATTATACTAGCACAAAATTGACTAATACACAAATATTCAAACACCTGATATAATAGAAATTGTTTAAAAAATTCAGTAGTCTGAGGCATGCACAGATATCTCTTTCCACGGTAAAGAACAAATAATTGTATTTTGCACCTCCCACCCTAGGGTCCGAAGGCAAAAATACTGGCTGGGAGGGTTATTTGGGATATGAAAGTGGTGCATTTCACTCCTGGGGATACTAGGTCAAAAAATATACTAATCTATATGTAAAAAAATCTGCTAGCTTTAGTAGGGTGCAATGTAGAAATCCTTGGTCATGTCTGACCTGACAGGTTTTAAGGTCAGATAGACCTAGAACCACTGCTTTTAAAACGAAAGCAGTATGTCTGTGATCAGAGGGCACAAGCAAGCTACAGAGTGGTCTATTAGAACCCTATGTCATATACCTTTATTACGTCAGTATCTCTTCCTCACACCTGAATGGGAAATTCTTTATGACTCTGAAGGAAGAGAAAAAGACCAAACTTGGTTAATTAAAAGATCAGGTTAGTATGTAGGTACCAGCCAGATATGGACAGCTATTAAACTAGAGTTGTACTCGGAAGACTTGAAAGACATTAGTAAAAAAAATCATCCAATGGACAGAACTTTGTCTTGTGCATGCTGTTCAACCAGTGTGTGGTAAAGGAAGTGATTCAAGGTTAAATGGATTCATTAGAAAATCAGGGTCATAAAAATATGAGGTACAGGCAGTTGTTTGAAAACATGGGAGTGAGTATATGTGAGGACATTTTTATTGCATGGTAACATGCAATGTATATCTTAATTTTAAAAAAAATATATGGCATAGTATCTCTAGGAGGTAGACTATTTTGGTCCTGTAAACAGGGTCTGAAGGCAGAAGTGGTTCCAATTACCTTCACTTTCAATAATTCACTTGGAGAATTTATGTTTCCTATCTAGGCTCCATAAGTTCAGAAGTTATGGTTTTCAAAGAGAGAACATGTCCACTAAAAGCACTGCAAGAATCCTACTGAATTATAAGTCATAGCTGCCACTTGAGATTTTGGGATTTTCATAACAGAAAATCAGCAGGGAAGAAGAGTAAGCATTTTGGTATCAGTAATCGAGGTGATAGAGAGGCAATTAAAAGCATGGGTGCTGTTACACAGTGGATGCAGAAGAAATAGGTTTGGTATATAGATAATCTGCTTGTGTGCTTCTTGGTGTTCCCTTTCCCAGTTGACAGTAAGTGAACAAGTTTGGGCACCCTGTTTGAGAAAGGTACTGTGACCAAGGGCACAGATCATTTAAGTATAAAAATTTGAATACCACCACGAAGAAGACCATTAAGATCAGTAGGGGTGCTACCTGAGGATGAGGCAAATACAGAATGATTAGTAGATAAGAAAGTGGACGAATAGAATTTGAAGTCTTGTGACCAGAAACAGTAGTTGGGGCTGTAGTTCATCCTACTAATCTTCCTTTTCTAAGATCTTTTTTGTTGTTGTTTGTTTGTTTGTTTGTTTTGAGACAGAATGTTTTGCTCTTGTTGCCCAGGCTGGAGTGCGATGGCATGATCTCTGCTCACCACAATCTCCGCCTTCTGGGTTTAAGCTATTCTTCTGCCTCAGCCTCCCCAGTAGCTTGGATTACAGGCATGCACCACCACGTCTGGCTAATTTTGTATTTTTAGTAGAGATGGGGTATGTCCATATTGGTCAGGCTGATCTCGAACCCCCAAACTCAGGTGATCCGCCCACCTCGGCCTCCCAAAGTGCTGGGATTACAGGCGTAAGCCACCGTGTCCGGCCCTTTTCTAAGATTCTTTCAGGAAAAGAAGAACTCTGGAATCCTAGAGGAACTAGTTCAACTCCTGCAGAAGGAAGCAGATCTTAGCAACATAAGAATCATCTATGGTGGTACCTGGGATGCCCTCCTGAAAAAAGCTAGCACTAAATTTGAAGTGACGAAGCACATAGCACACAGAATTTAAGGAGATATACCCTCCCAGGGTCAGATGAGTGAGCATTTCCTTGAATTTTGTTTCCTAGGCACTTCATCCACTTCACCCTAGTCCCTGCTTATTCCAGAATTGCCTTCAAAAATGAAAGATGTATCCCTTAGCTAGTGGGATTGTTGTCAGAATAAAATCTTTATCTGTTAGCAATTCTTAGGATGGGCTTTGGCTGAAAAAGTGGCCATACAAAAGTCATGACTGCTACTATTGGCAGCCCATAACCAAAACCTACTGATCAATTTAAAAATGTAAATGCCTAGCTTTCTCTCCCCAACTCAGGACAATTCTGTTGGCCCATCTCAGCATCAAAGCTTACTGTAAGGTGGCTAAAACCTTCACTGGGACTGCATAACAGCTCAACTTTTTCTGCAGCTTAATATTGCTTTCTTACCCTCTGCTCAGGTGTTCATCATGAGAAAACTCTCTAATTACTTTCCTTTTCACTAACTTGTATTTCAAAGTCTACTTCTTGGAGGAAAGCCTGTGAAACCAAAAATACATAATGAATACATTATGTTGGTCTGTTAATAATTTTCAGGAGTTTGAGCTGAAAAATATTATCACTCATCAAAACATCCTACGTACTACTGGATCTACTCAATTTTATTCATTGTAATGTTTCTTAAGTTTTGATTTGAATATTGTCATGTGATTTTTTTCCTCCCACTCCTCCTCCCTTCCTTCTTCTCTCTTTGCCACTTTCTCTTTTCCTACCCCTTTCTTCCTTTTGTCTTTTTTAAAGGTGGCTACATGGCTCTATCAGCAGTTTGCAGATCAAAACAAGTACATTATACGTCTAACTATAATTCCATTACAGGTACAATTTACATTGCTCAAGTGCCTGGACATACTCAGCCTTAACATTAAATATAAGAGCTATTTAATTCACTAAAACTTGTTAAGTCAACAAGGATACATGATCTTATTTATTAAAATCCTCCTTAGAATTCTTCTCTTTTGCTCATATGTATGTAACAATGATCTCTTGACCTATTTCTTACATAATTTTTATGTCCCATTTTATCAAGGTTCTATATACAGACAACATAACTCTTAGCTAAAGTTGAATAACTAGATGTAACTAAATTACACTCTCCCCAAAACAAAACTAGTTAGAAAAAGATTCGCTCTCTAGACTGACTAATTAAGAAAATGCTCTACTTCTTTTAGGCTAAGCTAGCTTGGAGACATGGCCATGGCTTGTAGCAGATTTCTTGCTACACTTTATGTATTGTGGCTAGAATGATTTTTTTCAAACACATACAGCAAAGCATCAGCTTGTATCTGATTCCTATTATCCCTTCTAAAAATTCTGCCTATAGACAGCCATAGAAGTTTATTGATAAAATATGGTTAGATGAATTCAAACAAAGCCTTCATTAATATTTTAGCAAGTTGTATCTATGACTTTGTGTGTCCAATTATAGAGGCATTAAAAATATATATTTATACTGTGGTTTGAAGATAACTTTTACAAAACTCAAGATTTTTTAATTCAAAAATGATTTTTTTTTTCCTATCATGTTGTTTTGGAAATCAGATTTTAAGAGACTGGACTCTGAGGCTTAGTGTGATGTAGTTATTATTTTAACCATTTAGTTGAAAAAAAAAAAAAAAAACTAATGATTCATGATTTTATTTCAAGTAGAAATTCCCCAGGTAAGATTGCAGAAAATAAGATGGATTTTAGTCAAAATATAGATTTTTAGCTTTGTTAAGCAACCAGAAAAAAATGAAAATGTTTTTGTTATAAAGTCCCAAAACAGATTTTCTGTCTATAAAAGAAAAATACAATCTAGACTCTGAAATTCTTAACTTGAAAGTTGTAACCATTATTTGAATTTTCTCCTGCTTTGCAATTAGTCACAGATAGACTTACAGAGTTGGAGAAGCTGAAGTTTGGCTTAGTTGACCATATGAAAAATTGGATATTCACCAGTTGCCACTCTGAATTATCCTGACATTTGAAGTATTTATCCAGACCAAAATTATTTTTCAGCAGGTGCAGATGCCCTTATTTACCAGATAAATGAGCTCTTCCTTTTCCCTTGTCTTTTATTATCCTTTAGCAAATATCTCTTAGGTGGTACCCATCTCTTCCATCTGTGGCTTGACAGGAGTAGAACATCAGTAGACATATGCATTATATGACAATGCTTAAGGGCTCTGCCTGTGTTCATTACGGGGTGATTCCTGCTTATATTTCCATTTGAGATTGTGAAAGTTTGGCATGAGCAAAACTTTTAGTGAGAGGTCTTACATCACAAGGAAATTGGTTTTAGCTTTGTTCAGGATATATATTTTAAGAGAATCACATTAATATTCTAAGCTCTGTGAAGGTTGAGACAGTGTTTTATTGAGTTGTTGTTTACTTTTATATTCTCAGTGCCTGGCACAGTGACATCTAGCAGATGCTCAGTAAATACATGGCACTGAATAAATATATGTCTTCTTTTGATTTATCTTCAAAAGTTGAGTACTGCTTTAGAATTAGGTTCAGATTCCACTGTATTTTTTTCAGTCCTTCTATACATCATGTAGTTTTTGAGGTACAGTTACACACATATTTACTCTTTAGATCTCCCCAAAATGCTTCAAAGGAAATATATTCTTGAGTTTGGGATTAGACATAAATAGAACAGCAATACTATGTTATGGCCTCAAGTGATCATAGTCAGGATACAAACCCAGGATTTTACTAAACTAGTGCTCTGTGGTCTTTCCATCGAACTGTAATGGCTTCTTTTTTTTAATGTGAAAATTTTTCTTAACATTTTTTAATTTTAATTTTTGTATTACATGGCAGGTATATATGTTTATAGGTACATGAAATGTTTTGATATAGACATGTAATGCCTAATAATCACATCATGGAGAATGGATTATCCTCTCAAGCATTTATTCTTTGTGTTACAAATAATCCAACTATTTTTGTTATCTTAAAATGTAAAATTATTATTGACCATAGTTAACTTATGTACTACCAAATACTGTCTTATTTATTTAAACTGTTTTTTAACGGATTAACCACCTCTATCTCTTCCTTAATTCTACTGCCAACCCCAGTAGCCTTCCCAACCTCTGACAACACTCTTTCTACTCTCTATCTCCATTAGTTCAATTGTTGTGACTTTTAGATCACACAATATAAGTGATGCAATGGTCTTTTTCTCTGTCCGGCTTGTTTCACTTCACATAATGACTTCCCGTTCCATCCATGTTGTTGCAAATAAGGATCTCATCCTTTTTTATGGCTAAATATGTAATGATTTTGAAAGGAATATACAGTCTAAAAAAGATATGAATCCATTATTTTATTTAATCTTAATAAGGAAGTTATGAAATGGCAATATTAACGTAACAAAAAGGTTAAAACTTTGACAGAATTAGGGTTTAAAAGTAGGGAGAAGTAAATGCCAATAGGACTAAAGGACTCCAAGTTAAAAGGTGTGTGAAATGAAGTTCTTGGAATGACAATCTACAAGTAGGTGGAAAAGTTCAGGAAATATATAATTGAAAGGTAAATGTAAAATACTACAGTGAATCTTTAGCAAAATAATAGCTTAGAAAGAATTTGATATAAATGCCTTGGATATAACCTATGACGAAATAACTTGTAATTTTTTCTTCTGTTTCACTCTGAGGAGCAAATGCTTTCAAATTCTTCTTTATGTTCACAGGTGACTCATATGCCCATACAACCTCATGGTGGTTGTATTAGTCAGGGTTCTTTAGAGGGACAGAACTTATAATACTTAATAAACTCCCCTTTACATATATATATATATATATATATATATATAAAATAAACTTAATAAACTCCCCTTTATAATACTTAATAAACTCCCCTTTACATATATATATATATATGTAAAGGGGAGTATTTTTTATATACATATATATATATATAAAGGGGAGTTTATTAAGTATTAATTCACAATCACAAGGTCCCACAATAGGCCGTCTGCAAGCTGAGTAGCAAGGAGAGCCAGTCTGAGTCCCAAACTAAGGAACCTTGCATCCTATGTCCAAGGGCAGGAAGCATCTAGCCTGGGAGAAAGATGTGTAGGCTAGGAGGCTAAGCCCGTCTACTCCTTTCACAGTTTTCTGTCTGCTTTATATTCTAGCTGTGATGGCAGCTGATTAGATGGTACCCACCCAGATTAAGGGTGGGTCTGCCTTTCCTAACCCATGGATTCAAATGTTTCTTTTGGCAAAACCCTCACAGACACACCCAGGATCAACATTTTACATCCTTCAATCCAATCAAGTTGATACCCAATATTAACCATCCTAGTGTTATTAAGAAAGGTCTTTAGTGTGTGTTCCAGTTTTGGGATTCTAAGCCTCTGCCTGAATAAAAATTAATCTCTGCTTATGAGAGCTATAATTTCTCCCACATCAACTGGTCTCTTACTACCTTTCTGTTCTACAGAATACATAGTTTCACCAGACTTACTGAACTTTCCAGTATTTTGCTCATCTAACCCTTCCCTTTTGTAGGGATTCCAATTCTTCTCTCATATAAGGCTACCACAGAACATATTATTCTGGGGCCCTCCCTCTTTTGATACCCTAACTTGAGCTACACAGGCCAACATGATTTCCATGTTATGATTTCACCCTGTGTGTTAGACAACATGCCATGTAAATATAGATAATTTTACTCCTAATATACTTTGGCAACTTTCAGATTTCAAATTCTGACTGTGCCATTCCCTAAGAGTTTAAATAAAACATAGGAGAATCTGACTGACTTAATGCATATCATACTCCCACCTTCTAAACAAAATAAAATAAATACTTTGAGTATTTCCACCTCCAGCAGGGCTTCAGCTTGGTTGCAATGTGGTCATTTGGCTGAACGCTACACCTCCAATGTAGGAAAATGTCACAGCACTCAGTGGCTACATCAAGCACAGATACATGATGGAGATATTAACATTAGAGTTACAAAAAGTAAGTGGACTCAGTAATAAATAACATTATGAGTAGAAGATATAGCATCAAATATCCAGGAACTCTACCTTTACTGTGGCCATTGAGGACACTATGTAGATTTTGCTATAAATGTCTCTCCATTTTAGAATCTCATTGTACTTCAAAAAAATTTTTTTAGTGTCTAAGAATTGGCTGACAAACACCTTGTTGGTTTCACAGATTTAGATTCTCCTGTAGATAGAAGAACCTCCATGTCATTGCAATTTGGCAGGGGAATCCCATTTTACAACTCTTGTCCTATTGTCACAGCAAGTTTAGAATGTATTTCAGACTTTTTAAATTTGAAATTAATAGACATTAATAGCAAAGTACTTTTAATTAATAGTAACAGCTGAGTTTTGGAAACTTCCATTTTGTCCTTTAGACATCTGCCTAGTTGTCTTGTCTACTAATATGAGATACAAGTATACTGACCAAATTTTCAGGCTTACAAATGTCAAACCTGAAAGACAAGTAGAACTTGCCCATTTTCCTTTTTCTAACCCTTTCTGGACACTACAATACTAACACCTCTCTTCCAAGAATAGCATGAAAGAGTATCACTCAAAATAGTTGTGCTTAGATGTAAGCAGCTCAGCACTGCTAAGTCCTTCTATTGTCTAAGCTGGTAGACAGAGTACTTTATGCTGCGGCTACTGCAGGAAATATGTTGTACCAACCAGTAGAAGCATGTCCCATGCCTAGGCCTTTAAAGTGCATGCATCCACCAGGCCCACATTCAGCAGAGTCAGTGGGAAAAATGAGAAATTATAGGTTAGGTGGGTATGAAATATATTTAGTATATAGGATATCAGTAGTTCTGTCTTATACCCTATAGAAAATATTCTGAATGCTGTTGCTACAGAGATTTCAGCTTTTACAAAATGCTGTAAGTCCACTTATTTATTTTTACTGATTGTAATGTTATTTTAAAATGTTATAACTTTTTAGGTAGTAATAAATTAAAAATATAACAGGGTATATCTAATGAAAAAATCACATGCCAACTTTGTCTTTTTAAACATATTAAAAATAAATGAATAACTTTCTTCAAATATGTGCTGACATTTATTATCCACCACTGACACCAGAGTGACATCATTAATCATATAAAACTCATAAGACACTGAGTTTCACAATTTGCCTATATAATAAACCTACATATGTACCCCTAAACCTAAAATAAGAGTTATATGGATATATATTGACCATATATGACTATATGACCATGCCAAAAAAAAAAGCAAACAAAAAGACCCTAAGAAACAAAAATGCTGAAACAACATTAGCATCTATTTCACGTTAGATATTATTTTAAAACAATTGCACTGAAAGACATGATTTAACATATCCAGCTACAGAAGCTGCATAGAGAAAAGGTATAACTTTCATGTAGATTAAGTGACCATGGTTCTAAATCACTTATACACGTTTTTAATTTAAAGTTTTAAATACATTTTTTAAAATATATAATGAAGACTATTAAAGTGTTACCTACAGAAGCAGAATACTTTTGCAAATAAAGTCAAAATTGTATCAGTATTATCATAACTAGATAGAAAATTAGTTATTTCTAATATTAGTTTGAATTTACATTTTAAAAATTACTATAATAAACATAAGCTGCAGTTATTGTGATTGTACTATTGCAAAAAAAAGTTAAATTCAACATTGAAGATAAAATTATAGTGATTATATAAATGCACATTTTATTAAAATATATTCTCATGGTAAAAGCAATAATCCTACTAAATTAAGAAGGATTCAGAGCAAAAATATACTCAAAATTGATTATAGTGAATGTATACATGTATAATTATATCCACATAAGCTTTAATAATTTATGAATTAAAATCCAAGCTACAGATGTAAAAAGTTTAAAACATTATGTACATAAAGAAACTGAACTAAAATATTTTGTGATATTTGAGGTAAAATTTCAAAAGTATATAAACATAATCAATAAGACAGTATATCATTTGTTGCTTTAGGACCATCTCTCAGATTATAGAAAAGTCTAGGTAGTTGAAAAACTACTTTGTAAATTAACTTAAATATCATACCTTGGTATTGGACCTCATTAGCTCTACCTAGGTTCCCTTTGTAACCCCACTATTTTAAACTACTGGGTACCTTATAAACTAATACTTAGATTTAATCATTGATATCGTTAGTACTGAATTTTTCTACTTTTGAATGATGAGGATATCAAAAGTAGTTAATTTAAAAGTTGCTAAATATTGCTCTCACCTAATTGCAGTTTCTGGACTTAGCTTAGCTAAGACTCCTAGGTTCTCATGAGTCCTACACTACACTAATGGCAAGAATTTAACATTTTGCCATAAAAACTCACAGAAAAAATTTATTTGTGTCCCCCTTTCTCAGAAGTCTTCCATATTATTTCTTATGCTCTACGCTCAGGGAAATAATTTTTAAGCATAGACCATTTCTCTTTAAACTTTGTACTCCTCTCATTCAAAAGAAGCATGAATCATAATCACAGGAGCAATTTTCCATGTCCAGATCAGTAAACTAGATTTCCTCAAGGTAGTTACTCAAGTGATTTTTTTACAAATATGCTCCCTCCCTGACCACAACGCTACAAAATATGTGCACTGTCCTGAAGAATGTCAAGGAGCAGTAATTATACCAATGTGAGGGTGATCTGACTAAAGCATCTGGCACTCACTGATCCATAATACTCTATGTGTATTCATCTGAAACCACTGTGCTTAGTCAATAAGGGCCAGACAATAATATACAAATTGCAATAATATACAAATTGTTTTTCTTTTAGAACTCCTAAGATTGAAAAAATACACAGAGACACAGAAGAAACTCTAATAATACTGCACCCCACACACTCTAGAATCCCCATGCTCAGCTGCACAGCAATTGATATTCCTCTTATTCAGCATATTCTCTCAGTGTCTCAGACAGTGCTGAGCATTAAAGGGCAACTGCAACAAAGAGGTCTTCTTTCATTTTTATTTCTTTTCTTTTTTCTTTCTTTTTTTTTTTTTTTGATTGAGTGTCACTCTGATGCCCAGGCAGGAGTGCAGTGGCATGATCTCAGCTCACTGTAACTTCTGCCTCCCTGGTTCAAGCAATTATCCTGCTTCAGCCTCCAGAGTAGCTGGGATTACAGGTGCACACTGCCATGCCCGGCTATTATTTTGTATTTTAATAGAGACAAGATTTCACTGTGTTGCCCAGGCTGATCTTGAACTCCTGAGCTCAGGCAATTTGCCCACCCCAGCCTCCCAAAATTTTAGGAATACAGACATAAGCCACCATGCCTGGCATAAGAGGTTTCCTCTTTTATTTTTTTACTTAGTCAAGCAGTCAATAAGTTTTGATAGAGCACCTAAAAATGTTACTCACTTTACCAGAACTAAGAATACGATATTGAATAAGACAAACTTGATTTCTATGCTCCTTGTTTAGTGAATAGAGTAAATAAATTAATAAATTTCAATGAAGGAAAAGATCAAAGAGTCAGAGAATAAAAATATAAAGGTGTATGTTTGTGTGGGAAAATAACCTGCTTAACACTGAGAGATGAGAAAAGGCTTCTCTGACAAGGGGGTTTTAAACTTGGAAATGAAGTGTGAGATGAAGCCAGTCATGCTATAGCAGAAGAGTGTTTTAGCAAAGAGACTGATTTGTTTAAAGTCCATGAGGTTGTAAAGAGTTTGAACTATATTAAAAACTGAAAAAATGCTTGTTAGGCTGAGCCACAGTAAACAATGTGGGTTTGTGGCATCAGATGAGGCCAGAGAGTTGAGCAGGAACCACATGAAGTAGAATCCTGTGACCAATGGAAGAATAATGTGGTGTGTATTTTAAGCAGGGAATTGATACAAACCTGTTTACATTATTAAAAGACTGATTATTATTGTGTACAAAATAAACTGGGGGAGATGATGGACAGGGCAAGAGAGGTATTTAGTGGAATGAGGCCATCCAGTGGTAGAAAATTAATCTCTGCTTAAAACCAAACTGAGAGTCCTTCTTCAGTATATTTATTTACATTCTTATTCTATTTGGAGATCTGGGTTATCTGTTATATATTTATTTTATATATCAGGTAAAATGATAGAATTGAAAATAATTCACCATTCACACTTCTATTTATTTATATAGAAATATTTTCACAATATAACTACTGCAGATACAAGCTGTGTTGTTTTTCCTGTTGCAAACGCTTTGTAATTCAAACATATCTGATTTATATTGATTTTAAATTTAGCACTGAGAGAAAACACTTACATGCTCTATAACATTGTTAAGCATCACAAATAAAATTAGAAGATGAATTGTCATTGCTTTTCTAAGTTGTAAATTAGATGACTCACCATGTAGGAAAAATGACTCCATGATCATTGGCTAATTTATAATTTGAATTATAAGTTAAGTACCATGATGTGTTTTCTGTTATAAAATTCATGGTCTGGCATTAGATCATGTATTCTTATCTTGAGTTCAGTTAAGTAATAAAATACTGAATTTATTTATTGAATAAAGCTTAAAATATAGCAGATGGCTTTACCCCAAATTATGGTGGTTGTCAACTGTGCTGATGCCATATCATCTATGAACCTCCTGCTTCATTTCATACCTGATTATTTCAAGTAATGTAGGCCCAAAATTTACCCATTGTTATATTTCTACACTCTTTTAAACTGTATTCAAAAGTCCTCATTTATTCTAGAATATAAAGTTGATAATAGACATGGGTCATTATGAAAATTTACTTGACTGAAAGAAACAAAGTCCAGAAAAAGGACTTTGTTTAATTTCATCCCCTAGTCAGAGGAATTTAATTAAAAATAGTTATAGCTACCTAGTCCTGTATCTCTAACTTAAGTTTCCATGAGAATGTCTAGTGCTTATATGCTGTTAATTATTTAAGAAAGTATTGTTTGCTTTAGAAAATTATAGATCTCTCTATCCATTGCTTCCATAGATTAATGTTTTTCTTCATAGACAGGCAGCCAATATTTTTCTAAGGTACCAGATATGGTGCTGTTAGGAAATCTCCCAAAAATAGACCCAGTCCGTGACTCAAAACATTTTTGCTATTGGTAGAAATAAATTTTCTTCACATATACAAAATTTTATGTAATTTCCTAGAGTGTTCACAGAGTTTATATACAGAGACCAATGTTTCTTACCACTAACATGTATGAGTACATATACCTTTTTGTAATGAAAGATAATACATAGAAATCATAAAAAAATACTTGTAGCTTATTTCCATATGTCAGTAGGATATGTAGGAAATGAGATAACTAACCGCATTTAGTAAATGAGATAACTAAACCACATCAGCTTTCCATGCATCAGACTTTGAGTCTTCAGACAAATGGTTTTCTCTGCCTGAAATGTCTTCTCAACCAGTTTCACTTTCTCAGTCAACTCGTTGTGATTTTTTAGATCTCAACTCAGATGTCTCTTCCTCAGGGGATCCTTTCATGTTTATTCAGACTAGGTCAATGCTTCTGTTTTAGATTCATATAAAAACAGTATAGTTGTGCTAACAGCATGTTTTTGAAAGTTTTTAATGTATAAAAATTTTGCTTATTGCCTTCTCCCCCACTGGACTATAAGCTCCATGAAAGCAGTGGCCAGGATTCTTTTTACAAATCTCCGAAACTCTATATCTTAGCATTATGCTCAACACATAATGAGCATTCAGCAATTGGGCTAAATGCTGAAGGACAGAAACTTGTAGAACCAGGAGTGAAATAATACATTTAAAGTATATGTTTTATAAAGAATATGTCTTATAAAGAAAATGTTTTATAAAGCATAATGGAGAGAAGCATAGCCTTATTAAGTTAGCTAATGGAGGTTCCTTTAAATCTGAAATCAGAACAAATATACATTAAATGTCAATAAATATACATTAAAAAATCTTGGCTATTTATAAATATATATAATTAGTGATATAAATATATAATAATCAGTGATATATATGTATATATCACTAATGCAGGAAGAAATTTTAAAAAACAATAATTTGCATGATCAGAAAATTAACAAATCTTAATCCTTAAGAATAAGATTTTATACAAGTTTTCAGTGAAGAGAAAGGGAAAAGAACAACTGGCTTCCCAATGTAGAGCATAAGTGCTTTGGTCAGAAAATTATATTAAGCATACATTTCAGCACCAAATTAAAATATTCATCTTTTCTTTTTTGTATGCAAAAGTCTCTACTTTGAAAATCTCTACAATTTGTTTTCCAAATAGATACTTAGATTATATAGAAATTTGTCACCAACATCCTTGGACCTAGAGTAAGTAATGGTACCTACTGTCATCAGTATCAGCAAAATCCAGATTTCAATGATAAGTGACCTTATCATTGAAATGATAGCAGAAGCTCTTGGTGGTGCTGAAGGTCATGGCCATCTTTCACATGTGATGCATGCTGCGAGGTAGCAGGGGAAGTGATGGTGACAGGAAGGCTTATCTATCTTCCATAGTGAGGTTTGTGGATAATTGTGGCATGGCTTTTGTAAAGCTGGACTCTAAAGACTTGGAACTGTACTGGATAGGCATGAAGTTCTATGTGTGTTCCAGTTGTCAAAGGGCAGTGATTAGTGAGGCAATTTGAGAGGCGTCCTAAATGAGTACATCAACAAGACAGGAAGCAATAATGATGCTGCGTTAGATTAGCCTTGAATTCATCCTGTGTGATCAGATGCATTTCTCACCAGTTTAGTTATTAAAGGAAAGAAGAGTATGGTAGGCTGTATAAAGGTCCTCCAAGAATGTACATGTCCTAATGTTTCCTAATCATTATTATCTGTGAACCTGTTACCTTACATAACAAAAGGTTCTTTGTAGATGTAATTAAATTAAGGATCTTGACACAGAATGATTACTCTTGGTTTGCACAATCTAAGACTCCTTACAAAAAAGAAGTAAGTAGGTCATAATTAGAGTCAGAGATGGAGAAGCACACCCAAAAACAGAGGGGGATGTATCTGAGAGAGAGAAAAAACAAGAATAAAAATAAGATTCGAAGATGCTTCACTGAAGAATTTGAAGATAGAAGAAAGAGTGAAAAACTAAATAATTGTGGTGGCTACTATAAGCTGGAAAAGACAAGGAACCAAATTCTCATCTAGAGCCTCTAGGAGGAATGCAATTGTGCTAATTTATTTTGAATTTCTGACCTCAAGAACTATAAAATAATAAAAAGTATGTATTTATTTAGCCACTTAGTTTGTCATGATTTGTTAAAGCAGTTGTAAGAGGAACTAATGCAGAGGGAAAGAGTTTCTGTGAGAGGTCCATGGAAAATACAACAGGGCCAGGAACAGTGATCCCAGAGTTGCTATGTCTTCAGGACCTGATTACCATATCATGAATCTTTATAGCTAACAAAGCACAGGCAGCAGAAACTGGCAGAGTCTTCTCTCAGCATAGAATAAAGAGACAAAGGGAAATCCATATCCATGTTTTAGAAAGCCAGACAACTATATATACAAAAGAAATGAATACCAGATTAAAGTTGATTTGCTACTGATATAGTTTTAAAAACTAACGTTTGATGTGTGCTGTGTTTCTTTGAAACTTCAGACTTTGTCATCTTAGAAATCTGTGAGAAAGAAGCATGACTAGAATTCCAGCCTTAATAAGCAAAAAAACTGAAGCCCAGAAAGAGTAGGGTATTTGTTCAAAATCACAATATGGCTTTCTTCTGACTCAAATACAGTAATATTTCCAATAGAGAATAATTCTCTCTGAAAGGATTTTAAACTATGATTTACAATGCAATATGTATGTAGTCAGTATGTAAACATTAAAGGGGTATGAAATAAGTGAATTATCATAATGAGGATTAGCTGGAATGAGTATTTGGTGGGGGATGAGTTTTGAATTACTAGCAAGTATAGTACAAAGAAAATGACTGTTCTGCTTTAAGTACCATCATTAAGTTTCCAGTGAAGTATTCAGCATAACATTCTTTTTGTCTGAGTTTTTGCAGATTTAACTCTGAAAATTGTCCCAGCCTGTGAGTTTTTCTTTAAGTTGTACTTCTGCCAGCCCCCTACCCATTCCTGGTAGTCCCCTGAAACACCACTGAATATCTGAGTCAGTCTGGATGGCTTCCAACCCATCTGCCCAGAGTCTGACATGCCAAAGGGCACAAGACATCATGCTCTCAGGTGACTGTTGCTCTTGGGATGTGATAAAGGCAAAACCAGGACCCTCTGAACTAGCATCAGGACCTGAGGGTCTGTGTTGGTTTGTCAACATATGAGCAGGAGAAAGAGACCAAAGGAGTTTCTTTGCACAACTTGAATCATATTCATTCCAGAGATGCAAAAAAAGAGCCAAAGTGTATCAACTGCATTGATACATCTGAAAACTGAAAGACTCTATTTACTTAATCACTGCACCTTTCTGGGCCAGACCAGATGTTACATGCCTTAACAATATAATAAACAAAGCAGACAAAGTTCTTGACCTCCTATAGTTTACACTGGATGGGAAGAAAATTAATAAACAGGAGAATGGACAAATACATACATAGTTATTACTTAGGAAAATAACTTGGCAGATTACCAGGAATACGTAAGGATTGAAATTTAACTTCCTTGGTCAGAGAGGACTATTCTGAGAGGAGGACATTTAAATTGGGACCCAGTAGGGAAAGAGGAAACAAATATTGTCAAGATGCCTGGGAAGATATCAGAAAGAGGGCTTAGCATTTTCAAAGGCCTGAAGAGGAAGGGGCTTTAAGTTGTTAAAAAAAAAAAATCTGTACGAAAAAAGACATAGTGAGAAAGGGTAAAAGTGGTATGATAAAAGATCAAAAAGTAGGTAAAGATGAGTTCATGAGACATCAGTGTAAAAATGCAAATAAACTAGAATGTATTCAAAGTTCAATGGAAAGTAATGGACAGTTTTCAGGCACAGCCTTCACTTCTAAAAAATGAGGTTCTAAGTAAAATTCATAAGAGTTGTGATTAGTCAATGTGAAACTTAAGGTGTGGTGGTAGAAAATAAAGATGTCTTATAAAGTATTTTTTTAATGTTTCAAATGTCAGTGCATAGTGAAGAACCTAGCAAAAAGTAGGAAGGAAGGAAGGAAGGAAGGAAGGAAGGAAGGAGGGAAGGAGGGAAGGAGGGAAGGAGGGAAGGAGGGAAGGAGAGAGGGAAGGGGAGGGAAGAGGAAGGAAGGATAGAGGGAGGGGGGAGGGAGGAGAGAAAGAAAAGGCAAAGAAAGAAGTGAAGTTCTTTGGAGCACAAATTGGTAAAAACAAAATAACAACAACAACAACCACCAAAACTTAGTAAAGTTAAATTGAGATAGAAATAAAGAAATTATGCAATATATACTGAACTGTACACTATCACAGGAAAGGAAAAGGACAGAATTTAAATTCTTCACTCTGCATTCACATTTAAAACATTAAAAAATATAGATATATGTGAGGAAATTTCTGTTTGTAAAAGCATTGCAGAGAGTAGACAGAAGTTCCATCGTAAATATTCTATTTATTTCTGTCTTTAGGGGGCAGAATTAAAAATATAAGTAAGAAATTAAAAGGGCCAGGTGTGGTGGCTCACACCTGTAACCCCAGCACTTTGGGAGGCTGAGGAGGGTGGATCACTTGAGCTCAGGAGTTTCAGATCAGCCGGGCCAATATGGTGAAACCTCATCTCTACTAAAAATACAAATTTTAGCCTGGTGTGGGGGCACATGCCTGTAATCCCAGCTACTCCGGAGGCTGAGGCATAAGATTTGCTTGAACTTGGGAGGCAGCGGTGGCACTATTGCACTCCAGCCTGGGTGACAGAGCAAGACTTTGTCTCAAAAAAAAAAAACAAAACAAAACAAAAAAAAAACTAAATAAATAAAGTGAGATGCTGATGCTTTGGAATGGGCTGGTGGCCATGAGTTCAGCCAACAGCAGAGCAGGGTGAAGGAGAGAGAGTGTTAAATATTTTATATGCGTGTAGGGTAGTGTAATAGGAGCAGAAGAAAGAACAGAGAAGTAAGATAGGGATATAGCCTAGAACTCATGAGCTAATGCAGTGACTTTTCTTAATTCCAAATACGGTATAATGAATGTGTTAAAGTTGGAATGTATCGCAATTATACTTGTAATTTAGGAAAAATTACTCTGATTAACTGGAAATAAAAATGGAAAATTGTGTCTGCAGTGAGCAAAAGGGGGGCCAGAACCAATTTTAATAAATCAGATGAGTAGTTAGAGGGGCACAAAATAAGTCAAAGCATGTAAGAAAGTAAGAGGAGGAGCCAGATTGGAGAATTGACACTTCTGAATTTAGTGAAAGATTAGATGAGAAGAATAAAGAATGGTAGGCAGGAATGTCAAAAATGAGCCTTGGTTTTAAAACTTGGTACAGACTAGAATACAGCATTGTTGCTCACCTGGAACCAAGGATCGTCAAGCTCATTCATTTCTTCATTCAGAAATGTTTATGGAGCTGCTACTGTTCAAGGCAATGGGAATGCAACAGTGAATAAAATTAAAAAAAATTACTAAAAATATAATATTTTCATATGAGAGGCAAGAAAAGAAGTACCATTTTATTGATCTCAAATTGGTCAAATAACCTTCCTATATTGTTAATATCTCAAAATGCATGGCTTTTGGGGAGAGGTTTTGGAAACTGAGGATTTCCCTTGTACAGTTCAGTGTTTTACCATGCCATTTTGTTTGGAATAATTGCAAGCAAATCAACTTTAAATAAGTTTTAATAACTGAAAAAGGACTAAATATTCTTATGCTAAAACAAAAATTACACCTACCCTAAATATACATTGAATTAAATCTGCCCTGCTCCTATACAAATAGCCAGCGAACCAATAATGGTGAACCAGAAATACTTTAACTTCCTTCATAGCCTATGGTGTTGGCATTTACTTTTCCAGACTTCTACTCTCTGATACTTTTATTCTTTTATGCTATGAATTCTGCATGATTTGAATCAGTTTCACAATTCTGGCTTCATTAAAACACAATGATTTTAACATTTAGGACCATATCTTAAGAATTCAAGATATCCACTATCCCTAATTCTTACAAAGGAGACTTCAGGCAAATAGTGTCTATATAAATCACAAAAGACATTTTTTTCTAACTCTGCTAGTGGTCAAATATTTATTAGCACAGTGGGTTTCATGTAGACATCCCTAACTGAGTCGTGATAAAGAGAATTTGGAGTGAAACCAAAGAGGGGTAATAAAAATGATTAACAATTTGAGAAATGTGTCCTAGGAGAAAAGCCTACAGGAACCAGATTTGTAAGGCCCGGAGACAGAAATATTAGAGCAAGAGGGCTGGCTTATGCACTATAAATAGCGAAAAGGCTCTTGGTAGTGATAGAGAACAAGTGTTCTTTCCAAGAAGTAACTGTAGGTATAGAGATTACAGGAAGGTGTTTAGCCTGAGAAGAGGCTTTATGATTTAATGGACTACGGGTTAGATATATATTCTAGTTTCCTATTGGGGCTATGTTATTTTTCTCATTACAGGCATACATCCATATTGACAATTATCCTACAAATGTGTAACTAATGGCACAGAGTGATATCTAGAATATTTGGAATCTCTGTAAATATCCATAATGTTTAATTGAATAGATATGGTTTGACAACTAGTAAGGGAGGGGAAAATATTTCTCAAGAAAAAATTACGTGTAACTATTTTCATTTAAATATCCTGGCCTTCCAATTATTGTGGAGTTATTATTACTGTAGTACAAATGCCATAAACTTCATGATTTTTAAAATATCTCTCATGTATTTGTGACTTTAAGAAAAAATTTATTTGGTATTAAATGGCAAAATGTTTGGGAGGAGGCAACAAAGAATACCTTAAATGTAAAAAAAAAAAAAGTATCTTTTTATAATATTATAAAACAATATTCAATGCAATTTATTTTCTGTTTTAGCTCTTGGTTTAAAATGTGGACATGAATGTGTCTACATTTAAAGAAAGCGTGTCAATGTGTTATAATCCCAAGTGTGATCTTAGTGCCTCATATAAAAATGCCTACGCAGCCAATACTGCATGCTGAAGCAATGAATAATACTACATATTTTACTTATTAGTTTTGGGCCTCTTTATTAATATTAGTGATTATTGACACAATGTCCCAACATAGAGTTATTCCTATTTGCAAATGTTTTTAACAGCTGAATTAATATATTTATTTTCTTTAAAAAATATTCCTATGAGGGAATTATATTAATTTTTTGATACCAGGCTATAGAATCAGAGATTACATGAATATTGAGTGTTCATGCAATTTATTCCATGCTCAAATCCAGTTGTACTGCATTCAAAGTAAAAGAACCATACTGAAGGAAGCACTGTGCAAAATTAGTCACAAAAATTCTGTTTGACGATATTATCGGCACTTTTTAGTTGTACCTCTGCCCATATTACCACCATGTAGCAAAGCTAGCATTAATCGAATCTGAATGTTAGTCTAGTTGCACAAGAGCCCTGACACTAATGAGCCAGAACAAAGTAAAAATTTGCTCCATTTTAAAGATTTTACAAAAATGCTTACAAAATGTGATTTTATAAAATCTCAATGTTTAACAAGGTCAGATTCAAAAAGAGTTCTCCCCATTATTACAAAGTCCCTTTGTTCAGTGGAAAATGACACTACTTTCTGACTATTGCAAATAAAAGTTCTTCAAATTATTGGCAAATGCTAGTAAATGGAAACTTGGTAGTGTTTTATGTGTTATAAAGTGGCGTACTCACTTGTTCTTTATTTGTGCTTTCTGGTATGAGTATCCGGCTGGTGAGTACAGCTCTCTTGTAAGCCCTCAAGATAGGGCATCACCATGTCCATTGTGAACACAATTTCAGTAAGAGATTAACAAGAATAAATATAAAGTGACAGTTACATTTATTGAAAAATTATGTATCAAATGTCTAATATATAATTATATCAGTTAGAGGAATTTTTAAAAAGTAAAAATACTGTTCTCATATTTAGAAGACTATGCGTAAGTTTGAAAAATAAAGCATACACAAATTAAGCAATTAGTTACAAAATATGTAGTGAGGACCTATTATGTGCAACATAGTATAATAGAGAGATCACTTTCATTCTCTTCTTAAATCCTTACAATAACATTTTGAGATATTTATTATTGTTGATATTTTGAAGATATAAGGAGAAAAGGCAAACTTTTGTAACATTATACAATGAATAATTAGCTGATTTGGGCTTGAAGCACAGATTTGAGTCATACTCCTGGGCTATCCTTAGAAGATATTCAGTCTCCCTTACTAGTTAAGTAACAAAAAGCATAAGATATTATGGAAGAGAAAAGGACAATCTTCCAGTAGCTAGATGAATTCAACTCATCTTAAACTGAGGTCTCCTTTTCTTATCTTTCTAAAGACTGTATTGTTGCTGGGTTTTCCTAAAGTTTCCTTCCATCTCTAGGATCTAGTAATTCTATAACTCTATGGTCTTCATGTGGACTAGATTTATTGGAGTGGTATTTCTGAAATAAGCAAGACCCAAGCTAATTCTTGAAGAATGGGAATTTTGGAGACTGTGGGAGGGAAAGTCCCTCTTCTTTTAAAAAGGGGTTTAAAAGAAAAAAGGAATTCAAGTTCAGCAGCAAGAAAAAAAAAAAAGAAAAAGGTACATGTAACTCGATCACTGTTTTTGTTGGAGCATAATGTGATATTGTTGACTAGATATTGTGAAATCATATTTATAAAAAGTTTGAAAGCAAGGCTGAGGATTCCTAAGATCAAACAAAAACTATCAATATGGTGGTTGACCTCAAGATGGTGATGAACAGATATTACAGACTTCAGAAGCGGTCTATAGAAAATGCAAAGTACCATGCTGTTTTGATTACTGTAGCCTTGTAGTATAGTTTGAAGTCCGGTAGTTTGATGCTTCCAGCTTTGTTCTTTTTGCTTAGAATTGACTTGCCTATGTGGGCTCTCTTTTGGTTCCATATGAAGTTTAAGGTGTTTTTTTCCAGCTCTGTGAAGAAGGTCATTGGTAGCTTGATGGGGATAGCGTTGAATCTGTAAATTCCTTTGGGCAGTATGGCCATTTTCTCGATATTGATTCTTCCTAACCATGAACATGGAGTGTTTCTCCATCTCTTTGTGTCTTCTCTTATTTAGTTGAGCAGTGGTTTGTAGTTCTCCTTGAAGAGGTCCTTTGTATTCCTTGTTAGTTGTATTCCTAGGTATTTTATTCTCTTTGCAGCAATGGTGAATGTCAGTTCATTCTTGATTTGGCTCTCTTTAGTTCTGTTATTGGTGTATAGGAATGCTTGTGATTTTTGCACATTGATTTTGTATCCTGAAAGTTTGCTCAAGTTTTGCTTATCAGTTTCAGGATATTTTGGGCTGAGACAATGGGGTCTTCTAGATATACAATCATGTCATACCAAAACAGAGATATAGACCAATGGGACAGAACAGAGGCCTCAGAGGTAACACAACATATCTAACCATCTGATCTTTGACAAACCTGACAAAAACAATCAATGGGGAAAAGATTCCCTGTTTAATAAATGGTGTTGGGAAAACTGGCTAGCCATGTGCAGAAAGCAGAAACTGGATTCCTTCCTGACACCTTATACTAAAATTAACTCCAGATGGATTAAAGACTTAAACATAAGACCAAACACCATAAAAACCCTAGAAGAAAATCTAGGCAAAACCATTCAGGACATAGGCGTAGGGAAGGGTTTCATGACTAAAACACCAAAAGCACTGGCAACAAAAGCCAAAATAGACAAATGGGACCTAATCAAACTCCACAGCTTCTGCACAGCAAAAGAAACATCATTAGAGTGAATCGACAACCAACAGAATGGGAAACAATTTTTGCAGTCTACCCATCTGACAAGGGCTGATATCCAGAATTTACAAAGAACTAAAACAGACCTACAAGAAAAAAACAAACAAGCCCATTCAAAAGTGGGCGAAGGATATGAACAGACACTTTGCAAAAGAAGACATACATGAGGCCAACAAACATATGAAAAAATGCTCATCATCACTGGTCATCAGAGAAATGCAAATCAAAACTACATTGAGATACCATCTCATGCCAGTTCGAATGGCAATCATTAAAAAATCTAGAGACAACAGATGCTGGAGAGGATGTGGAGAAATAAGAACAGTTTTACACTGTTGGTGAGAGTGTAAATTAGGTCAACCATTGTAGAAGACAGTGTGGCGATTCCTCAAGGACCTAGAAATAGAAATTCCATTTGACCCAGCAATCCCATTGCTGGGTATATATCCAAAGGATTATAAATCGTTCTACTATTAGGACACATGCACACGAATGTTCATTGCAGCACTGTTTATAACAGCAAAGACCTGGAACCAATCCAAATGCCCATCGACGATAGACTGGATAGGGAAAATGTGGCACATATACACCATGGAATATTATGCAGCCATCAGAAACGATGAGTTCGTGTCCTTTATAGGGACATGGATGAACCTGGAAACCATCATTCTCAGTAAACTGACACAAGAGCCGAAAATCAAACACCGCATGTTCTCACTCATAGGCAGGTGTTGAACAATGAGAACACATGGAGGGGAGCACTACACACTGGGGTCTGTTGGGGGGAATAGGGGAGGGACAGTGGGGGTTGGAGAGTTGGGGAGAGATAGCATGGGGAGAAATGCCAGATATAGGTGAAGGGGAGGAAGGCAGCAAATCACACTGCCATGTGTGTACCTATGCAACTATCTTGCATGTTCTTCAAATGTACCCCAAAACCTAAAATGAAATAAAAAAAAGAAAAATAAATAAATAAAAATAAAAATAAATAAGAAAATGCAAAGTATTTGGGATGATTAATCCTAGTGAGAGCAAGCTGAATCAATAAAAGGAAAATTTACAAAACAAGGACATCGATGAGAAAGGATCAATGTATTAGACAATTAGAATTTGGGCTAGAAACATCATGCATAGTAGGATTAAGCAGAAGGAAGAAGAAGAATAAGTATAAGGTCTCTAGGTTTCATTTGCATAAGTGAGTGCCTCAAAGTTATCCTCAGGATATCTTTCTCTATATTCTAATATCATTGCCTTTTTGTTTCTTCTTCCATTTATGTAACCATACATATATATGGTTAATATATAACTGATATTTGTTTCAATTTATATTTATGATATCTTTTGTTTAAATCCAATGAAATATCTAACATTTATTTATTGTTTGTGCCCCACTACCCCACTCTTTGCTTCAGATCACTGTTCAAATTGCTGATTTTACCTGTTTTTCAGCCTTCCTCATACATCTTCAGATGTTTTTCAAACTTAGCCCATCCTGCTCATTAAAGAAAATGTTAACCTCCGGTACATTCACAATTGCCTTGTAGTAATTATATTTTTCTCTATATCTCCTTTGACAGAGGCCCTAGAGTAAATAGTTCTGATTGTAATTCTGCCTGTTTATTTTGTGTAATTCTACAGTTCTGTAATTTTAGACCTTTGAATGAGGATAACATATGAGAAAGTTGAACATTTTCCTAGGCTAAGATTCAACTGATGTAGCTTAACCATAACATATATACAATTATTTCATTTGGAAATAGTTGTTTGGAAAATTCTCCCTTGACAATTTGCAAGGTGCACTTCACATGTATTTAAGAAAATGTTGTTGAATGCAACTTTGTATTTCATGTGCATTTATGAGAAATATTTATTAGCTACTAATATTTGACATGGTATGTTACTTTGCATAGCTGTATTTCATTTAGGTTATATTTTGAATTATTTTTCTGTATTTTTAAAGTAGGTTTTAAGAATTTTCAGATAATGACAATAGCATGTCACTCTGAATAAACTGCTCTTATAGGAGATAAGCTCTCTCCTTTCTCTTGAGACACTTGTAGCATAATGCGTAAAGTGCCAAAAATAATTAAGATGAATGAATGTATATCCAATCAAATGAAATTTTCTTTGGAATTTTGACATTTTTCCTATGCTGTGTATGATTTTAATAAGAGCAAATCAGGTGTACATTTTCTCAATGGGAGTGGAAAGAATTTTATATGTAGCAGTTTTGAATAATTAGTTGGTAGAATAATATAGGGAGTTCAAATCATTAGCAGCCTCTCTGTTTCAACTGTTACACAAACATGGTTAGAGCTTATTGCCTTCAATATTGGCAATTTGATAATCTTACCAAATGAAAAGAATTTCTGTGACTTTCATGAACATATATCTAAATTCATCTGAAAAATAATGCTGTTGGGTAATAAAAACAAGTTTTGTAATTTAAATTACGTATCCCAAGAACTCTCTATTTTTTTAGGAAATTATAGATATCTCTAGCAGCTTCAGTAAAAATGATCGAATTACTTCCAGGGGATATCTTTTTCTATTGACTTGAGTAAGTTTTATTATGAATATTTTACTCAATAATTAGTTTTCTGAAAAGGACTCCTTGCAACTAAAGTTTCCTACGATTTAGATTGGGTCTTATCATTTATTCATTCATTCAATTATTAAAAAATCATTTGATATGCATAGGAACATATCTTCAAAGTAAATATGCTAGTATTTGTTATATATAAAGTCACTATCTTGAAGGTTATGAATTTGGGGATTTATTTGACCCCATTTTCAAGCTGTATTACTAATATCCTCATGTATTGATAAGTTGATAAGATTAGAAAAACTTGCATGTTTATGCAAGAATTTAAAGCTGTGGTATCACTCTAAGTCCTTGCTATCTAAGTTTCTCCAAATCTAGAATTATGCCCCCAAGGAAAGAATCTAAATTCTATGAGAGTGCTTTCTAAACAAGAAGTTGAGGCAGCCAAGTTGTTCTCTGGTTTTCCAAAAATTTATTTAAAATGGTCTCAAGTGTCATGTGAAGAAATCAGTCTTATACTTTCAAAGGAAAAGATGTTGCATTTTTTATCAGCATAGAAAAATTGTACTCTCTCTATCACATATAGCCAGAATCTGAGAAATGATATAGAGACCCTGATTCATTTTCTCCAAATTGCTGGAACTTCTCTAATTAGGTACATGCACTCATCTCACACCATCAGCATGTGGATAATGAGTGGATCCTAGTTAGAGGAGGAAACTAGCCAAGGCCATGTCAGGATAGGAAATGCACACACTCCTGCAGCTGCTTTACGGGATCTCACCGAGTCTGCATTTTTAGAAACGTTATGATAGTGTCAGTTTGAGCCACTAATGGCTACACAGATAATGTACATGATACCAGCAGCATGACTAACAGTGAATTAAATGTTATTTTCTGATTTTAGTATAAAATGATATAAACTATTATAGAGTAAAATAATGTCCCATAAAAATATGTTTTGCATCATAGCAAGTATTTTAACTATCAGCAATAGATACACTGAAGAATTTGGCAACTTACTAGCCAAAGTGACCTTAGCAGGTAAGTCAAAGTGATGGGAGAATTACATGACCTAATGCTTGTAAAGTGCTTTAGTGCAAGGCAGCACTTCTGAAACACTCAGCAAAAGTTGAGTTCATTATTACATGTATTAGGCCTTCCTCAAACTATACTTTCAAAGCCTCCTATCTTCTGGCCTATAATTCTCCATACTTGATATACACTACTTCAAATTTTTATGATTTAAAATGGCAAGATTTTGCACTTACTAAATTTGTGACAGGAGTGCTTTATTACCTTTGTTTCTGGGCTGTCATTCTGCACCTTTGGTCTATATGTCTTTATGTATGTGCCATAGTATTTTGATTATTATAGCTTTGTAATATATTTTAAATCAGAATATGTGATGCCTCTAGTTTTTTATTCTTTCTCAACTCATTTAAGACATAGAGATGAATGAAACACAATAGAGAGTCCAGAAATAAATTCCTAAAGATGGCTTCTACTAATCAAAGGTGGCAAGAATACACAATACAGAAAGGATAGTCTCTTCAACATATGATATTAGAAAAACTCGATGTCCACATGCAACAGAATAATATTAGACCTTTATTTTACACCATAAACAGCTATCAACTCAGAACAGATTAAAAACAGAAATGTAAGACCTGAAACAGTAATATACTTACAAGAAAACATAGTAGAAATGCTTCATGAGTTTGGTCTTGGCAATTATTTTATCAACATGACACCAAAAGCACAGGCAACAAAAATGAAAATAAACAAGTGGAACTACATCAAACTCCAAAGCCTTTGCATTGCAAAGGACATGAGCCACAGAGTTTGAAAAGACAACCTCTGAAGTGGAAGAAAATATTTGCAAACCAAATATCTGTTAATAAAAATATCTCCAAAATATATAAGGAACTTCTACAACTCAATAGGATAAAGTAACTAATAAACTAATAAAAATGGACTTGAATGGGCATTTCTTTAAAATAAACACACAAATGATCAACAGATACATTTTAAAAATGCAGAATGTCATTAATTATCAGATGAATGCAAATCAAAATTACAATATATCATCTTACAGCTGACAGGATAAATAGATGCTATCAAAAACAAAAGACAAAAAGTGTATACAAGAATATGGAGAAATTGAAATCCTTTCACACTGTTGGTGGAAGTGCAAAATGGTTCAGCTGCTGTGGAAAATAGTATGGAGGTTTCTCAAAAAAATAAAATAGAAATACCATATATTCCCACTGTTGTGTATTTATCCAAAAGAACTGAAAATGAATCTCAAAGCAATATTAGAATTCCTGCGTTTTTTGGTGCACTATTCATAATAGCCATGATGTAGAAACAATCTAAATATCTATTGTTGGATGAATGGATAAAGAAAATAAAATATTATTTATTCAGCTTGTTAAAAAGAAGGAAATTCTGCAATATGCAACAACATGGATGAACCGTAAGCACATTATTCTAAGTGAAATAAGCCAACTGCAGAAAGGCAAATGCTGCGTAAGTCCAATTAGTGTAATGGTGGTAACCAGAGGCTGAGAGGAGAGGGAAAGGAGGATCACTAATGAATGCGCATAAAATTTCTATGAAGCTAAATAAATAAGCTTTACTGATCTGCTGTACATCATTGTAATTATAGTCAACAAGGTATAATACACTTAAAAATTTGTTAAAAGTATAGGTCTCAAATGTTTTAGCATGATAAATAGAAATCTCTCTCTCTCTCTCTCTCTCTCTCTATATATATATATATATATACGTATATATATATATATATATGTATATAATTCCAATGATAATGACATTGAGCATTTTTTTCACCTACCTGTTGAGTTTTTTTTAAAGAAATGTCTATTCAAGTCTCTCTCTCTCTCTCTCTCTCTTATCTTTCTCTCTCTTTCAAGGTGAGAAAATGGTACAGTCAAGGTAATCAAATTCATTCCTTATGCTATAAAGGGATGTACAACAATTTGGGAAAATTGGTCTAGAACAAAGATCAGCATACCTTTTCTGTTTAGGTCCAGATATTAAAAATTTTCAGTTTTATTATAGTGAAAAAGAGAGTTTTCTAACGGACAAAATGAAGGTAGAATATGAAGGGTGTTGTGGGGGCTCCCCTTAAAATCCTCCTCCGAAGGTTTAGTAGTTCATTTGGGAAGTGATCCCAAGAAGCTAAAGTGACAGGAGCTGGAAGAGTGAGTCAGGGGAGGATGAAACCCAATACAAGAGTGCATTTTCATTTTTACTGCTGTGTGCAACAGAAGAGACTCTGCCAGACATCCTGAAATGTAAAGTTGCTTTGCAGCATTCTCTGCTTGAAAGGCTAATTAATCCTTTAGCTCCTAATTCCTGTTTGTTGAGGGTATCCCCAAGAACATTAACTCCAGTGCTTCCAAGCTGAAGTCTATATGGGTCAAGTAAGTTTCTGTGGCATTAGAGAAAGACGAGAGGCAGAAAAATGTATCTGTGCCTCAAGTGTTGTGCTGTAAGTTTGAGATAAGCCTGACTTACACAGAGCAATTCAGCATTGCCACTGCTAAAATCAGAGGTGAATCAAAGAGATTTGGCTCAGGGAAATAAAGACTGCTATCATCTACTGCCTACACAGATCAAATTTACAAATGGAAAAACACTGTACATACTTTTTACCCTGATCAAATTTATCAAGGTGTAATTGATATATAAAAATTGTATATATTTAAGGTGTGTAATATGATGCTTTGATATATGTATACCCTGAAATAATTAACAAAACCAAACTAATTAATGTATCACCTCATATAGTTAATATTGTATGTGTCTGTGTGGATGATACACACAAGATTGACTTTCTTAGCAAGTTTAAATTACTTTATTATTAACCGTTCTTGAAGTGTCTTTGTCAGGTTCTCCTTCAAGGATCTCCGTTTAGATCAGCAAGCCCTTGACCTAAAATAGGCTCAGATTGGAACTGGTGGGGAAATCACAATACTGACACCATGGTATCTGATATCTATTAATTTTTTCCAATATGATAAGTGAAAAGTAACAGTGGTATTAGTTTATTATCTTATCTCTTACTGGAAGAAACCAGAATATTTTCACAAGTTTAATACTTAGTTGTATCTCTGTTTTTGTGAATTGTTTGTTCATGGCTTTTTCCCATTTTTCTATCAGGCTTTGAGAGTGATTTTTGCTATCAAATTATAAGAATTATTTTTAGGTCATGTGAATGTCTCATTCCTGTAATCCCAGAAATGTTAGTGGACATGGGGAGGGGACTGCTTGAGTCCAGGAGTTTGAGACCAGCCTGAGCAACATGGTAAAACCCTGTCTCTGCAAAAGAATACAAAAACTAGATGGGCATGGTAGTGCATGCCTGTATTCCCAGCTGTTTAGGAGGCTGAGGTGAGAGGATTGATTGAGCCCAGGAAGTCAAAGCTTCAGTGAGTCATGATGGTGTCAGTGCACTCCAGCCTGGGTGACAAAGCCAAACCCTGGCTCAATATATAAATATATAAGAATTATTTGTATGTTGGAGAAATTACCCTTTTGCACATAATCCGTATTGCAAATAGTCTCCCAGTTTGACAGCTGTTCTAATATTGTTTATGGTGTTTGTTTCTACTATACAAACATTTTTTTGTCTTTGTTTTTAAAGGTAATGTGATTTGAATTTGAATTTTGAAGCACAGTCAAGTATTTCCCAGGACATTTAATAGTACTTGTGTGTTTCACATGTCTTACACTAAGAGTATTAAAATCTATTTGAATATATGTTATCAATGCCTGTATTTTCTGTAGCATCCGATTGTAAGGAATATATATATATATATATATATATATATTCCTTATTCATATATATACATATTCCTTATTCATATATATATATTCCTTCTTCATATATATATATTCCTTCTTCATATATATATATATATATATATATATATAAATTTGGCTCAAAAATCTTCAAAATCATTTTGTAGCCCCTGAGAAATCAAGCCTTTGCTTTGTAAAACATCTTTCTCTTCTTTCATTTCTTTTGGCTTCAATTCAATCTTGTATGCGACTGGGTTCACAATCTATGCTTTTTTACTGTCTCCATTTGCCATACACACTCTTGCCTACAGAACGTCTCTGATCTGAATTTCTGTAACAGTATCCCAACTGCTCTTTTGTGAACTACCCATTGTCCCCAAGCTTTGTTTTCAAAGGATCAGCTGGAGCAATATTTGTAAAAGTTAAATTATATTATGCTATTCCCCTCCTTAAAGTTTGCAACTACCTCTTGCGTCACTTAGAGTAAAACTCAAATTCCTAAAGATGACTAGAAATGTCATAAATGTTCTGGTCCCTCATTGCGTCTCTGGGATCCTCATCTATCTAATCCTTGCTGTTCCTGATCCAACTACATCAGTGACCTTACCGATCTTTGGGATTTCCAGTCACATTCTCACCTCAGGGAATTTACACTAACTATGCTTTTTAGTTAGCACATCTCTCACATATCTGAATAGTGATTCCTTCAATATATTCAGATCTTTGCTGAAATATATAATTTGAATTCTTCCCTCGTCACCTCATCTAATATTACAACATGACCCTGATTCCTCTCACCCTGCTTTATGCTTGCTAATGTATTATGTTTCTTGTTACTGTGCTTCTCCCTACTAGAATGAAAGCACCAGCAGGACAGGGATCTCACATAATTTGTTCACTGATGTATCCTAAGAGCCTCGAATGACACCAGAACATAGTTGGACTTTAAATAATATGTGCTACATGAAGGTCTTTTTTTGCCTCCTTCTAATCTTGCATCATACAGATATATTATTCTTAATAATGCCAGAGTGATCTGTCAAAGCATAATAGAACCACACTATCTCCTTTGTTTAAAACCATTTAGTGACATCTCACCACCTTTAAAGTTAAACTAACTCCCTTAGCCTGAGGAGCAAGGTCCTTCATACTTTATTCTCAGGCTCTCTAATCTTTCACAATTCCCATCTCATATTCTGAATTCTAGTCATGATAAATTGCTTGCATTTTGCCAGATACGCTGTTTTCTCACAACTCTCTGTCCCTGCCCTTAGGTAGGGTGGCTATATAATTTATCGTCTAAACCAGGACACCTCTGAGAGTTAAAGTAGGTGTTATTAATAATTGGGCCCGAACACCAGGCATAAAGTAGGGCATTCTCAGACAAACAGGGATGAATGGTCAGCTACGTTACCTTCAGGCTTTCTGCCTAAAATGTCCTTCCTAATTTCTTTGCCTGATTCTGTCAAAACATCTTTCATATTTTCAGCCTCTATATCATATCCTTAAATAGGCCTTTTCACATTTCTGGTTCAGATCAGATAGTCTTCATTCATGCCTGATAACACCAATCACTTCCTTTACCCTAATCACCATTTACTTATCTGGAGGCCCATATGACTGTATGTTTGCTCCTTGAAGGCTAGGAGCTTCTATCCCTGGCACTAGACATAGAGTATACCACATAAAAGATAATAACTAGATAACATTGTGAGGCTATAAGCTTAGGAGTTGAGTTTATGGGCTGTGGGGCCAGATTAATGAGTTTAAATTTTGGGTTTTCCAAATTTTAGCTGCGTGTCTTTGAGCAATTAAATAGTCTACCTGTAGAATGATTGTGGAGATCAAAGAAATTAATACCAAAATGAATAAGCATAATGTAAGAACTCAGTAAACCTTAAATATTTCAGCAGTAATTCAATAACAACTCACTGAATAAATAACTTTTTTACCAAAATAAATACTACTCATGTAAATATTATAACTGACATTCTTACTTAACTCTTAGAAAAAACACCTGTGCACATATTTCAATTGATCACTCCCTCATGAAAACCTCTAGGAAGAATTAGCTCAAATATTTTAGTATTCTCTATTTATAGTGAGAGAGCTCATTCAAAGCATCAAATGACTTGCACAGAAATTGGTAGAATTGGGAGTTGGTATGCGAATTAACTGTAACACAATCCTGTGTCTTCACCCTTCATCCATGTGCTCTCTCTGCCTAAAATATTCCTGCATTTTCCCCCATCCAATCTTCACAGTGCTTTAGGATAAGATTCCACCTCATCCAGGAACTTTTTTCTAGTTTTCTCTTGGCTTCCCTCCAGCCAGGCTAGGTGGCCCTCTCCTGGGCAGCACTGTGCTGGACTGTTTTGCTATTTAGGCCAGGAATTGGGTCTTAGTTGTTTTTCTTAGAGTCTCTCTAGGAGCTAGCTGCAATGTTTGATATATAGTAGTTGCTTTACTAAACATAATTCTAAATCTAGTTACAGTTTCAATATTCCAAGTGGCTGCTGAACACTACCCTTAGAAATTTTTGCTATAAAATAAACTTAGGCACACCACACACACACACACACACACACACACACACACACACGAAACTGCACGTTAAACAGAAAATGAGATGTTAATTGGAAACACTGATTTAAAAAATAATACTGGCATTTATTAAATATTTGCTCTGCACCCAGCACTCTGCTAATCATATTATGTGTGTGTGTGTGTGTGTGTGTGTGTGTGTGTGTATATATGTATAATTTTTTTTCATTTTTGACTTACAGTAACCCTATGGACAAAGTATGATCTTTCACCTTATAATACCATCATTCTCATTCTACACATGAAGAAAATGTATTTATATCATTCATGTTTGTTGTGTATCTGCAAAACTTTAGGTCTAGATAGGAGAAAGTATATCCATTTATCTTAGAAAAATCACCAGATGGAACATTGGTAGTAGGGGTAGGGAGGAATTTTAGAATGAAATACATGACTGTGCCATTTCTATTTTCTCATATACATAAGGAAAGGCTTTATGTGCTACAAAGTACATTACTAAAGAAATATCTCCTCAACTTATTATGTAGAGATGATTCATTCATATATGTTTGTTCTCCAAAATTGTCTTCTATTATATAGTCCCCTAACGAATAGTATTGAATACGTCTGATTTTTCTTTTCAAAGACATTTCTTTAATTGTTCTAGGATTCTTAGTTTATTCTTCAAACTCGTATATTTTCTACTAAAACTTGTAGAAGTTAATTTAGGTTTTTCTTTATATTTTGCAATATAAAACACCTGATTTACTAAAATTAAGTCTATCATTTACTGTATATTTATTATTTATTTTTACAAACATTCCAAATTGGTACACCTAATACTTTTCCTATGCACACCTATACATCTATTTATTATTAAAAGATATTTTATCTTTACAGTAAAATATGTCAAAATAGTTGCCAGTTTAAAAACACTTTATAAATGTTTTATGTAATGTGTATATGTGTAAAAATACCATTAACACTTTTGATCTGAGATCACATAGCGTATTTGAATCTGTTTAGATAGTGACATATGGGCTGATGACAAATGACAGTGGATACAGAAGGATATCGTAATAACCTTTGCTGAGTTTCGTGACTATACTCACTGGAAATAGATAAAATTTCCTGCATTACAGTGAGTTAAAAATGATACTAGCATTTAGTTTGGTATCTTACTGCCCTTTGATATCTTACTGCCCTTTTTTATGTGGATTCATATTAACTTTAAGACTCTTCCTAGGGCACCAAAACAGCCCCATAATTTCATCCGCGGTGGTTTGCTATGGCTATTGAGCTTTTTTCCCCCCCATAAATATTGCAAATAAGTTTGTGCTTTCAGGAAAGAAGAAAATTAAACTCTAGCATCATGATGGCTTCTGTCTCTCTTCGGTTCTTATAACCCAACAGTTTGATCTTTCAGTTATTTTAGAATACATAATTTAATTTGCACAACCTACAACATTTTCATGTCTTTGGAAATCCTTCAGAATTCAAGACTAACACTGCTGCTGTGGTAGGAACTGACAATTAGAAAATGAAAACAAACAAAGAGGAATTCTTTTGCTTCATAATTTGAGAAGAGTAAAGGCAAAAAAATTGTTTCTATTGGTTTATGATTCTTATCATGGTTTATGTGTAAATTTGTTAGCAAATAATTAGATTATTTAGAAATGATTTATTTTAATACCTACAGGTGTCAGTTAACTGACATGTCATAAGAAACTTCACAAAGGCATTAAAATTATGTAAAAGTTAATGACACATAAATAGTGTGTTTGTTCTTTTCTTCATGTATGATGCATGCTCTTATTTTAGAAAAGACTGTATCAGGCCAGGCACAGTGGCTCATGCCTGTAATCCCAGCACTTTAGGAGGCTGAGGTGGTCAGATTACCTGAAGTCAGGTTTTTGAGACCAACCTGGCCAACATAGTGAAAACCCATCTCTACTAAAAATACAAAAATAAGCTGGCATGGTGGTGGGTGTCTGTAATCCCAGCTACTCAGGCGACAGAGGCAGGAAATCACTTGAACTCGGGTGGGGAAGTCACAATGAGACTAGATCCACCACTGCACTCCATTCTGGGCTACAGAATAAGAGTTTGTCTAAAGACAAAAAAAGAGTTAAATATTGGTCACAGTTTAGTGAATAGGTGCTTTTGCTGATTATTATTTTTTATTTGGGAAATGGGTGTGTTTAAAGGTCCTTACTTCTACACTACATCGAAGGGTGGAATAATTATACAGACATAGTTAAAATGTATGCAAAATGCCAAATCCCTATAAAATAAGTTATTGTCTTTTTATTTGACAGTAGTAATGAAACTGTCATACTGAAACTGACCTTTTAACTGTGTCTGCACATGCTACTTGTTTAAGTGCATTAGTTTCACTCATATATCAAAGTAAATAATTGCTCAATTCCGCTAACTGGCTTTTAAACTGTCTTTATAAAAATTGACCAGCGAGATTATTGAAATGTGCAACTGTTGAGATAACTTGGTAAAAAATCTTTGTTGTGATATTATGCAGCCTGATATCATATTACATAATAAATTCAGTAGATAAGCTGGAATTCAAATGATATTTCTATAACAATTTTAAAAATGAAATAAAAGATGGATTGACCTAACCAGAAAATAACAACTATAGAGAAAAACAAATATGAGTTTCTTCTTATGAAATATAGCCTGCACTAAAGTGGAGGAAGTTTCAAATATTTCATCCATTTATTTATTTCATAAACTAATTATGTTTTAATGAATTAATATCAATTTTATTTTTATTGTATTGAAAATAATTTATTAAAATCTACGGAATCATTTTTTTATTGGATTTTAGGTTTCGGGGTACATGTGAAGAATATGCAAGATTGTTGTATAGGTACACACATGGCATTGTGATTTGCTGCCTTCCTCCCCTTCACCTATATCTGGCATTTCTCCCCATGCTATCTCTCCCCACCCCCCCATCTCCCTGTCCCTTCCCCATTTTCCCCCAACAGACCCCAGTGTGTAGTGCTCCCCTCCCTGTGTCCATGTGTTCTCATTGTTCAACACCTGCCTATGAGTGAGAACATGCGGTGTTTGATTTTCTGCACTTGTGTCAGTTTGCTGAGAATGATGATTTCCAGGTTCATCCATGTCCCTATAAAGGACACGAACTCATCATTTTTGATGGCTGCATAATATTCCATGGTGTATATGTGCCACATTTTCCTGGTCCAGTCTATCATCGATGGGCATTTGGGTTGGTTCCAGGTCTTTGCTATTGTAAACTGTGCTGCAATGAACATTCATGTGCATGTGTCCTTATAGTAGAATGATTTATAATCCTTTGGATATATAACCAGTAATGGGATTGCTGGGTCAATGGAATTTCTATTTCTAGGTCCTTAAGGAATTGCCACACTGTCTTCCACAATGGTTGAACTAATTTACACTCTCACCAACAGTGTAAAAGTGTTCCTGTTTCTCCACATCCTCTCCAGCATCTGTTGTCTCCAACAGAATCATTTCTTTAATAAAATAACTCAATTTTATGACCAGTCTATAATACAGAGGTAAGCTGGACTCTTATGGCTGAAAGGCAAACTGTAAGGGACCCTACATAAAAGGAGGTCTCTTCATTTCTAGGCACAACTAAGGAGAACTATAAAACTCAAAATTTTAAAACCACTACATGTGCTAATGTTATTGATCACTACCATAATCACTGGCATTTTAATTTTTACAGGACAAAGTTGATTAGTATAGACTATGCATGACCCTTATATTTTTTATAGGTTCTTTCTTTACAACAAAATATGTCAAAATAGTTGCTAGTTTAAAAAAGTTTTATAAACATTCAAATTATAAGCAAAGTTTTTGTTGGGACTGGAGAAAAGATTCCCTTTTCTGTTCCTTATAGATAACATATTCATCAATGCAGTTAATTCACATAAAGAAAATATTACCTTTCTGAAACACAATATTAAATTTTATTATTGTACAAGTCAGTAACTAATTGACATATTTAGAAATATTTTTAGCATATTTTTACCACTTCTAAGTGAATTAACTCTATGAGTATTAAATATTTACTTTTGATATATCATTAATCATAAATAAACTTTATTATACTATCAACATTTGATTTAATAAGCCGAGAAATTTTAAAGTTAAGATACTTGAAATGTTAAAAAAGGAGATTTCTGAGAGTAATTTGAATTTGAATTTATATTTTAAATCTTTCTAATTGCATGTTCACATCATGTTTTTGCAAGATAAAACCTTTTCCTTGGATAAAGTAAGCTCTATTCTGGGAGACTGTCAATACATTAAGGAAAGAAAAGAAAGTGTAAAAGAATAAGAGCAAAAATAAAGCCTTTCAATTCTAGGAAAGAATGGAGGGCAGGAGGTAAAAAGAAGAACAATGAGAAAACATGAAAGATAGAGAAGATTTTCTTGCCTCAGACCCCATGTAGTGCAATCTACTAGGATGAACAGTATTCAAACGCTCTTGAGCATATAGAGTATCTCAACATGAGCATCAGTTTTATGTGAAAAACAAAACTTTTAAAAATAGTTAAAATATATACTTTTTATTGGAAATATATATTTCTTAGGAAAAAAATTCTGACTGATTCACATATTAAATATACAGGAGCTAAAATGAAGTAGAAGCTACTTTTTCGACTGATATAATGGAAATAAACATTGAAAACTAAAAATGGAATTATTAATTTCCTTAAAAATATTAGAATTGTGTATTCATAGGTGTTAATGGATCGTTCTTTAAGCATTAATTAAATTTTTAAATTTTGTGGCTAGAAATGTAAATTTAGAATTTGAGAAGCCTTCAAGATTTGGAAATTTAATTGACTGTATACATTTTTCTTAGCTATTTTAAAATTCAGATTAGCTGCACATTTAAAAAATTTTTAAATAAATTTAAAAGTTTATTTTTTTCCTTCTGATTCAATCTTGACTTTTTTTCAAAATGTTATTGTGTTAAACACACATACATATATGTGTATGTACATGTATACATATTTTACCATATTAACATATAAGCTTCTGTATATTAAAAACACCATTAAATAGTAGACAAAAATACACACAGTTTTGGAAAAGATATTTCAATGCATATAGTTGCAAAAGAATTGTAATATGTATTATATGGCAACATTGTGTACATTGTTTTGGTTTGAATGTGTCCCATACAAAATTCAAACTTTGCCAATGTGATAGTATTAAGAGGCACAGCATTTAAGAGGTGATAAGGTCTTGAGTGCTCTTCCTTGATAAGTGGGATCAAGGCCCCTATAAAGAGCCTTCACACAGTATTTGTTCTTCTTCCTCTGTAATGTCAGGACACAGCATTCCTGTGTCTTGCCCTTCTGCCTTCTGCCATATAAGGACACAGCATGCCTGTGTCTTGATGCCTGATGCAACATCAAAGCACTATCCTGGAAGCAGACAACAGTGCTCACCAGACAACCTGATCTGCTGGTGCCTTGATCTTGGACTTTCTGGCCCCCAGAACTGTGATAAAATACAATTTCTGTTCTTAATTACTCAATCTACCATATTTCATTACAGCAGCACAAATGAATTAAAACATACATGAAAAGCAAAAAGACAATTGACATAAGATAGACAACAACAAAAATATGGACATTTCCTTGAAAAATATGCAATAATATGTAATAAATACATTAAAAATGTCAACCTATTCAGTAAGTAGAGATTTGTTAAATAAAACTTAATGAAATTAATTCAAGCCACCACAATTAGCAGGGATATTTTTGTCAGATACTATTAGCATCTGTGAAGAATTGTAACAGTGTGGACCCTAATACACTGTTAATGAAAAATCAGCTGATACAACTACTATGGACAAGTTGATAACTATTCTGTAAAGCTAAATATGTACATTCCAATAAACAACACTTCCACTAATAGCTAGATGTTTTTACTAAACACTTTTAAACAAATATATAAGAAGCCCTGGAAAATAATACATAATCACAGGTTATAAAAATATTGATTGTTCATAATGAGTCCAAAGATAAACAAAAGGTAATAAAACAATCTACAAATAGAATAATAAAAACATATGTCATTTATACAAGGCAGCTTTATATTGCAGTAAATAAAAATAAAGAACAGCTTTCTGTATCACCATGAATGAAGTTTCGAGAACAATACAATGAAACAAGTAAATTGATACTCAATATATAAAGCTCGAAAAGTACTTAGAACTACCATTCAACTCCAAAACTCCCATTACTAGGTACATACCCAATGGAAAATAAATCATTCTATCAAAAAGACACACACACACTTGTATGTTCATTGTTGCACCATTCACAATAGCAAAGACATGGAATCAACTTAGATGCCCATCATGGTGAATTAGATAAATAACGTGAGGTACATATATGCCATGGAATGCTACACAGCTGCACAAAAGAATGAAATCACATGTTTTGCAGCAACATGGATGCAGCTAACTATTATCCTAAGCAAATTAAATTAGGAACAAAAAACTAAATATCACATGTTCTCACTTAGAGTAGGAGCTAAATATTGGGGACAAATAATAATAAAGGTGGGAGTAATGGACACGGGAGACTAGTAGAGAGGAGAAAAGGAAGAGAGGGACAAGGGATGAAAAACTACCTATTGGGTACTATGCTCACTACCTGGTAACTGGATCATTTGTGCCCTAGACCTCAGTGTCACCCAATCTCACCAGGTAACAAACCTGCAGATGTACCTTCTGAACCTAAAATAGAAGCTGAATTGTTGTTGTTGTTGTTGTTGTTGTTGTTGTTGTTTTAAGACTGTTTAGAAGAAGGGAGGGGTGTTTCTCATATTGCAGTTCTCCTTTTTCATTGGAGGGCACAATATAGAGTTTACAATCATTAGCTACATATTGTAAGATAGAGGCTGAAATGTGTATGGTAGAACAATCAGTCAAACTTCATGATTCAGAAAGAAATCAGCATCTTTCTCAATGTTAGCTGGTTATACATTAATCAATACATCAACAATTTGAGAAACGCAGATAATATTTTTTATCTTAAGGTTTTCTTCATCCTTAATGACAGGATGTCATCATTAATTGCAACACTTTCCAAAGGTTAATTTGGAAGCCTGTTTACTTTTAAACTGCCAAGAGTAACCTGAAGGTTAGCTGTACAAAGGATAATAAGGTTGGCTTTACTGTATCAAAAAACAGAAACCAAGACTTAAAAACAAGTATGGATATCTCCAGAAGGGTTAGGGCAAATGAGTGAGAATAGTATTATTCTTTAATTAGAAACAAATAAGTTGATAATTCAACTAAATAAAAACACTAGCTATGACCATGAAAGGGTCACTTAACCTCCCTGAACCCATCTTTCCACTTATTGAAATGCAATAATTTTTTTCTACTGCTTTATTATTCTAAGTTAAAAACCATATGATTAAACAACAGAAAGCATATCTAAAGTTCATAGGTTACTGTTCACATACATTCTTTCTCTTTGTAAAATATGTACATCTAACTATGACTTTCAGGATATGTATTTTAATTTCTGAATTCAAGGAGGTAGGATTTTTTTCTTTTTAATTTCTTTAAGAAGGACAAATCTTGACACTGAGTTATACATTATTCTAAATAATTATGCTAGATTGAGCCAGATCATTTCACACGTTAGCCAAAAAACATATCATTCTTATTAAGAATCACTGCAATGACTTTTTCCAAAAAAGAGTATTCAACTCTCCATGACAGCATATACAAGAAAAGCAAACCAAGGCCCAAGGATCAAATCTAGTCTGTTATTAATTATTGTAAATCAAGTGTTATTGGAACACAGTCATACCCATTTATTTGCATAGTTCCCATGGCTGTTCTACATTGACTATTTGAATAGTAAGGTTAGAATCTATCTGACTTGCAAAGGCTAGAATATTTACTATGTGGCTTATTGTAGAAAGTTTGCTGTTCTGGTGTATTAATTAGTCCATTTTCACACTAATATAAAGATACTACCTGAAAATGGGTAATTTAGAAAGGAAAGAGGTTTAATTCACTCATAGTTCCACATGGCTTGGGAAGCCTCAGAAAACTTACAATCATAGCGGAAGGTGAAAGGGAATAAGGCACGTCTTGCATGGTTGCAGGAGAGAAACAGTATGCACACAGGGGAAAACTGCCACTTTAAAACCATCAGATCTCATGAGAGTTCTCTCACTATCATGATTACAGCATGGGGAAACTGTCATCATGATCCAGTCACCTTTCAGCAGGTTCTTCCCTTAACATGTAGGGTTACAATTAAAGAGAAGATTTGGTGGAGGGAGACAAAGAGCCAAATCATATCATTCTGTCCCTGGTCTCTCCAAAATCTCATGTCCTTTTTATATTTCAAAACCAATCATGCTTTCCCAATTGTCCCCTAAAGTCTTAACTCATTCCTGCATTAACTCAAAACTCCAAGTCCAAAGTCTCATCTGAGACAAGGAAAGTCCATTCTGCCTATAAGCCTGTGAAATCAAAAGCAAGTTAGTTACTTCTTTTTTTTTTCCATTTATTTAATTGCATTTTAGGTTTTGGGGTACATGTGAAGAACATGCAAGATTGTTGTATAGGTACACACGTGGCACTGTGATTTGCTGCCTTCCTCCCCATCACCTACATCTGGATGCAATGTGGGTAAAGGCATTTGGTAAATGTTTCTACTTCATATGGTAGAAATTGGTCATCATAAGGGGTTACACATCCCATGCAAGTCTGAAAACCAGCTGTGCAGTCATTACATTTTAAAGCTCCAAAATCTCCTTTGATTTTGTGTCTCAAATCCAGGGCATGCTGATGCTAGGGGTGGGCTCTCACGGCCTTGGGCAACTCTGCCCCTATGTCTCTGAAGGAAACAGCCCCTGTAGCTGTTTCATAGGCTGGTGTTGAGTTCCTGTGGCTTTTTAAAATACACAGTGCAAGCTGTTGGTAGAGCTACCTTTCTGGGCTGTGGAAGATGGTGGCCTTTTTCTCATAGCTCCACTAGGCAGTGACCCAGTGGCTACTCTGTGTCGGGACTCCAACTGCACATTTTCCCTCTGTATTGCTCTAGTAGAGGTTTTCCACGAGAGCTCCACTGCTGCAGCAGACTTCTGCCTGGGACATTCAGGCATTTCCATACATCCTCTGAAATCTAATCAGAGGCTCCCCAAGCTCAACTCTTGTCTTCTGTGCACCCTCAAGCACACCACCACATGGAAGTCATCAAGGCTTGGGGCTTGCACCCTCTGAAGCAACAGCCTGGGCTGTACATTGGCATCTTTTAGCTAGGGCTGGAATTGGAGTGGCAGGGACACAGGATACCAAGTCTGGAAGTTGCACAGAGCAGCAGGACCCCAGGTCCAGCACAGAAAGCCATTTTTCCTTCCTAAGCCTCTGGGCCTGTGTTGGGAGGAGCTGCCATGAAGGTCTCTGACATGATCTGGAGACACTCTCTTTATTGTCTTAGCTATTAACATTCAGCTCCTCTTTACTTATGTTGCAAATTTCTGCAACAGGCTTGAATTCCTCCCCAGAAAATGAGTTTTCCATTTATCTCACATGGTCAGTCTGCAAATTTTTCAAACCTTTCTGCGCTGCTTCCTTTTTAAACATGTTCAAATTTCAAACCATGTCTTTGTGAATGCATATAACTGAGCAATTTTGGAATAAGCCAGTTTACATCTTGAGTACTTTGCTGCTTAGAATTTTCTTCTGTCATATACCTTAAATCATCTCTGTCAAGTTCAAAAGTTTCACAGATCTCTAAGGCAGAGACAAAATACCACAAGTCTCTTTATTAAATCTTAGCAAGAGTGATATTTGCTCATTTCCAACAAGTTCCTAATCTCCATCTGAGACGACCTCAGCCTGTACTTCATTGTCCATACCTATTAACATTTTGGTCACGACCATTCCACAAGTCTCTAAGAAATTCCAAACTTTTCCACCTTTTCCTGTCCTTTTCTGAGCCCACCAAACTCTTTCAGCCTCTACCTATTACCCAGTTCCAAAGTCACTTCCACATTTTGAGGTTATCTTTATAGCAGTACCCCACTCCCAGTACTAATTTTCTATATTAATCTATTTTCACATTGATACAAAGGTACTCCTTAATAAATGGGATAAGCTTAAACATTTAGGAGACTGGATTATTATAAATTGTTTTATTAACATGCAAATGTTTTGATAGATAGTTTCAGGACCCAGAAATAATGTGGGGGGTAGGAGGTTATGCAATAAGTTAAATTATAATAAAAAATCATTTAGGCACAATTTGAACAAATATGCTACTATTCACTGTCATCACTTTTTTTTTTTTTTTTATCATATTGGCTTTGTGTTTATTTCCTCTAAGTGCCTACGGAGTAACAAATACACATCTAAATGCTTGTGTTGTGCCTTTTTGCTAGCTTGTATATTCTTTCTTCTCCCCTAACCTCAGCTCCACGATATTATCTGTACATACCTCTGAAATACATTGATTTAATATATAATTATTGCAATGACACAGATTGTGTGGTTTCATGTTGATGTAAATGCTCATTACAAACGCTGGTCTAACACGTAATCAATGTTTTTATTATACTTATATAACCATTATTTTTTCATATAAAGGAGGAAAAATAAAAAACTAAGTTCACTTGCTTTTAAATTCACTGCAGGTTTTTACTACTCTTAAAAAACTACCATCTATCTTTTTATCTTAGGCTATTTTGTAGCCAAATCAAGTGATATGATTGCAATTGGATACATGACAAAATAGTTTAGGTCGAGTGTAATAATAATAGGAACATTGTATATAATGTTTGGTTTAATTGTAAGCACTCAGTAAACTTTTGTTCAGTGGATCCAGTGATAATTTCGTAACTAGTTAAATGAAGGAACTACCCTGATTAATTACATAATTCCTCCAATTAAATCAAACTTGAGTTCTTGGCTGGATTAATTTAGCAACATTAAAAACAACATCAACAACACTCTACAATTCAGCAATATGTTTTGTGAATATCAACAAGTGTAAATAAATTTAAACATAATATTTATATGGAAAGGTAAAGTACCCAGAATAGCTAACTTAATACTAAAGGAGAATAACAAAGTCAGAGGACTGACATTACCTGACTTCAACAAAAATGCTGCTATTTCCTATAAAACAGCAGTGTTCAAAATGGTATTGTATTGGGGGTGAAACAGACAAATGGTTCCGCGGAATAAATAGACTCATATAAATACAGTAAACAGACCTCTGACTAAAGAACAAAGACACTAGCTTGGGAAAAGGATAATCTTTTCAATAAGCAGTGCTGGAATAACTAAACATCTGTATGCAAATGAATGAATCCAGGCACAGATCTTATACACTTAACAAAAATTAATTCAAAATGGATTACAACCTAAATGTTAAACACTGAACTATAAAAATTCTGGAAGATAACATAGGAAAGAACACGCATGACCTTGGATATGGTGATTACTTTTTTGATATCACACCAAAGGCATGATCTATGAAATAAACAATAATCAGGAATACATTAAACTTAAATTTTCTTCTATGTAAAAATCACTGTTAAGATAATAAGAAGAGAAGCCACAGACTGAGCAGAAATATTTACAATACACGTATGTGATAAAGGACTATTAAAGAAAATAAACTCCAATTCTCAAAAATGGGCTAAGGACCTTAACACAATCGTCACCAAAAATACATATAAAGATTGTAAATAAGCATATGAAAAGGTGTTCCAAACCATATATCATCAGAAAAATGCACATTAAAATAACAATGAAGTACCATAACACACCTATTAATGTGGCCAAAATCCAAGAACACTGAAGCAACAAATGCTGGGAAGATGTGGAGCAATGGGGAATCTCATTCATTGCAAAATGGGACAATGATTTTGGAAGTTAGTTTGGCAGTATTTCACAAAACTAAACATACTCTTATAAGATTTAACAATTGAGCTTTTTGGTATCACCTAAAGGAGTTGAAAACATATGTCCACAGAAACATCAGCACATGAATATTTAAAATAGCTTTATTCATAATTGACAAAATGTGGAAGCAACCAAGATTTTCTAAAATAATAAACACAGTGTGGAACAACCAAATGATGAAATGCTATTTAGTTATAAGAAAATATGGCATCAAGACATGAAAAGTTATGAAAGTGACATATTAAAAACTGTTAGGTGAAAGAAGCCAATCTTAAAAGGCTATATACTGTATAATTTCAATTTATGACATTCTGGAAATGGCAAAACTATGAAACAGTGAAAAGATCAGTGATTGCCAGGGGTTATGGAAAAGGGAGGTATGAATAGTCAGAGCACAGAGGATTTTCAGGGCAGTAAAAACCAATATGATTTCATAGTGGTGGATATATATTATTATACATTTGTCAAAACCTATAGAATATAGAGTACCAAGAGTGAACCCATATGTAAACAATGGTTTTTGTAAACAATATTGTAACATTGAGGTTCAGGGTGCCCTCAGCTCCCCTGAGAGGACATTTCTCCAGGTTCTTGGTCTCCTGCCCTCTCAGGAATGAGAGAGGGGACCACGGCACAGTGCGCAGTAAATACTGGACTCAAACGTGTTTATAGAAAGTGATTTATTTAGAGAGAGAAAAAGGAAAAGAGAGAAACCGCTAGCTCTCAAACTGAGTGAGAGAAAAGATGGAATCCAGGAGTGGAAAGACAGCTTCCACACTGAGTGGAAGCGAATAGAGAGAGATGGAGTTTAGGAGGGGAAGACAGGCTTCCACAAGAGAGTGTGGAAGGGAACTCCAGAAGGAAAATCCAGGATAGAGAAAAACAGCTTCCATGGGAGTGTTCCTGGAAGGGGATCCAAACATGGAGTCTGAAGGGGTGTGGAATAAGGGAACTTTTAACCTGGGAGGAACCCTCACCTTCTCTAAGACCCCAGGCCAATGAAAATAGTTCCTTAGAACTTCCACTGGAGTGATTGACTATTAGTTTCTTCTCGAGCCTGCAAAATTTAAACATAAACCGTTAAGTCTCCCACATGGAGATGGATGGGAGGGGAGCATGGCCCTGGGAAATTATTACCTTTAAAACTACGCCCCCTCGTGGACCCAGAAAAAGAACACATTCCCTCAGTATGATACATCAGTGTAGTTTCATCAATTGTAATAACAATATTATAATTACAAAACCACACTGAGGTGGGGATCATAAAAGTGGGGGAGGGTTTATATGGGTAATCTCTGTATCTTCCTCTTAATTTTGCTGAGAACCTAAAACTGCTCTAAAATCATTTAATAAATAAATAAATAAATAAACTTCCAACAAGGGATAAATAGAATAATCTTCAGGTTAGATTTTTTGTAGCTGGAGAAAAAGAAAATAAGGACAAAAATAACCAGTTTATTTTGGAAAAATGATAACCTGATCAGGCCTGAATTGTTATTTAAAAAGCCCCTCTACTATATTCTGAAGAATATCTGATTTAATGTAAGGATATTTTAATACTTGCTTACAACTCACCAACTTTGTCCTTGACTTTGCAAGTTGCTTCAAAAATCACACTAGAGTCTGAACTCTGCAGGAGCAAAGATAGGACACCGCATATTGAGCGTTTTGGCATACTACCAGTAGTGGCAGAATCGTTGGATTTCCTTTGTGTTGAAAAAAATACCCAGCGGTTTCTGGTAATCCAAAAAACACCCAATCTAGAGGTGCTCATTCAGAGAAATAAGCTTCCTATGGTAGGAAAGGTATTATGAATTCCAGGTGCAGTTTATATAATCAGATGTGAACAACAAATATTTATACAACAGGTGTAATAAATTTCTCCAGAATTCTCTTGACTGATTTAAATAATATCATAGATGGAACATTGATAATCAAATGGGAAAGGCTGTAAAGGGTATAGGTCAACATTTTAAAATTGAGGGTAGAAAAACAAAATAGACTTTCACAGTTACTAGAAAATTTTTAAATGTTGAGTACTGAACTCCTTTTTGCTATGTAATTTCTGAGCAATTGTAAGCATATCAATGTAATGAATCAATACACTTCAACTATTAAGAAATTAGACATCTAAAGGATCAATATCCTCAATTATAATTTTTCAGTGCCTATAATTCAGTAATTATGTCCAGAAGAATAAGAAATTGGAAATACAATAGATTTAACAAAAGATTTTTATGTAATATAGGGATTAGACCATATTTAAACTTAAACATTTTTAACAATTAGTTTTATAATATATTTTTTTTCCCAAATTCGAGGTCATATTAATTTCTTAAAATCAGGATAAACACAACAGTGGGATTGAATGAGAAGGAGGAATGAACTCTTCTGGAGGAAACAGTGTGAAGTACCACCTGAGTTCTTGTCACTCTTTCCACCTTCCATTCTATTCAGAGTTCATCAATTTCTGCTAATACCTGTGTCCTAAAATGTCCCAGGGTCATGCTTAACAATAAATAAAATCAGATTCTGGGTGACTCAACTTGTATCAAATCCTGATTTTTAACCAATAAGAATATTTCGATACAATGTAAACGTTATTTAAACATTTGCGAGCTTAAAATATTAACTTCCATTAACTTCTGCACGCATGGTATTTGAAAATACCAAAGGTTTTCAAATTGAGAGATTTATGAGAAAGCAAACTATAACCAGAATTGGTTTAAGCAAGATAAGATTTGAAGTAAGTAATATATTTGCAATCATTTTTATGTACTCACACTCTTCAATAATTAGATTAAAGAAATACAAAGAGAAACAAGAAAGGGTACAAAATAAGAGTATTATTTTTTAAGAACTAAATAAAGACAAGTAAGTCAGCTGTTCACTACTCAGATTCTCAAAGGATATTGCTGTGATCTGAGACAAAAGAGGTATTCATATTACATCTACTTTTAGAAAAATTTCAGCAAAATTCTGCATTGGAGTTTGCTATCTGGGTTGCAGAAATGGGAAATAAATTGAAAGTACAGAATATTAAGCTGACTGGCATAAAGAGGTTACCATAAATATATGCTGAAATGCAGTGATGTCTTAACGTAGAAGCTTTATTAAGAAAAAAAATAACTACAGAAAATAGAACATGTTCTCAGGTAACTCTTTTTCTATGTGGTAGTTTGGGTCTCTCAAGTGTTAACTTGCCTGCAAAAGTATATGCGTGTGTATATTCCTCTACATATTTGCTAACTAGCTATATCCATGATAATAATGCAATTTCATATTGTAGAAAATAATAATGTCTGACTTAGCAAGATCTTTCACACATTTGTCCTTATACTTACTATAAATTTTTTATTTCTTAAACAACTCAGGATAATTTCTCATTCTCTATGCATGAAATACTATGCATTTCTCAATTTCTCAATGTAATGGCTTTTCTGGTACTGACACCTAATAAAGTTCCTTAAGATGACTAGTAAAAGAAAGTAAACTGTTCCATTGGTCAATGTGTCCATTTTCATGCTAGTACCATGTTGTTTTAACTACTATCACATTGTAGCATTGTTTGAAATCAGGTAGTATGATGTCTCCAACTTTTTTCTTTTTTTCTTATGATTGCCTTGG
>NW_022436946.1:80052230-80090521 GCF_009761245.1 Sapajus apella | reverse complement strand
TTTTTTTTTTTTTTTTTTTTTTTTTTTTTTTTTTTTTTGCATTTTCATATGAATTTTAGGATTACTATTTCTATGAAAAACACATATGGTTTTGTTAAGAATTACATTGAATTTTTAGATTATTTTACTGGTGCAAACATTTTAACAATATTTATTTTTACAATCTAAGAACATATGTCTTCATTTATTTGTATCTTCTTCAATTTGTATTAATATCTTATAATTAATAGAATAATTCCTCTTACAATAGTTACAAAATAACACCGTCTTGATTAAATTCATTTGTGATTATTTCATGACTATTGTAAGTGGAATTATTCTATTAATCTTGTTTTGGTAAAGTTTATTGTTAAGAGTAGAGAGAGGTTACTGATTTTCACATATTCATTTTGTATCCTGCAACTTTACTGAACTTAACAGTTCATACTGTATTTTTAGTGGAATATTTAGAGTTTTCAATATATAAGGTCATGTTATCTGCAAAGAGGGAGAATTTAACATCTTCCTTCATAATTTGAATGTCTTTTTTTATCTGACCTCACTGCTCTAGCTAAGACCTCCAGTACTACATCAAATAGACCTAGTACAAGTGGGTATCCTTAACTTGTTAAGGATCTTAGAGAAAAAAATTTCAACTTTTCCACATTTAGTATGATATTAACTGTGGGTTTTTAAAATATGACTCTTATTGTGTTAAGATACATTTCTTCTATACCAAGTTTTTTTTGTCTTTTTTTTTTTTTCTGACCTTAATCTTAACCCTGCCCTTAACCCTAAATTTGTTCAGAGTTTGTATCATGAAAGGACATTAGATTTTGCCAAATGCTTTTTTTCTTTTCATATTATATGATTTTGGTTTTTTATTCTGTTAATGTGGTATATCATATTTATTGATTTGTGTATGTTGAATAGAAAGTTAAGAAAAGAATCCACATTTTGGTGGTCAGTTGATCTTTGACAAAGGTGTTAATTAGAAAACGATAAGTCTCTTCAATAAATGGTATAGGGGAAATCAGATATCCACATGCAAAAGAATGAAATTGGTCCCTTATCTCACATTGTATACAAAAATCAACTAAAAAATGGATTAAAGACTTAAACATTTCTGGGTACATACCCAGTAGTGGGATCCTAGGTTGAATGGTAGTTCTGCTTTTAGCTCTTTAAGGAATCCCACACTGCTTTCCACAATGGTTGAACTAATTTACACTCCCACCAACAGTGTATAGGTGTTCCCTTTACTCCGCAACATTGCTAACATCTGTTATTGTTTGACATTTTAATAATCAATCTGACTAGCTTGAGTTTTGTGGTTTTGATTTGCATTTCTCTCATGATCAGTCATATTGAGCTTTTTATTTTCATCTGGTGGTGGCTACATGTATGTCTTCTTTTAATAAGTGTCTGTTCATATCCTTTGTCCACTGTTTTTATGGGGTTGTTTTTGTCTTGTAAACTTGCTTAAGTTTTTTATAGAAGATGAATATTAGTCCTTTGTCAGATGCATAGTTTGCAAATATTTTTACCTATTCTGTATATTGTTTGTTTTAGGTCTTGATATTTCTTTTGTTGTGCAGAAACTGTTAAGTTTAATTAGATTCCATTTATCAATTTTTGTTTTGGTGGCAATTGTTTCTGATGTCTTTGTCATGAAATCTTCGCCCATTCCTATCTTCAGAATGATATTGCCTAGGTTGTCTTCCAGAATTTTTATAGTTGTTTTGGGTTTTACATTTAAGTTTTCAATTTACCTTGAGATGATTTTTATATGTGGTGTAAGGAAAATCATTCTATTATAAAGACACATGCACACAAATGTTCATTGCAGCACTATTCACAATAACTAAAACATAGATTCAATGTAAAGGCCCATCAACGACAGACTGGAAAAAGAAAATATGGTACATATATACAGTGGAATATTATGTAGCCATAAAAGAGAATAATTTGTATTTTTTCAGAACATGGATGGAGCTGGAGGCTATTATCCTTAGCAAACTAATGCCAGAACAGAAAATCAAATACTGTATTTTCTCACTTACAAGTGGGAGCTAAATGATGAGAACACATGGACACAAAAAAAGAAAAAAAAAGACACTATGGTCTACTTGAGGGTGAAAGGTGGAAGAAGTGAGAGGAGTAGAAAAGACAAAGCTTGGATACTGAGCATCATACCTGGGCAATGAAATAATCTTTACAACAAACCCTCATTACGTGAATTTACATACACCCCTGAACATAAAAGAATTTTTTTTTTTAAAAAGGACTTATCCTTAAGATATGAAACTATAAAACTAATAAAAAAAAAAAAAAAGAAGTAAAACCACATGACATTGGGCTGGGCAATATTTTTTTTAGATTTAATCCCCAAAGCACAGGCAACACCACCAAAGATAGAAAAATGGGATTACATCAAAATGTTTTAAAATTTATCTATTAAAGGAAACAACAGTGAAAAGACAATCTTCAGATTGAGAGAAAATATTTCCAAGCCATACATCTGATAAAGAATTAATATCCAAAATATAGAAGAAACTCAACTCTATAAAAGAAAAAAGTCATTTGATTAAGAAATAAGCAGGGGGCATGAAAAAACACTTCTCAAAAGAAGACATGGGAATGGCTACCAGATACATAAAACAATCCTCAACATCGTTAATTATTGGGGAGACATAAATTAAAACCACTGTGAAATGTCTCCTCTCACCTTTTAGAATGGCTCTTATAAAAAAGACAAGAGGTAACAATGGTTGGTGAGGATGTAAAGAAAAGGGAACACTTGTACATTCTTGGTAGAAATGTAAATTGGCATGACCATTATAGAAAACAGCATGAATTATTATTGAAAAACTAAAGTAGAATTACCATATGGTCCAGCAATCCCACTTCTGAGTATTGACCCAAAATTTTGAAATCTGCCAGGTGCGATGGCTCACACCTGTAATCCCAGTAATTTGAGAGGCCAAGGCAGGTGGATCACCTGAGATCAGGAGTTCGGGACCAGCTGACCAACATGGTGAAACCCTGTCTCTACTAAAAATACAAAAATCAGACAGACATGGTGGCAGGTGCCTGTAATTCCAGCTACTCGGAAGGCTGAGTCAGGAGAATCACTAGAACCTTGGAGGTGGAGGTTGCAGTAAGCCAAAATCATGCCATTGCACTCCAGCCTGGGGGACAGAACAAGACTTCGTCTCGAAAAAAAGAAAAAAAATTGAAATCAGTATGTATTGCACTCCCATGTTCATTGCAGCACTACTCACAATAGCGAGTATGTTAATTCAACCTAAGTGTCCATCATGGGATGGATGAATAAAGAAAACAACATGGAAGGAAGTAGAGGACCTTATAGAGCGAAAAAAGCCAAACACAAAAGACAAATATTGCATATTCTCATTTACATGTAAAATCTAAATCAATTGAACTCACAGGAGACCCAAATAGAATAGAAGTTTCCAGGGGCTGAGGGCTGGAGTCAATGGGAAGATGATAGCTAAAACATACAAAACCTCAGTTAGATAGCAGGAATAAGCTTGATTTTTTTTTTCAAAAGCACAGCATGTTAAAAATAGCTAATAATTGCATACTGTTCATTTCAATATTACAGTAAATGTCTAATGTTCTCATCACAAAAACTTAAATATTTGAGGTGATAGGTATGCTAATTAACTTAATTTAACCATTCCACATTGTATTAAAAAATTATGGCAACACGTCATACTTCATACCTTGTAAATATATACAACTATAATTTCTCAATATGCAGTTTAAAAAACAGAGACTATACTGACCCACAAAATGGGAATCTTTGATAGATATTAACTAAAATAAACTTTGCCATTTGAAATACACGTTATAACATCTGTTTATGTGAGTGTCATAGACATCCAGCACCAGAAATATGTTGCCTCACTTTGGTGATGTAAATACAGAGAACAGAGGCTCTGTTATGCTGGGCCAGTGTATTAACAGAGCATGACAACATTTCCAGTTAAGCATCCCTGACATATCAAAAGTACCCTAGTCGCAGTTTTCCCTTCTGCCCCCAAATTTGTTGCAGGTTATATGTAACAAATAAACCAATCTGACATGAGTAGCTTTGCATCAAGCTCTTAGGATAATAACCATAATTTAAATCAGCCAACTGTTTCATTCTGAGAAGAGTTTACTAATGTGTGAATTTCATTGGCTAGATGCAAATAAAAACCATAATTTGTGATTTCATGCATTGCTGCCTACATACAACCAGTATCTCACACTATCTCCAGGTAAAACTGCCTGGAAATATGCAAAAACAAAACAAAACAAGCTAGTTTTAAAGATTTTTTTTTTAAATACTGGATAAATGAGGTTAATTTGTTTATAGCAATGTTTCTGTTTTAAAGATAGTTTCTCATATTTGGTGTTTAACATGTAAGGCAATTAAATTATTAGCATTATTTTCACTGGCACCATGTTTTTAATGTTTTAGTTAGTAGACTTCACTTTTCGGACTAGTTTAAATTTATAGCAAAATTGAGCAGAGTACAGAGAGTTCCTTAAATCCCTTGGTCCCCATCTCCAAACCTGAGTTTCCCTGTGATTAATATTTTGCATTACTGTGGTGTATTTGTTATAACAGATGAGCTAGCACTGACACAATATTTTTAGCTAAAGTCCATAGTTTATATTTGCATTCACTTTTGCTACACATTTTATTGATTTTCAGAAATGTATGATATGTATTTGTCAGTATTTGTTGTTATATTTTCATCCATAATAGTTTCACTGTCCTAAAAATACCCTGTTCTCCATCTATTCATCCCTCCGTTCTACCTGCCAAGGCCTTGGCAATTACTGAACTTTTTATTTTTCTGTATTTTTGTCTTTTCCAGAATGTCATAGATTTGAGGTTATACAGTATGTAGCTTTTTCAGATTGGCTTCTTTCACTTACCAATATGCATTTAAGTTACCTTCATAACTTTTCAGGGCTTAATAACTCATTTCATTTTATCACTGAATAACATTCCACCATTTGGATATACCAGTTTACTTGTTCTTTCACCTATTGAAGGACATCTTGGTTACTTTGAAGTTTTCACAATTGTGAATAAAACTGATATACACATTTGTAAGCAGTTGTTTATGTGGACATAAGTTGTCAATATCTTTGAATAAATACCAGGAAAACAATCGCTAGACTTTATAGTAAGACTATTTTTAATTTTGTAAGAAACTACCAAACTGCCTTCTAAAGTGCCTGTTTCATTTTGCATTTCCACAAACAATGAATGAGTTTCTGTTAATCAACATCCTTGCCAGCATTTAACAATGTCTAGGTTTTGCATTTTAACCACGCTAATAGATGTGTGATGGTATCTGTTCATTGTTTTAATTTGTAATTCCCTAATAACATATGAAATAGAGCTTCTATTTATATTCATATATATTCTTTGACATACATGTATATAAATAGGAGAAGATATATTCTATTTATTTATCCATGCTATTATTATATACATATATATTTATCTCCTTTGGTGAGATGTCTGCTCAGATCTTTGATCCATTTCTCAATTGAGTTGTTTGTTTCTTATTATTTTTCAATTGAGGTTTTGTTTCTTATTACTTAGTTTCAAAAATTATTTGTACATTTTAGATATACAAAGACTTTTAGGGTAGCTATGCATTTTTCAAATTTTTTCTCCTAGTTTAGTGTTTGTCTTGGCTTTTGTCTCTTAACAGCATCCTTATAAAAATTTAGGTTTTTAATTTTAATAATGTCCCATTTGATTTTGTTTTATAATGGTGCTTTTCTTCATCATTCTAAAAAAAAAAAAAAAAGGCCAAACACAAATTCACCTAAATTTTCTGTGTTATCTTCCAGAATTTTAAATTTTAATTTTTTTGCAATCATTTTTGTGTACTCAAACTTAAAAAGTTGGACTAAAGAAATACGAAGTTAGAGAAACTGTAGAGAGGCAAAAATAAGAGTATTATTTTACAAGAACTAAGGAAAAACAAGGAATTTGGATATTCACTACTCATTCAGATTCTCAAGGGATATTGCTCTCATCTGAGAAAAAAGACATTCATATCACACCTACTTTTTTAAAAATTCAGCAAAATTTGGCATTGGAGGTTGTTCTATGTGTTTTACACTTAGTTCTACCATCGACTGATAATTAATTATACTGAAAGGTGTAAGATCTATATCTAGATTTATATTTTGCATATATATATGTGTAGTTCAGCACTATTTGTTGAAATCACTATCCTTTCTCCATTAAATGCCTTTACTCATTTATAAAATAGCAGTTGACCAGATCTGTATGGTTCTATTCCTAGGCTCAATTTTTTGACTGGTAGCCTATTTTCAGTTGTCATTTGTTTTTATTTTATGGTTTATTTTATGAGTTTAGCATTATTGTACAATGATATGCAAAATTATTAATTTTCTTTTATAATTATTTTTAATATTATGTGCATTATTATAAAATTAGGTAAGAACCAAAACTTCGTTTCATTTGTTAAGTAAAAAAATAATGCTTTTAAGGGAAAAGTAGTATTTGGTAAACAAAAATTCACAGAAATCTAATAAAGAATAATAATCTCTCTCCACATGAAAGCATTTAAATAAACCCAACTGACTGTATACAATTTGTGGTGTTGATAGTTCCTTTGAAATCCATCCATGGATGCCAGAAATGGAACCAACCAGACCTAACATGCACAAAGTGCATTCTCAGAGTTCAACAAAATATTAGTAAGCATTAAGTGATTTTCTGATTTCTATAGTCTATTACATTTTTAAAATATCTAGTTGAGCAAAGTTAAGACTCTTCTAAACTACTACCTATTAGACTTTTGCAAATATTAATGTGCATTGCGACTATTAAAAAAGGGTATGTCTAGATAACATTTCTAAAACTAATTTGAAATTGAAATCATTTTCTTTTTCATCTTCTAAGAATAATATTACTGGAACATACTATGGAAAGCACTGAGTTAGCCTATAGTCTGGCAATCACTCTGATAAAGAGATGAAGTATAAAGAGATGAGGTAAAATTAATTATCAAGATGAATGTTGTTTCTTTGATTTTCATTCAGCATCAGAGTTTCCACCCTGAAAGTTGGAGCTCTTAGAAAGTGTCACATTAATTGAGCTTTATTTTTGTAGCACTCAATATTTTAACCACATATTTAGATACTTTATTACAAAATTCATTTAAAAAATTAGTGTTATATTTCATGCTTCCTTCCAAAATGTTGCATAAAGTATTAAATATATTAAAATGTCTTCCAGTTATGTTTACTATAAATTATGCTAAGATGGTTTTCATGTTCACAGAACATGCACTGAAATGTTTCTCTTTTGAGAAATTTTTTTTTTCCATTTATTTATTTTATTGCATTTTAGGTTTTGGGGTACATGTGAAGAACATGCAAAATTGTTGCATAGGAACACACATGGCAGTGTGATTTGCTGCCTTTCTCCCCATCACCTACGTCTGGCATTTCTCACCTTGCTATCTCTCCCCAGATTCCCACCCCCCACCCTCCCTCCCCTATTTCCCCCCAACTGACCCCAGTGTGTAGTGCTCCCCTCCCTGTGTCCATGTGTTCTCATTGTTCAACACCCGCCTATGAGTGAGAACATGTGGTGTTTGATCTTCTGCTCTTCTGTCAGTTTGCTGAGAATGATGGTTTCCAGGTTCATCCATGTCCCTACAAAGGACATGAACTCATCGTTTTTGATGGCTGCATAATATTCCATGGTGTATATGTGCCACATTTTCCCTATCAAGTCTATCGTCGATGGGCATTTGGGTTGGTTCCAGGTCTTTGCTATTGTAAACAGTGCTGCAGTGAACATTTGTGTACACGTGTCCTTATAGTAGAACGATTTGTAATCCTTTGGATATATACCCAGTAATGGGATTGCTGGGTCAAATGGAATTTCTATTTCTATGTCCTTGAGGAATCGCCACACTGTCTTCCACAATGGTTGAACTAATTTACACTCCCACCAACAGTGTAAAAGTGTTCCTATTTCTCCACATCCTCTCCAGCATCTGTTGTCTCCAGATTTTTTAATGATGGCCATTCTAACTGGCGTGAGATGGTATCTCAATGTAGTTTTGATTTGCATTTCTCTGATGACCAGTGATGATGAGCATTTTTTCATATGTTTGTTGGCCTCACGTATGTCTTCTTTTGTAAAGTGTCTGTTCATATCCTTTGCCCACTTTTGAATGGGCTTGTTAGTTTTTTTCTTGTAAATCTGTTTTAGTTCTTTGTAAATTTTGGATATCAGCCCTTTGTCAGATGGGTAAACTGCAAAAATTTTTTCCCAATCTATTGGTTGCCGATTCACTCTAATGATTGTTTCTTTTGCTGTGCAGAAGCTGTGGAGTTTGATTAGGTCCCATTTGTCTATTCTGGCTTTTGTTGTCAATGCTTTTGTTTTGTTTAGTTTGAATCAGGGAGTTATTTGGAAAGCTGAGAGCTGGGTGGAGTTTTTTAGCTCAGGAGGAATGTTTGTGGAAACAAAATGAGAATTTTAGAAAGAATTAAGACCTATTTTTCTTTCCCTCACTATATTACACCAAAAGGAATCCATTCATTTAGTTCAACATCTTTCTCTTTAGAAAAACATGGCTGAGAGAATTTGTTTCTCATAAATATAATGTCTATCTCTGTTAGCTTATCTGCTTATGTCATCTAATAACCATACATTTCTCTGACATTTCTTTTAATCTGGGAATATGAGTAAAGCAAAGAATGCACTGAATTCTTTGAATGAGTAAATGAATCTTTGTCAACTAGCTGACTGGAGGGTTATCTGAAAATATTAATGCTGAAAAGCAAATAACAGAAAGATAATTTGGACTTGAATGAGATTTAACAATGTGTAGCAGGAGAGCAATGAAAAGCTTACCCACTTAAAAAATGCACAAGTTCTTGCTCCATCATGGCAACTTAGACATTAGCTGCTCATAAATGTCTTATAGAATATTTTAGGTTAAAATGGAAAACTCAAATTGCTCATATAATATGGATAAAGATAAATATGCATGTAATAAAATATAACAAGGGTTCAAAGACAACAACGTGGAATTTTATAGGGAATAATTTCAATCGTGAACTATCATTCTAAGAGCTTTTGGAAATTTTAGACCCCGTTGTTATGTGAAAAGCAGGTGTATTCATTTATTTTGTTTATCACTTTCTCTTGCCTTTCATCATCTATGAAAATTTAAAAGTGAAATTCATCACTCTAAGTTATGTAATAAAAAGTCTTCATTTGAATAATGATTAAATAATTGGGGAAGAAATATGTAAAGGGGCAGATCTTGAAAGATATATTCTAAAATATCCGCTGAAATTACTTACAGTAAAAATAATATCAATAGATGAAAAATGCTTTCAACAATGCCTTTGGCATTTAGTTAAGTTTCTGGTAATTACAGAAACTAAGGCTTCTTATCAGTCTTCTCAATTTGAATATGTTATTAAAAAACATCTGGTAATCTAATAGATGCAAATCAGTGTGTGAATACAGCTATAAAGGAGCAACACACTGTCCTGTCCGTGAAGTTCATCACTATAAAATTATTCCTTTGTTGAAATTATTCAAAACACTAAGCCATGGTTTATTAAGCGTAGTCTGTAGGATACTACAAAAAAGACATTCTTAGGGTAGAACTAATGTTACCCACAACATACCAGTCTATAAATTCCAACCAAGTTAGCAAACTGTTATGTGACTTGGGAAACATGAATTCATACTGCGTTAAAGAAGTTATCTCTTTCTTTTGCATTCTTCCTTCAGAAACTGCTGGTGAAATATATGACCACAAGTAAGCATGTACAGGATGACTTCACTGAATGAGGTTTGCCAGATTTTCTGAGGAATGGGAATTTTACAATAAAATAAATTATCTCTAGAGCTTTGTTAAGTATTGTTTTTATACTTTAAGGGAAGTTATTTCAATATGTTTGTACTTTATTAGACCTAGAGTTTTAATTTTGGTAATGATTTTTAATCATAAAAATAATTTTATCTATGTTCAAGTATACCTGGATATTTCAAGTAGTCTTCCTTCTTGTGCTGTAAATTACAAGATTTTCCAGTTTGACCGCTGGCACTTAACCTAACTACATACTGAAGGTAAATAAAAGGACGCAGTAAAAGCATCTGTTGAGAAGACATGGAAAACACATTCTTATTCCAGTATCTAACTGTTTCACAAATAGTTACAAGTATTTAGAATATTTTAACAAGTTTCACTATTTGCATAGAGATTTTGTAATTTTTTGCTTCAGTAATTGAAAAAAATATTGCTTTTGTTTAGAAAAAAGTTGACTTTTAACAGATTTTAAAATTTTGCTTATATTTAAAAATTATCAATGCAAAGGTAAACATGTTCTCCAAAAACTTTAAAACTAAATTTCCAAACACAAATTCAATCTTTTTTTAGCATATGAATAATTAGTAAAAATGGTATAGTTTTACATTCCACCACCTTATTGCCTCTTCTAAGCTACAAAAGTAAAAGCAAAGCAAACAAACTCTCCTTTTCCCCTCTTGTTTGTATCTTCATAATGCTACCTGCTCTTTTCAATGTCCTAGTTTGCTAAAAAATCAACTCGGTTTTCCTGCATCACATATTATACATCTGTAATATCAGGAATATAGAAGAAAAATTTTAAATGTGGTTGAAGGTCAAAAGGATAATTTTGTTTAGTTCATTTATAGTGTCGCTGGACATAGCATAGCTAATGGTATCCTTTGTCTTTACAGTGTTGTAAACCTGGAAAAATATCCACCAATGTTAAATATCTTGTGATAACTCAAAATATCTAAAGAGCTCCAGCTTTGAAATATCTTCTAGATCACCTTACACACACACACACACACACCCATTCCCCCCCCACACACAAAATGAAACATCTTATTGTGTTAAATATTATCTGCCTACAGTGCTATTATGTATTTTGATCTTCACATCAACACAATAATTACTTTAGAAAATTATTTTTTTGTTTCCAAAAATCAAATCTGGCTTTCAAAATAAAGACTTTCTGCCTAAAAAGCATTTTTAGATTGCCTAGCAATCCAAATATATCTTAAGGAAAGGTAATTTTCATGGTTTAAATGGCTACTTTGAAGACCTATGACTTTCGATTGCATTAATTTTAATTTACTAAAAATAAACAGTTTGTGTCTTTATAGTAGAATAATTTATATTCCTTTGGATATATACTCAGTAATGTGTTTGCTGGGTCAACTGGTATTTCTGGTTCTAGCTCCTTAAGGAATCGCACACCGTCTTCCATAATTGTTGAACTAATTTACACTCCCACCAACAGTGTAAAAATGTCCTTAGTTTACAACATCCTATCCAGTATCTGTTGGTTTCCTGACTTTTTAATGATTGCCATTCTAACTGATGTGAGATGGTATCTCATTGCGGTTTTGATTGGCATTTCTCTAACAGCCAGTGAAGACGAGCTTTTTAAAATATGTTTTTTGGCTGCATAAATGTCTTCTTTTGAGAAGTGTCTGTTTACGTCCTTTGCCCACTTTTTGATGGAGTTGTTTCTTTCTTTTTTCCTGTAAATTTGTTTAAGTTCTTTGTAGATTCTGGATATTAGCCCTTTGTCAGATGGATAGATTGCAAAAATTATCTCCCATTCTGTAGGTTGCCTGTTCACTCTGATGATAATTTCTTTTTCTGTGCACAAGCTCTTTAATTAGATGCCATGTGTCAAATTTGGGTTTTGTTGCCATTGGTTTTGTTGTTTTAGTCATGAATTTTTTGGCCATGCCTATCTCCTGAATGGTATTGCCTAAGTTTTCTTCTAGGGTTCTTATGGTTTTAAGTCTTACATTTAAGTTTTTAATCCATTGTGAGTTAATTTTTGTATAAGGTGCAAGGTAGGCATTCAGTTTCAGCTTTCTGCTCATGGCTAGCCAGTTTTCCCAACACTATTTATTTGTTAAATAGGAAAACCTTTCCCCATTGCTTATTTTTGTCAGTTTTGTCAATGATCAGGTGGTTGTAGATGTGTGATGTTATTTCTGAGGCCTCTGTTCTGTTCCATGGATCTACATATAACTTTTTGTACCAGTACCATGCTGTTTTGGTGACTGTAACCTGTAGTATAATTTGAAGTCAGGTAGCCTGATACCTCCAGGTTTATTCTTCTTGGTTAGGATTGTGTTGGCTATAGAAGCTCTTTTTTGGTTCCATATGAAATTTAAAGTAATTTTTTTTTCTAATTCTGTGAAGAAAGTCAATGATAACTTGATGGAAATAACATTGAATCTATAAATTACTTTAGACAGTATTGCCATTTTCATGATATTGATTCTTTCTATCCATGAGCATGAAATATTTTTCCATTTGTTTGTGTTCTCTCTTATTTCCTTGAGAAGTGGTTTGTAGTTCTCTTTGAAGAGGTCCTTCACGTCCCTTATAGGTTGTATGTGTATGCTTATTGCATCACTGTTCACAATAGCAGAGACTTGGAACCAACCCAAATACCCATCAATGATAGACTGGATAAAGAAAATGTGGCAAATATATACCATGGAATACTATACAGCCATAAAAAGGATGAATTCATGTCCTTTGCAGTGACATGGATGAAGTTAGAGACCATCATTTTCAGCAAACTAACACAGGAACAGAAAACCAAACATTGCATGTTCTCTCTCATAAGTGGGAGTTGAACAATGAGAACACATGGATATAGGGAGGGGAACATCTCACATTGGAGCCTGAGGGTAGAGGGCTAGGGGAGGGATAGCATTAGGAGAAATGCCTAATGTAAATGACAGGTTGTTGGGTTCAGCAAACCACAATGGTACATATATACCTATGTAACAAAACTATATGTTCTGCACATGTATCCCAGAACTTAAAGTATAATAATAAAACAGAAAAAAGAAAAAAAAAGTCATCTTACTTATCAATCTTAGAGTTTATATTTTGGAAGATAAAAAACAATATAAGACATATCTTTGGGGAATAAAAAGATAAGTCTAATAAATATGCAGCCAAATAACTTGGACTGCTCTTTTGGAAGGCACCCAAAGACCTGGGAGGCAGTATAGTCCAATGGCTGAGAGAGCAACATGTGAGAGGCCAGACTACCTGTATTTGTGTGCTGGCTCTGACACCTACTAGCTCTATGGTCTTAGACAAATTATGTAACCTTTTGTGTCTCAATTTTCTCATCTATTAATAAGCAAAATGTACCATTTTGTTGTTAAGAGGATTGAATACATTAATAATTAAAGCATTTATATGTACTTATACATGAGCACTTCTTAGCATGAGAGCAATTCTTAACACATAGTAAGTGCTTAACAAATAAAGAGACACTTGAACTCTTGCACAGCAGTATCTATATATAATCAGATACATATTTTTTCCAGTTATCTGCATGCCTATTAAATGACAGGGTTGGATTTGTTGAATTCTATTTAATCATGTTAAAATTCTTAAAATGTGATAAGGAACCAGGATAAAGAAAATTAAGACTGGTTTTTGTATGCTAGTACTCGAGAAAAAGAATAAATCGTATTATTTAAGGGAAAGATGTTTCTTTCTATTCCTGAATAAATGCAAGTGGGCAACCAGTAAAAATGGAAAATAAATTAGGAGTTTATTTGAAAATTACAAACTGAGGACTAGAGCTAGCTCATAGAAGAATGTTGTAAGAATTACCATGAAAACATGTATACTAGTATAATGTTATAGACATAGATGTTGAGTTTCCAGGCATAAATATATTCAGGAAAATATCACTTATATGAATAACTAAGGCACAACACTTTATTTTTTTCCCCAATTCACTGTGACACTATATTAAATGTTATTACCATTAGGAACTTAAGTAATAATGTCATTTATATTTATTATACCTATTTCATCTACTATTGGTATTAACCACTAGAAATCTGATTTATTATCTTCCACATTAATCCTGTTTCTTGGGAAATTAACTCTGGTTAACAAGCAGAACAAGAATTTGTAGCGCCTGTTTTGAATACCCCTCAAACTTAATGAGGAAATTACTACAGAACCATCTTAGAGGACCAAACACTGAACAATTACAGAAACAAAGGCCAGAAGCCTGGATCATAACTGCCATTGCTCTTCTGGTGGGTCACCATGGACAGTTTGGTAGTGCTGCTACCATGAAAGTAAATTCTAAACTGCCTCTGCTTCCTTGTGACTCTCCCTGCAGATTCAAAGGCAGTTATATCTGATGGGCCAAATCTAAGTTATGGGCCATAATCTAGCTGTCACAGGGTAAATAGAGCAAGTATTTGAACTTTCCACCATTGACTGTGCAAAGCAGGAAACAATGTAGTACTCTGGTAACATAAGTTTAAATTGCTGGGTGACCAAAACCCAAAAACATACATCTATTACATTTATCAAGATGAGGTAGTTGAAAGAGCATGTATTCTGAAGAAAGACAGGCTAAGCTTGCATCCAGATCAAGAATTAGTACTTGTGTGTTATTTTACAATGTTAAAAGAAAAATTTTAAGAGTATTACTTTTCCAAATGCAGACCACATGTAAAATATTGGAAACCATACGCAAGTCTGTTGTGAGAATTAAAATAAATAATTTATCTAAAAATGTCAGACTAATAGAAGTTACCTAATGCATATTAATTAACATCCATAGTCTACTTTCACTTTTCTTTGCCTTTACATAAAAGAAAAGAAAAGTGTTAGATATTGAGAATTTTACCTCTGGAACTAGTACTGAAACTTTCTGTTTTACATCTTTGGTTGACATTAATAAGGCGCTCCAAGCTGGTGTGGGTGGATATTCCTTCCTGTTGAAAAGAGAACGAAACCCTCAACAAGGAGCAGCTGGAGACAAACTTGGCTAGAGGAAAAGCAGAAAGTGTTTCATGGCATAATCATTTAAATCACAGATCAAGTCAACATAATAGCAGAGAAGATGCAGGGAATTTAAAATGTTTGACTATAATGGCAAACTCACGACATCTTTTCATTGGGATCAAGAGAGAAAATAAGCTAACTGAATACAATCTCATATCTCCTGATATGGAAGTAAAGGATTCATAAGCAATTATATTATTTTATACTATAATTTTTTTAAATTTTTCTTTACATACAAAGCCTTAAGCAACAGAATATAAGCATTAACTTCATGAAAAAGATAAGAGCTATTTAACATTAAGCTTTCTTGATATTTCATTATATACATATCCAAATTAGTTTTAAAAAACCATTTTTATTTTAATTTTTAAATTTAATTTTAAGTTCATGGGTACATGTGCAGGATGTGCGTGTTTGTTACTTAAGTGAACATGTGCTATGGGAGTTTGTGGTACAAATTAAAGAAATGTTATTTTTAAGTATCTCATATGCACCATGGATGTATACACCTACTATGTACCAACAAAAATTACAAATAAAAAAATTTTAATACATTTTTTCTACAATCATTGAAAAGCTAAAATCTAAAAAACAAAAGCCAAATAAATGTATCAGAGAAAGTTATGTTTTCTTCAAAAAATAAAATTGTAAGTGAGAAATCAGGTACCATTATATGATACAGCTAGGAATGAAGTAAAGATAAATTTTTAAATGAGTTTTTCACAAGACACTGATTCTGATGTGTAAAAATGAAAAAAAGAGAGGATAAAAAAATGACAACTTTAAATTCTTAGCTGCTGCTACCACAGGCTAATACCACTTTAAAGTTTTCAAGTTAATGGTTCAAAAGATCACAAGCTCTCCATCTGTCAACCTCAAGTCAAGCTGCATATAATGATGAATACCTGTTACCTTGCTGATATAAAAGCTTCATCTGAGACTTTCTCCCTCATTAATTAATGTAATAGGAAACTGGCATGGCTCTAGAGAGAAACTTTTGCCATGCATTGCAGGAGGGAGTTATCTTTATTTCAAAATGAATGAACACTTCAGTATTTTTACAGTTTTATTTATGAATGTGAGGACTTATGTACGTATTAATTATTTCCTCCTTATTCTAAGAATCAGTTAGAAGCTTTGCCTTACGAGGCAATGTGATTGGGGATTTTATGGAATACTTTATTTTCTAAAAAGGATATTTTTAAGAGAAAATATTTGTCAGCTTCATCCTTTTTATTTGTTAGTAGTCATTGAAGTTCTAAGTGACTGGTAAATTTATTTTTTAAATTAAGACATGGGTGGAGATTGTTTTCATTTTGTTGCTTGTTTGTTTGTTTTACATCTTCAACTGAAGCAAAACCTAAAAATGTTCAGGTCCATGGAAAAATCTAACTTTGTAGCATATTTGTATTACCAGAAGTAATTTTCTAAAGAGTATCATCAACCCCACTATTTGGTTTGAATGAAAACTTATACAGTATTTCTTAAAGATGAAATCAGATGTGGAATTGTTTATGTGCTTCCTGGATGTCAAGTCTGAGCATAACTATGATAACAGATTTGAGAAGATCAGTAAATAGTGCCTAGGCAGGCTTACAGATGACTTCATCCTTGGGCTAAAACTTTAAAACCACAGACCTAATGTCTGAATCCATATTACAGACTTCATCTTCTTGAATCTTAAAGTCAAAAACATAGACATAGCGCTTTTCACTTTCCATTCCCTTTCTTTCATTTTATCCTCTGGTTTTCAAAATAAGACAAAATAAGCATTTGAATCTCAAACAGAATGTTTCATTTATTTAATACTTCGGAAATAACATAATATTGAGCAGATGTTAATTGAAACTTTATCATCGACAATCTTCTCTACCTCTATATTTGAAGTAGATAACGGAGTATTCTGGCAAGATAACAATTAGTAACAATATTTTCTACTAACTTTCCAGAAAGCTTGTTATAAGGCATAAACATCCTCTTTGAAGTAAAACTTCAGAAGAAACACAACTTATAAATTCATTTTATAAAAACAAATATAGTATTGATAATAAAATATTATAAACATTACACACAAAAAATACAGCTAAATCTTATTTATAAATATTTATAAAAATTACACATCATGACCCAGATATATTCCATGAAAAAGCATGCAGTTGAACATTAAGAAATTCATTATTATAACAATTCAAATTAATAGATCTAAGGAACACTAGTAAAATATACAGTAATGAATACTTAAATAACATGCAAAAAATATATGCATTTGTTTACATATCAGGCACAAATCCAGCATATTACATGAGAAAGGAATGCTAAAGTGAATTCTAGTAATGTCAAGAAAAGTACAAGGTTGGCCACTATAATTAGTAATATATTGAACATATCTTCAAGTTTAATCAAATAGAGGCATTAAAAAATGAGAAAATATATAAAATTTTCTCTAATTAAAAAAATAAAATGAGAAATTAACTCAGAAATTAATAGCTTTTATATGTGCAAGTAATAGCCAACTAGATAACATGATGGATTAAAACATAACTTTTAAAATAACAAAAAATAAAATATCTAAACACAAACTTCAAAAAACATAAAGTCATTTCTGAAAAGCAAAAACATAGACTTGGACAAATGGAAAGACATACCATACTCGTGAATAGAAAATTCAACATCAAAAGCTGCTAATGGTTTCTAAGTTAATTATAAGTTTAATATACATACAACAGATAAAAGTTTATTTTTTATTCTGTAGCTTGAAAGTTTTACTTAAAAGTTTATAGGAAAAAAGAAAGAAAAATGCAGAATAGCTAAATAAGCACTGACATTAAAAAAGAAAAGCAAAATGTGTGTTTGTTTGCATGAGCAATAGATTGGTAAGTAAATGTGGGTAGAGCTAGACTGTAGGATGTTAAAGCATACTATAAAGGCTACATAATTAAATGAGTATAGTACCTATGTTATGCATAAACAACACAGACCACTAAAACTGAAAGGAAATTATAGAAATAGGCCGGGCGCGGTGGCTTAAGCCTGTAATCCCAGCATTTTGGGAGGCTGAGGCGGGTGGATCACGAGGTCAAGAGATCGAGACCATCCTGGTCAACATGGTGAAACCCCGTCTCTACTAAAAATACAAAACATTAGCTGGGCATGGTGGTGCGTGCCTGTAATCCCAGCCACTCAGGAGGTTGAGGCAGGAGAATTGCCTGAACCCAGGAGGCAGAGGTTGTGGTGAGCCCAGATTACGCCATTGCACTCTAGCCTGGGTAACAAAAGTGAAACTCCGTCTCAAAAAAAAAAAAAAAAAAAAAAAAAAAAAAAAAAAAAAAAAAAAAAAAGAAATAGATCCAAGTGTATGGTGAAATTCAGTATAGGATAAAAAATACATTTCAAATATGTAGAGAAAAAATAGACTTGTCAATAAGTAAGGCTATCCAGGAAGAACTGGATACATATTTGAAGTACAAAGATAAAATTAGATCTGTACTTATGAAACATATTCTACTATAAATGCCAAAAATATCAATAATCTAAATATAGAAAAGGAAATAACACTATACAAGCACTAAAACACTAAAAGAAAATAGTGGCAAATTTGGTTAAAACCTGAGAGTAGGGAAATATTTCCTTGTAGAGTTGCCACAACAAATTACCAGAATCCATGTAGCTTAAACAACAAAAATTTAATATTTTACAATTGTGGAGGCTAGAAGTATTAAATCAAGGGGTTGGCAAGATTTGCTCTGAGGGCTGGGAGGGGAAACCCTGTTCCAAGTTTCTCTTCTTGGCCTTACAGACTGTGGTTTTCTCCTTTTGTTTCTCCACATCTTTCTTCTACGTGGGTCTCTGTGTTTAAATTTTTCCTTTTTCTAAGGACATGAGTAGTTGAATTAGTGCCCACCCAAATGACCTCATTTTAATTTGATTATGGTTAAGACTCTAACCTAACTTTTTTAAGAGAGTGGGGAAAAACAATTAAACCTATTAACGGCTTCAAAGAATAACTAAAAAAACAAAATCAAAATACATAGTAAATCAGAACTACATAAAACTATAATAATTCTGTATGTGGTAAAGTGATACCATAAGTAAATGACAAATAACAATCAGTGTCTCTAATGTAAAAATAAAAATAAAAGACTAATAACTCAATGGAAAAATAGGCAAGAATATGTTGAGATGTATTACAAAACATTATCATTAGAAATATGAGAAGTTAATAAAAGAAGAAATGCTTGTCATTTCTCACTTACTAGATTGGTCAAAACTGTGATGGCATTTTCTGTTTATGAGATTGTGGGGAAATGGCTACCCTTTGCTCTGGATATGCAAAATAAAAGAACTGAAAGAGACGTGGAAAACCATGTAACAAAATTATGTAAGCATTTGTGCTTTGATCCAACAATTCTACTTCTAGAAATCTAGCCAAAATCACATAGCAAAAATATAAAAATCTTATACACAAGATTATTCATTGTGGCATGATTTGTTACTATCCATCAGAGAAATATATTAAGAATCAATTAATTAGAAATTATGAACTCGGCTGGGCGCTGTGACTCATGCCTGTAATCCTAGCACTTTGGGAGGCTGAGGTAGGTGGATCACCTGAGGTCAGGAGTTCAAGAGCAGCCTGGCCATCATGGTGAAACCCCACCTTTAAAAAAAAAAAAAGAAATTATGAACTCAATTTAGTAGTAATCTTATGGTTAATAATGTTAGCAGGAAAGCTCATTTAAGTTTTGAGCATCTCACCTCAAGCATAAGTTTACACCTCAAGTCTTTTCCTAAACACAGAGATTGCAAAAACTGCACACAAATACTGCCTAGAATTAAGAGTAAGGGTGAGTCAGGGAAGTGGTTGGGAAAAATAGGGTAGAAATGTGGTAGTGTGGAAGATTAAAATCAGCAGAAGCAATCCTTAATCATAACAAGCAAATAACTTGAATGGAACAAGTTCTGCACACAAAGAGAGAAGACTTAAATTTTCAGAAGCAGGAGGGATAACAAAGATAAAGAATAAAAAGAAATAGAAATTCCGCTTGACCCGGCAATCCCATTACTGGGTATATATCCAAAGGATTATAAATCATTCTATTATAAGGACACATGCACACAAATGTTCATTGCAGCACTGTTTACAATAGCAAAGACTTGGAACCAACCCAAATGCCCATCGATGATAGACTGGACAGGGAAAATGCAGCACATAAACACCATGGAATGCTATGCAGCCATAAAAAACGATGAGTTTATGTCCTTTGTAGGGATGTGGGTGAACCTGGAAACCATCACTCTCAGCAAACTGACACAAGAACAGGAAATCAAACACTGCATGTTCTTACTCATAGGCAGGTGTTGAACAATGAGAACATATGGACACAGGGAGGGCAGGATCATACACTGAGGTCTGCTGGGGGAAGTAGGGGAGGGACAGCATGGGGTGGGGAGTTCGGGAAGAAATGCCACATATGGGTGATGAGGAGGAAGGCACCATGTATGTTCCTATGCAACAATCCTGCATGTTCTTCACATGTACCCCGAAACCTAAAACACCATAAAATATATAAAAATAAATAAATAAATAAAGAAGCAGGAGACCTATCCAGCAGGACGCCATCAATATCCTGTGGGTCAATATAATGGAGTGGCAGAGATAAAAGCTACAACACAGTGAACTGAGAGACAGAATGTGGGGAACAAACAATTTTTAAAACAAGTTTTGTATTGGAATCAGAATGCAGTGGGGTGGCTTTGTAGTCCAAATGGGAGGAATCGACAAAGAAAATTATCTTTTCAAAAATGATAATAATATTCGTTTCAGGCTGGGTGCAGTGGCTCACACCTGTAATCCCAGCACTTTGGGAGGATAAGATAGGCAGATCTTTTGAAGGCAGGAATTTGAGACCCGACTGACTAACACGGTGAAACCCTGTCTCTACTAAAAATACAAAAATTAGCCGCGCATGGTGGTTTATGCCTATAATCCCAGCTACTCGGAAGGCTGAGACAGGAGAATTGCTTGAACCTGGGATGCAGAGGTTGCAGTGAGCCAGAATCGTGCCGCTGTACTCCAGCCTGGGTGACAGAGCCAGACACCATCTCAAAAAATAAAAATTAAAAAAAAAAATTATTTCATAGTATTTAGAATATACAGAATTTTATTTACCTTTATAAAATGTCATAAAAATCTACCATAACATATTTCACTCTGAGACGAATTTACTTATCCTTCCCGTTAGTCATGATTTCTATAAAACAGAGATTACATGGGCGCTTTAGTTAAAAGCGCCAGGCCATGGACTATGAAAGCCTGCAGTTTAAATCAACCAAGCCATCTAGGCGAATTAATCTCTCCGAGCAGTGATTCTATTTTCACTTATAAAATGGGGCTGCTAGTAATATACAGGATGCTGGGTGTGAGGATGCTTTGTCAATTGTATGGAACTTTATTCTGAATACAGAGAGTATCTAAACTTAGTGTGGCAGTTAAACTTCATCACTCTATTATAAAGCATGTTAAAGTCATAATAATGATTATAATACAAGCAGTGGTAGCAAGTACAAAATTTTGAGATACAAAATTAAACGGACATTTTAGATATGCCATTTAATATAATATTTCATTAACACACTAAGATGTTAATAAAATTCTACTAGCAGATTAGAACATTATCATGCTCATAGCATAACTACCCATGAAATGACTTACTAAACCACCATGGAACTGCATCTTTTGTAGACAAATTTTGGCTATCACCCTATCATGTGAATGTAGATATAATAAGCTGTAATCACCAAAAGTAATGCTAATAAATGGTCAAGGTATTGGTTTAAAAAAGAACGTAAATAGGTAAGTTCATATACCTTCAAAGAAACTAGGTCAGACTACAGTAATTCTTGTTTTTCAATTTACTATTATCCTACTAATTTTAAGAGCTGTATAGTTCAAATAAGCATTTTAGGGAATGTTTTTCTCAGTTGTTTATTTTACTAAAAACACAGAATAAAATGTTAATTTCTGAAACTTTGTCACACTGACAAAAATTGACTTAGAAACTCTTTGAAGAAGTTTTGATGTTCTGTTACACATAGCGTAATTATAGCAAATAATGGTGCACATTTCAAAATAGCTAGAAGATTCTAAATGTCACAACAAAAATGATAAATATTTAAAGAGATGGATATGAAATTACCTAAATTTGATCATTATGCCACATATTCATACATTGAAATATCACCTTGTACAACATAATTATGTACAATTATTTGTCAATTAATGTACAATTAAAAGAGTTGATATGAATGGTTCATCTGCAGGATTATGAATGGCTGTATTCTTTATATTGGGGGATTTGCAAATATATTAATATTTAATATTAGTAAGTAATAAAGAAGACAGGTTTGAACATTGAACCACTTAGCCTTCTGTAACGGTTCTGCCAATTGCCAGCTGTCTGATTTTTGGCAACATATATGATCTTTCTTGCTTCAGCATTCTCAACTGTGTAAAGGAAAATAAGTGGCTTTTTAAAAACACCATACAATCTTTGTATATGAAAAATTCCTGCATGATAGAAAATGTTCAATAATAGCAGTCTTTCATTCCTTACCATATGATGTGAGGAAGTAGAAAACAATGTGTTAAAAATAAGCCCACACATGAAAATTAAGTTAAAAGTGGCATCCTGGATTTGAATCTGGAACAGAAAAAAAAATTAATTTTTAAAAACCTGGATAAAATCTAAATAAAGCCCATAGTTTAGTTAGTGGCATTTGTCAATATTAATTTATTAGGATTAATAGTTTTACTGTGGCTATACAAGATGTTAGCATCAGAGAAAGCTGGCTAAAGTACCTACAGGAGCTTTCTGTACTATTTTTGCAACTTTTTAGTAAGTCTAACATTATTTTAAAGTAAAAAGTGCTTAAATCTTATAAAAATATGTAATATAGAGATATTCCAAGCATATAAATTTTTATGAAGGATGCAGTTTACAGAAAATTTACGGAATGATGTAGCATTTGTTTAAAAAATAAGTCAATGGATGAAAAGGCCAGGAATAAAAAGAGCAGTAGGTTCACATTGGTTCTCTTTCTATGATGAGAATATGAGTGATTTAAAAAAAAAAAAAAAAGTCTTTGCCTATATTTTTTAAGGTTTCTGCAGCAATACTTTTTATTTTATAATAAAATTTTGAGACCAAAAGTTATTTAACATATAAGATATACCTTTCTTAAATTCAGTACAAACATTTGGTTTTCATTTTGTTCCAATAAAATTAAATTAGTTTATATGCATAATATTTTTAGCTAACACTAAAAATTACTGAAAATAATTTTATCATTTTATTTCAACTCGTGTTTCTATTTGTAGAAGTAAATCAGTACTTCAACTGACAAAACACAGTGTTCATTATTAAAGCAGTGTTTACAGGAAATATATAGTTAAATATACAAATATAAAGTATATAGCATATATTTAAAGAAGAAAGACTTAAAAATCTTCAGAAGGCTGAGGCAGGAGATTCTCTTGAACCCAGGAGGTGGAGGCTACAGTGAGCCAAGATTGTGGCACTGCACTCCATCCTGGGCAACAGAGCAAGACTCTGTCTCAAAAAAGCAAAAATCAACAATCACATGTCTAACTCAAGAAGATAAAGAATTGATAGCTTCTGTGGCAAAACTGATCAAACAAATAAAAGAGAATAAACAAACAAAAAATAATTCAGTGTTCCTAAGATCTAAGAAATAGAAATAGATTGAGACTCAAGTGATCATTGTTTGAAAATATTGAACATAAATTTGTCTAGTTAATTTTCTCTAAAGGTGGATGTCTATATCAGGCAATTCATTACAATAATATGCTTTAAGACAAACACTGATAAACAATATTTTCATGATACATGTTTCCCTAAAAGAGAAAATTTTTAAGTGAGTAAAACTTGATCCTAATCAACAAGGAATTATATGAATATGTATCCAGGCAAATTAATATGTATGTGGGCAAATAATTACAAAAGAGGCAAGAAATGGGAGAACATTATTCATTCTTTCAGTGCTGTGGTGAAGTCAGAAAATATCATAAAGAAGGGGCCAAATGAGTTGTTTTGAAGTGTAGATGACAATTCTTAGGAAAGACAGAGAATACCGTTCTAAGCAGAGACGATCACCCACGAATGCACAAACAAAATGGGGCATGCTCACTTATGAGCTCTTTAGGCTGCAAGTAATAGAAAGCCTGACTGATAGGAGTTTAAATTGTAAGATTATTTCTTGTTTGAATACAAGAAATATAATTAGTTATGCAGTTGGTTCAGCAACTCCACAGTGTTAGGGTGTTGGAATAGTATATTTACTACTACTTTAGCATTTCTGCTATCACAGCAAGATGACAACCATATTCCCAGGCATCATATTCTGTTCTTTCTGTGAGCTTTGCTTTATCTACCAGGAAGAAAGCATCCTTCGCAGAAGCCTCATTAAAGTTCCAGTTAAATGTCAATAAACAGATCTGGATGATACTGTTCGTTTTAGATTCAAAGGATTCTAGGAATAAAATTCAACCTCCTTAATCAGTGACAGTCAAAAACAGAAGGAATAAATTTGTTCAGACTATGTAAGAGGGTTTTGCAACAGTGCACTAAGGAGAATTAAATACATCATTACTGCTGGACAGTAAATGATGGATAGGAGAGTACCAGAAGATGATGCTGGAAAGATCATCATGTTTCAGAATATAAAAGACAGTACTGGGCTTTGCCAGAGTTGTCAGGGACAGCCAATGAGGAATTTAAAATATCAGCATCACATTTAAATTTCCAGAGGCACACGAGGATGTTGGTGTAAGGAAAGAAAAGTAGTTCAGAGAAATCAAAGTAGTTATAAATAAATAGAGATGCATGTCATGTTCATGGTTAGGAATTTTTTTAACGTCCTCTCAACTTATTCTAAAAATTCAATGCAATGCCAGTCACAATCTCAGCATGTTGCTTGGATGAATTGGATCTGAATTTATACAGAAAGGAAAAGCCCCAAAATAACCAACACAATATTGCAGAACAAAGTAAAAAAAAAAAATTGATACTGATTCTAAGCCTTAATATAAAGCTACAGCCTCTAGAGATTCAGCGTAGTACTGCTTAAATAATAGATAAATAAATGAATGGAACAGAATAGAGAGCCCAGAATTATGTCTACATATTTACAGTCTATGGATTTTTGACAAGCAAAGGCAATCCAATGGAGAACGAGTGTTTTCAGCAAATGGTCCTGGAGAGGCATACATATGCAACAAAAATTAATCTAGACACTGACTTTACACCTTTCATAATAATTAATTTAAAATGGGTTATTGAAGTAAAATGTAAAACTATAAATCTCTTAGAAGACAACATAGTTTTGGTGATGTTGAGTTTGCAATGAAATTTTAGATACAACATCAAACTATAATTCATCAAAAAAATTGGTAAATTGTACTTCATTAAATTAAAAAGTCCTATTCTGTGAAAGACATTGTTAATAGAATTGAAAGCCTAGCCACAAACTAGGAAAAATTATTTGCAAAACACATATCTGATAAAGGTGTTGCCTGTTTGCAAAATATGCAAAAAACTTTTTTAAATCAACAATAGGAAACCAGCCAATTAAAAATTAAGCAAAAGATCTTAAAAGACACCTCATTAAAGAAGATTTACAAATGGCCAGAGCATATGACAAGATGTTCAACATCATATGTTATTAGGGAACTGTAGATTGAAAAAACAATGAGAAACCAATGAGAATGAGTAGTATCCAAAATGCTGACAACACCAGATGCTGGTGAGCATGTAGAATAACAGAAACTTTCATTCAATTTTGCCTAGAATCCAAAATAGAACAGTGACTTTGGAAGGCAGCTGGGCCATTTCTCAAAAAAATAAATGTACTCTTACTGTACAATTCAATAATCATGCTTCTAGATATTTATACAACTGAGTTAAAAACGATTTGACCAAAAAACTCCACATATAAATGTTTACAGCAGTTTTCTTCATAATTGACAAAACTTGGAAGAAATACAAATGTATGTAACACAAGAAAACTGGTATGAACATAGATTAGAATTTTATTCACTAATAAAAATATTGAGTTGTTTATCCATAAAAATAGAGAAATTTTAAGTGCATATTAAGTGAAATAAGCCAATCTGAAAGGCTACATGCTATATGAATGCAACTACATGGCATTATTCTTTTTTTTTTAAAGGTGTTGGATTTATTTTCATTATCTTTTAGGAAGGTTAAAAATTCTAGGTTGCTTGGTATAACAAACCCAAAGGTAAACTTTTTTCTTTCTTTTTTTTCAATATGCTTCATATAGTTTATTTATTTTATTTTATTTTTTTAATTGCATTTTAGGTTTTGGGGTACATGTGAAGAACATGTAAGATGGTTGCATAGGTACACACGTGGCAGTGTGGTTTGCTGCCTCCCTCCTCATCCCTATATCTGGCATTTCTCCCCATGTTATCCCTCCCCAACTCCCTGCCCCCCATTGTCCCTCCCATATTTCCCCCCCATAGACCCCAGTGTGTAATACTTCCCTCCCAGTGTCCATGTGTTCTCATTGTTCAACACCTGCCTCTGAGTGAGAACATGCGGTGTTTGATTTTCTGTTCTTGTGTCAGTTTGCTGAGAAACCTAGCAATCCCATTACTGGATATATATCCAAAGGATTATAAATCATTCTATTTTAAGGGCGCAAGCACACGAATGTTCACTGCTGCACTGTTTACAATAGCAAAGGCTGGAAACAACCCAAATGCCCATCGACGATAAGACTGGACAGGGAAAATGTGGCACATATACACTGTGGAATACTATGCAGCCATAAAAAATCAATGAGTTTGTGTCCTTTGCAGGGACATGGATGAACCTATATGACATTCTGAAAGGCAAATTTATGGAAATAGTACAAAAGTCAGTGGTTGTCAGAAGGTGGGGAGATGGGAAGAGAGACAGATATGTATGAGTTCAGTCAGGGTAGTGGGAAAAATTGTAAAATATAAGCAAACCTTGGAAGGCCAGAGGGTCTTGCAAAAGCCTCGCAATAGGATTTGGCTGAAAGCAGCCAGATTCTCTTACCAGTTATCTGAAAGCTTAAGTTAAATAACTAAGGGATGTAAAGAAACTAATCTAGAGAAGTTAGTTTACTTAGGCCTTGGAACCTGCTCGTTAATAATCTGTAAGACTGCACTCTCTCTAGGGAAGGCAACCATGTTAATTATCCACAAGTGTGTTGACTCAAAGCCTTTGTCATTAAATTTATACTGAATAAATGCCCAAAGCACCAGCTTGTGAGGGCTGCAGCTGCTAACTCTTTACAGCACCTCCCTCAGTGTCTGTGAGTGGCCTGGACCCCTAGCCTGCTCTTTCACTGGATATCTGTGTCTGTGTGCATTTGTTCATTCGTTGCTGGGTTAGGGTCTGTGGGTTGAATCTTGCAGGATTTTCAGGTCAGTGAACTACTTTTTATAACACTGTAATAATGGACATATAACACAGACATTTGTCAAAACCCCTAAAACAGTTTGACACAGGAATGATCCCTAATTAAACTATGAACTTTAGTTAACAATAATCAATGTGAATATTGGTTCATCAATATCAATATTGATTCATCAATTATATCAAATGCATAATATTAATGCAAGATGTTACTAATAGAGGAAACTGTGGAGTAGACAGAAATATTTGGGAACTCTCTGTACTCTCTGTTTAAGTTTTCAGTGAAGCTGAAACTTGAAAAATAAAGTATATTAATTGAAAAAAACAAAATTTTGGCAAGATTGAAAGCCACAATAGTTCTTGATATTAGTGATTAGTACTGCAAATAACAAACAACTAAAGTTCAAACCTGGACAAAAATAACAAAATTAGCTAAAGGGGAATGATTTGGGGGATGTTTAAAGTCTAGCATCAATGTCACTTAGGGTTCAGTGGTATGATGGAGATGGGAACAATGAGGGAAAGAGTAGAATCTGGAATAAGTTTTATAATCCTGACTTTCCTGTCTGGATGACACTGATAATGAAGGGAAGAGGAGATTATGACAGGGAACAAATAAAGCTTTCATTTTTGAACTTGTTGAGATTTACATGATAGTGGCAAACAATAAAGAGGACACCATGCAAAAATAACATGACTTAAAAGTTAAAAATGAAAAGATGCTCTCTCTTGCTGGAGATTTGAGGGATTCTGTATGTTTGAAATAGGCTTTCCTTCTTTACCAATCTTCTATGCTCTGTAAGCCAGTTTTAGAATGGAATGAGAAAATTTTAAAATCTGCTTATCCATGCTAATGAGAGCAAAAGTAAAAGGGATTGATACTTTAATGGCTAAAAATAGTTATTGTGAAAGAGCAAGTACTAAGTATTCTTTCCAAATCATTAGGTAATCTGATTTTGCATAACACCAGCGGTGGAGGGGGACTAACTTAGATATGAAAGCACTACAAATCTCTTAGCATGAGATGTTTCTATTGTATCTCTGAAAATATTTTGATTTTTTAGTATAGGTTCCACTGCATATTATTGCCTCTAACTACATACTTAAACACTTTTTAAAAATTGAGCTGGTAGTTTAGATAGCATATCACAAGTATAGCAAAGCAGAAGAATATTAAATTGATATGCAAATTGATTCATGAATATGAATAGTATCTAAGGCTACAGATACTGTCATAACATCATAAAGTTAAAAATGGGATTTTATTGTAAAGACTCAAGGTCTGTAGAATAAAGCAAAAGTGGCAAACTATTCATAGAATTTTAGTTTTATGAAAGACGGTATTCTATACAATTTTTTAATGAAAAAACGACTATTCTAACTACTGATTAAGCTATAACAGGTAGAATATAAAAATTTACTTGGTTTAATAGTAATAATTTTCAATATTTTAATAACAGTCTATGCTTTTTCATAGATATCACCATATAAATGTGTCATGGGCTACTTGATCTTTGCAAAGTAATTAGGGGATGTACTAATACCTCTATTTATAAAGGAGTAGATTGTGGCTCAGAGGATTTAATAAAGTTGGTACAATCAGAACCTACACTGGGTTTCAAGTCTACACAGACCACTTTACATCGTATGAGTCTCTTAGAGTCTTCTAAAGATTCTCTTTGTGGTTGTCATTTTTGTTTATTTTTGTTTCATTCTAATCTTCAGGTCTCAAGGATTGTAAAAAAGATCCCTTTGGATCCTCAAAGTTGCTTTGCCCTGAAGGCAGTGTATAGACATCCTTGAGGCATTGAAGGGAATTACCCTAAGCAGAAGTTAGCAGGTACTCCGTGATCTGGAAAAGTAAGTTGCCGTGGTTCAGTTGTGTGAAGAATATGTAAAGAGGAAGCTATAATAGTTTACAGTAAGTGGTGTGAGAGAACTCATTGCCAGTTTTGGGTCAGCATTCTATAGCTGGTTTACATAAAACAGGATTACACACATAAGTAAACATCTCTGTAATTATAAAATGATTAGTGGCATTAACAAATTACTTCCTTAGACCTCTGCAAAAACAGAATTTATAACCAATGAAAAAGGAAGGAATCATAATACCATTACCTGACCCATCTGAGAAACTTCCATTTATAATTCTATGTAACTCAAGTTTAAATATATATGAAAGGTTATACAAATGACATTCAGCTATTCTCACCATTAACCCCATGTGGTTCAATTTAAGTAAGCTCCTATTGTTCTGTAATTTTGCCTCTTCTCATTTCATTCTATATGTTTACCCTGGGCAGCTTTATATAGTATCTTTATTGGAAATATCACCTATATGCTGAAAATCATAAATCTCTTCCCTAAAATTGAGACAGAAAACATTGCTGCCCTTAGGATGTATGCACTACATCACTCTAGACACAAAACTGAGATTATCCAGCTTTCCTTTGTGTCCATCTTCTACCATTTTGAATTGGTCATTATTTTCAACATATTTCTCATAACACTAATAGGGTAGTAAGTTTCTAAAAAGAAAAACATTGAGGCCCCTGAACTACTAAAAACTAGTTTCCATTTCCCAAAGGCTACAGGAAGAAGAAATCTAAATTCTTACAGGGAGGTCAAGGTTTTCCATCATGTGACTTTCCCCTCCATCTGTTTCCAGCCACTAAACTAGGCCCTTAGTCTCTCTTCTGCCACTCTTCTGAACTTCTTGCAATTCCGGAGTAAATAAGCTTTTTTATTTTTTGTCTCCCGGCAGGATTTGTCTTCACCCTTCACAGTTTTTGCCTCTAATAGAAATTCTCTTTTACCCCTTGCTCACCAAGAAAATTTCTACTTTGGAGTCTCATTGAAAATGTCGCTTTCAATGGAAAGCCTTTTACTTCTTCCTTTTTTTTGTGCCATAACTGTTTTATGTAGATAACTATATTATATCATGTTTCAAATAATATTGCTCTTATTTGTTATGTATCTAAACATGTCTGGTTTCATCTACATGGTCTCACTGAAAATAATAACTAAAATAGATCTGCACTCCTTAAGTTCACAGTGTACTGATGCTGCTTGTTTAATTAGAAGACATTTTAAATTGGAATGAAATGAAAATTATTGAATATCCAACTTTTGCTAACATTGGCAAAATATGCACAAAATGGCAGTCGATTGCCACTCCTGCAGCTCATCTCATCCTTTTGTCTACATGGGAGATGCTCAGATGCATGAAAATGGCTAAGTTAAACAAGTTATGTCAAAATTGCATGCTAGAAAAGAAAAACTGCATGACTAAGGAATTGAGGATAGCTTTAGATACAAAAGGTCAGGCAAATTAATCCTACAGAACTATACATATGTTAACTATCAAGATAAGTATATACGCAAAAAAAAATCAAATATATACAATATTTATGCAGGATATTTTCTTTTTTTTTTCCCATTTATTTTATTGCATTTTACATTTTGGGGTACATGTGAAGAACATGCAAAATTGTTGCATAGGAACACACGTGGCAGTGTGATTTGCTGCCTTCCTCCCCATCACCTACATCTGGCATTTCTCCCCTTGCGATCTCTCCCCAGCTTCCCACCCCCCACCCTCCCTCCCCTATTTCCCCCCAACTGACCCCAGTGTGTAGTGCTCCCCTCCCTGTGTCCATGTGTTCTCATTGTTCAACACCCGCCTATGAGTGAGAACATGCGGTGTTTGATCTTCTGCTCTTCTGTCAGTTTGCTGAGAATGATGGTTTCCAGGTTCATCCATGTCCCTACAAAGGACCCAAACTCATCGTTTCTGATGGCTGCATAATATTCCATGGTGTATATGTGCCACATTTTCCCTATCCAGTCTATCGTCGATGGGCATTTGGGTTGGTTCCAGGTCTTTGCTAATGTAAACAGTGCTGCAATGAACATTCGTGTACACGTGTCCTTATAGTAGAACGATTTGTAATCCTTTGGATATATACCCAGTAATGGGGTTGCTGGGTCAAATGGAATTTCTATTTCTAGGTCCTTGAGGAATCGCCACACTGTCTTCCACAATGGTTGCACTAATTTACACTCCCACCAACAGTGCAAAAGTGTTCCTATTTCTCCACACCCTCTCCAGCATCTGTTGTCTCCAGATTTTTTAATGATCGCCATTCTAACCGGCGTGAGATGGTATCTCAGTGTAGTTTTGATTTGCATTTCTCTGATGACCAGTGATGATGAGCATTTTTTCATATGTTTGTTGGCCTCACGTATGTCTTCTTTTGAGAAGTGTCTGTTCATATCCTTTGCCCACTTTTGAATGGGCTTGTTAGTTTTTTTCTTGTAAATCTGCTTTAGTTCTTTGTAAATTTTGGATATCAGCCCTTTGTCAGATGGGTAAACTGCAAAAATTTTTTCCCAATCTATTGGTTGCCGATTCACTCTAATGATTGTTTCTTTTGCTGTGCAGAAGCTGTGGAGTTTGATTAGGTCCCATTTGTTTATTTTGGCTTTTGTTGTCAATGCGTTTGGCGTTTTGGTCATGAAGTCCTTGCCTACACCTACGTCCTGAATGGTTTTGCCTAGATTTTCTTCTAGGGTTTTTATGGTGTTAGGTCTTATGTTTAAGTCTTTAATCCATCTGGAGTTAATTTTAGTGTAAGGTGTCAGGAAGGGGTCCAGTTTCTGCTTTCTGCACATGGCTAGCCAGCTTTCCCAACACCATTTATTGAACAGGGAATCCTTTCCCCATTGCTTGTTTTTGACTGGTTTGTCAAAGATCAGATGGTTGTAGATATTTTCTTAATCCCTTCACAAGACTTATCATAGGGGTTTCCTGTTTACTTAGCCCGTCCAGCTCCTGGGACACACGGTTGAGTGAGTGCAGGAATTGGCCAATGGAGCAAACTCTGTCTGTTCACGTCCACCATGCTGCACCCCTGATGAGAGGAGCGCATAGGTGCGCAAGTGCAGGAACCAGAAGGCCACCTAGTGTCAACGGGAGCAAACTCCGTGTAGGCCCTGCAGCAGCATCCAGGTGGGGGTGCCTGCAACCTCAAGGCCCCAGAAGGTGTGTTACAGTGCTCTCTTAGCCTGCTGTCTATAGACAGCAGTGTGTTACAGCTCAGTGGGCTCTTGCCTCATCGTGTGGGATGGCTGCCCTCTTTCAGTGAGGGCAGAAGGTCAGTGTGACAGCCTCTGTTGGTATCTGCACTTAGTGCGTGCTGAATTCTTGTCCAGTGCCTAAGAGGAATGAAGTCACAGGGACGAATTGAAGGATGATAAATGTGGAGAATTTATTGAACGATGAAAGAGGCTCTCAGTGGAGAGGGGAAGCTCAGGTTGCTCTCTCCTGAAGTTAAGTCACCTCTCCGACCCTCTCTTCCGAAGTCAAATCGCCTCTTTCCAACATGCAGCCACAGTCTCTGAAGTCAAGCTGCCTCTTTCTGACATCCAGCGACTCCTCTCCTCTACCAGTTGAATCTGGTGTCTTTACAGGCACAGGATGGGGGGCAGGGTGGGCCGTAGGTAGTTTTGTACAAGGCGACATTCAGTTGTTAAAAAGACATTAGGAGACAGAAAACTACCGTGGCATGTGTGTACCTACGCAACAATCCTGCAAGATCTGCACATGTACCGCAGAACTTAAAGTACGGTAAAAAAAAAAAGACTCCCGAGAGACCGAGAGACCCTCACTCCTTCTCCCATGTGAGGATACAGTGTCAACGAACCAGGAAGGAAGGTCCTCACCAGACACTGAATCTGCCATCACTTTGATCTTGAATTTTCAGCCTCAGAACTGTGAAAAATAAATTTCTATTGTTTCTGAGATTAAAAAAAAAAGACATTATTTACAAAGGACCAATCAGTAGAGAGTGGGCATGCAGACATGGAAATTCTCACTTTGGGCCACGGTTGCAGACTTTTCAGCTTAAAGGTAGAGCAATGCCAGGGCCCAGTTCCTGTCTAGAATTTCTCAGCCACATGTCACTATTAATATATTTACTGTTCCAAGATACCCTAGTTTGCTTTGTGATAAATGTTTTCTACACCAATACAAATAAACTAGGACCCAGAATTAACCTTGAATATAGTAAAAGGGACCAAGGCATCCAGGATAGTCAACTGAATCCTATAGATCAGTGTTTCTAAAACTTTTAAAACATTGTTATTCTCCTAAACAGGCTTGTTAGATATTTTATCTTAATCCCTCCCAGGAAATTTTAATACCACAGCTGTACTGTATATCTATTTACACATTTTATGTGTATCTGTGCTTTACATGTAACAAGGTATTCTTACTTCCCTGAGGAGATGGTAGTACACCCATTGAGAAAGCATATGCTAGAAAAAGGTCAGAAAGAATATTAAGTTTACAATTTTGCATTACCATAGAAACAATGTATACTTTCTCCCTTATCTCCTTTAGCATAATATGACAAACTGAAGTTTTGTGAGATGTGACTAAGATTGGTATACTTCAGAGTAACCATCTGTCCCCAGAGTCCTCTCATGTTCCCTGCTAGCTCTAGCAAAGTTTCCCTTTAGAATATTTCTGCACTGGACTTCTTTTTTAAAAAATCATTTATTTTAAAATATATATTTTATTGCATTTTAGGTTTTGGGGTACATGTGAAGAACATGCAAGATTGTTGCATAGGTACATACATGAAAATGTGGTTTGCTGCTTTCCTCCCCATCACCTATATCTGGCATTTCTCCCCATGTTACCCTCCCCACCCTCTGCTGTCCCTCTTGCAGTTCCACCCCACAGACCCCAGTGTGTAATGCTCCCCTCCCTGTGTCTGTGTGTTCTCATTGTTCAACACTGGCCTATGAGTGAGAATATGCGGTGTATGATTTTCTGTTCTTGTGTCAGTTTGCTGAGAATGATGGTTTCCAGGTTCATCCAAGTCCCTACAAAGAACATGAACTCATCTGTTTTTTATGGCTGCATAGTATTCCATGGTGTATATGTGCCACATATTCCCTGTCCAGTATATCATTGATGGGCATTTGGGTTGGTTTCAAGTCTTTGCTATTGTAAACAGTGCTGCAATGAACATTCTTGTGCTTGTGTCCTTATAATAGAATGATTTATAATCCTTTGGATATACCCAGTAATGGGATTGCTAGGTCAAATGGAATTTCTCTTTCTAGGTGCTGCACTTCTAAGCAAGCTGGAACTTCTCAGGAAGATATGGGCCAAGCTGGTGATTCACTTTTCTGCTAAACTTGAAAGGAGGGCCACTCAAGGGTCTGCTTTCTCAATATGTATTTTCTAGTGGCATTAGAATATTAATGGTGCTCCTTCAATTAATGGTGCCTAGATATTTATGTGTCTTTATAGAAAGTTGGGGGCAATACAGGATGAACTTCCATACAAAAATAAAATAAGAAAAGCCATCTACACAAAAGTCTTAGAGTATGTACACAGACACAGGACTGGATATTCCCATAAGTACTAAACTCTTGAAGGTTTTCCCACAGTTATAGGAGCCTAAATCTCTTCTTACTGGCACACAAACAAAACAAACAAATAATTTCACATCAGTTACGCAATACAATGAATGTGTAATCCGCTCAGTGACACATATTTATGAATTTGGAGACTGAAAGCTTACTGTACCACACAAAAAATTATCTTGTAAAATTTGAAAATAATAAGACTAAGAATTTTAACGTTCAGAACAGGTTCAAAACATTTCTCCATCCAGGGAAATTGTTTCGATCACAGAGATTTGAAGCCTCATTGCCAGACTCTCAGTTTGTTTTACTTTATTTTTTGTAGGCTATAGTGAAGTTAATCACAGATAGATTTGAATGCTGATGGTGATTTTCTTATTAACTCACACAATAATCACAGAATTCTCTTTTTTTTTTTTAGATGGAGTTTCGCTTTTGTTACCCAGGCTGGGATGCAATGGCATGATCTCGGCTCACTGCAACCTTTGCCTCCTGGGTTCAAACAATTCTCCTGCCTCAGCCTCCCAAGTAGCTGGGACTACAGGCGAGCGCCACCATGCCCAACTAAGTTTTGTATTTTTAGTAGAGACGGGGTTTCACCATGTTGACCAGGATGGTCTTGATCTCTTGACCTCGTGATCCACCTGCCTTGGCCTCCCAAAGTGCTGGGATTATAGGCGTGAGCCACCGCACCTGGCCAATCACAGAATTCTCACAGGCAATTTTCACTCGAGATTATGCCGTGTATGCGTGACTATAAGCAAGTCACGAAACTTGGAGAAATTTATTTTATTGCACTTGTGAGCTAGAAATCATCTTGCCTGCTGTATAAAAACTGACCCAGCAATCCCATTAATGGGTATATACCCAAAGGACTATAAATCATTCTATTATAAAGACACATGCACACGCATGTTCATCATGGCACTGTTCACAATAGCAAAGACCTGGAACCAAACCAAATGCCCATCAATGATAAACTTGACAAAGAAAATGTGGCACATATACACCATGGCATACTATGCAGCCATAAAAAACGATGAGTTTGTGTCCGTTGTAGGGACATGGATGAACCTGGAAACCATCATTCTCAGCAAATTGACACAAGATCAGAAAATCAAACATCACATGTTCTCACTCATAGGTGGGTGTTGAACAATGAGAACACTTGGACACAAAGAAGGGAGCATCACACACTGGGGTCCATTGGAGGGACTACTGGAGGGATAGTGGGAGGGAGGGTGGGGGAAGGATAACGTGGGGAGAAATGTCAGATATAAGTGATGGGGGGATGGTGGCAACAAACCACCTTGCCATGAATGTACCTATGCAACAATCTTGCATGATCTACACATGTAACCCAGAATCTAAAGTACAATAATAAAAAAAATTGTGTGACAAAAATTATGGAATAAAAAAAGGTGGTAGGTGAAGTGTATCAATTTCTTTATTTTTAATATTAAGAACAAATATTTTTAAGCTTACAATTCAATAAATAAAGATATTAGCATATTTAAAGATTTTAAAAAAAACTGTTTCACATCTTTTAATTCAAATAGCTCTTCAAATGTTTCCTACTTTTGTGGGTCAACTAGGTAAATTTAACATTTTGTGGCAATGGTAATGGGGCATGAGAATAAAAATAACCCACTACTTGAAATGCTAATGCTACCAATACCTTCTAGCTGGGAGGAGTACTGGAAGGGCAAAATTTAAAATAGGGTAGCTAGTACATCTGCAGTGCAGATCTATGTTTACCAAAAAATCAATTTGCTCTTATGTATTTTCATGTGAAACATAAAATTTACTGACTGACAATTATTTCCCAAGAATGATACTGAGAGAAAAGACTCTTAAAACTAAGTTTCAAATCTCTTAAACAGGATACCTTTATTAATTGAGAAATAGGATATACTATGGTTGACCTGCAAATGTGGTGGGAAATTCCCCCTCATAGTGAGTGGCCATTTGCAGTCAAAGTATACTTTATCACAAAGAATAATCATTGGAAAACATTACTTCCCATATTTCTAATGGTATGGAGTCATCAACATTGATATATTTTCAGGATGCTACTCAATCTTGGGTGGAAGCTAAGACATGTGGCTAAGAATTTGCTGAAGTGACAATTGTCAGAGTAACCTTTCTAGTGAGCACAAAGTTTGGAAGTGGTCCTCTAAATACTTAAACACTAAATGAAGTCTGAAGAAGAATAAGTTTATATATTGAAGTTGAATGTCTTGCAAGAACACACCTGGGCAGAGGATCACTGGATTCTTAAAAAATGTAGTCAAATGACAGTTGCTTCTTAAGCTGAGGCTATTTTAAGTGGACATGCCATTCAAAAATTAACCCAGAATATGTTTTTCCCCAAGGTAAAAAGAAGGTGATCGTGACCTGGCAGGGTGTTGGCATGATGCCTGCCATAATGATAGCAGCTCACATAGATGAGAACAGATAAAAGTTGATGAAAGCAATAGTGACAGTGTTACAGTCCGTTGGACAATGCCATAGTAGTCCTCTTCTGTGAAGACTTAAGGGCCTACTACAAAGGAGATGGAACCTTGATACCAAATATAGGGCTCACAACATATGTACTTATATGGTGTGATTTTGAAAGTCTAGCTTGTAAGCAGATAGATTTTGATAGGAAAGAGTCTTTCAAATCTAGGTCTCAGAGCTGGGAAATCTAGGAAATCCATGGAAAAGAGTAGAAGGGCAATGATTGAGCTTTTCCCAGGATACACCAGAATAAGCTGTCCTGTACATATATAAATATAAAACTGTCCTGTTCCTTCCTATTCCACAAATGAAGGTGTATACAAAAATAGAAGGGACCTAGAGACTGGGTTACCACAGATCACAGTGAGCAAATCATTTTCATAAAAGTATCCGAGCCACTTCCTATTCCAGACTGTACATGCAACAGGTCTATGGGTTTTTAGCCTAGAACATGTTCATATCTAAATCACATGGTTATTAGAATAAAATTTCCTTAAGGGCTTCAGTTGAAAGACAATGCTGTAGAAATCCTTGAATTATATCTTATAAATCTTGGATGCATAGAAGAACACTTGGACCTATAATAAAATAATTTTAGGCTTTTAAAAATTAGTCAGGTTGGATGTGGTGGCTCTGCCTGTAATAGCAGCACTTGGGGAGGCTGAAGGGGGCTGATCTTTTGAGGTCAGGAGTTCGACATGAGCCTAACCAACATGGTGAAGCCCCAGCTCTACTAAAAAAAAAAAAAAAAAAAAGGAAAAAAAAAAAAAACAACGGGGTGTTGCAGTGATGTGCGCCTGTAATGTCAGCTACTTGGGAGGCTGAGGCAGAAGAATCGCTTAAACCCCGGAGATGGCGGTTGCAGTGAGCCGAGCTCACACCCCTGTGCTCCAGCCTGGGTGATAGAGTGAGACTCCATCTCAAAAAGAAAAAAAAAAAA
>NW_022436946.1:79870550-80052130 GCF_009761245.1 Sapajus apella | reverse complement strand
CCCTTGATCAGCGACATACAAAAAGAGAGCCTAACAAAAAAGTTCTAAGCCCAGAGTAATTGCCTTTTTATTTCTTCAGGGAAAGTCATCCACATCTCAAAATGAGTCCTCGAAGATGTAAGATTTTGCTAAATAAAACAAACAATAAAAATACCAAAAAGGGGGTGGGGGAATAATGGACATACGACATATATAAAAATTAAGTTATAAAGTACAGATTAGTGAAAATATCATGTTTTACATATTGTTACTATTCCTTTCATTGTTTGATTTGATAATCATACCCAGAAAATATCATTCAAAAACTCAAATAGGTGTTTCACATTATAAACTTATTAGAAAAATAAAACAGGAAAAATTAGAAAATTTGTATTAAAATATCCTAGAACTACCTCCCAAATATAGCCACTCTTAATTTCCTTGTGTTTTCTTCTTACAAATTTTCCTTTAGACTTTTTTCTTTTTGAATAATTGTGATCATAGGGGAAATACATGTTTTTATAATTTGTTAATAAAAATTCATCGATGTTGGAATGAAGGTGACATGAAAAGAATCTTGAAGACAAATGTTTCCCGCAGGTGAAACAAGATAAAAAGAGCTTCTTCTTCAGGTTAAAAAAAGATAAAAAGATGTAGCTTTTTAAAAAATAAAGCTTAAAAGATTCCAAAAACAATTCCTATTTTCCCTGGTGATAAAAATGCTGAATTTTTTGCCTTATGTAGCTCTGCTTTCATGATGAATATAGGAGAAAAGCTAGGAAAGAAAGAGGAAATAGGAGGAATGTCCGATAATTCTCCCAACACAGTAATTTGGATGTATAAATTGTTTAACTATTACTATTTAGTAAGTGCTGGGCTGGACAAGTACTGGTTACTTTTGTGAAAGCTTATGTGTACATCAATTGCAGCTTGAAAAAGATCTAAAGGATATGGCTTGAAGAAATATAATTCCAGGATCTCAAAAAAGTAACATTTCAGAGAAACAGTTTAGTTTGATCTCCTAAATTTACCTGAAAACACATAAATGACTAGATTTCTCATTTCAATTATACTGTAAAGGAATGCTAGTTCTTTTAATCCAAAGCTTTCCCATTTGATTTATCTTTTATTTAATGAGAGTTTATCCTTAAATAATTTTGTAGTGTCTGATAATATAATTGTTTCATTAGTAGTTGTTTTTAAAATATTTTAATTTCCCCTTGACTCTATACTACTCTGTTAATCTATCATTTATTTATCTATTCTCCTTTACAGTAAAACTTCTTATAGTAATTGTCTATACTTATCTCCCTTCTGCACTGTCCATTCTCTGCTTAAACAACTCTGCTTAAATAAGAAGAATTCTCTGCTTAAACAGCTAGAATTTAGTCTCCACCGCTAAAATGGTATTCTTCCTCCCCAGGCAAAGTCACCATTGGTCTTAATATCATTGCCAAAGCCAGTAGTCTATCCTCTACACTCGCCCGTCTCATATTGGAGAATTCCCTTCTTTTAGAGGACTTCCTCCTCTATGGTTCCAGTATTATAAGTTTGATTTTTCTTCCACCTTTAGGCTACTTCTCAGGTTTGTTGGTTGTGTGCACCCACTCTAGGGGACTTTAAATATGTGGGTGTCCTTGACCCCTCTCAGTGATTGCTTTTCTAGTTATAGTCTCAGGTGATTCCTTTCAAATGCATATCTACATTTTACATCGCTATGATGATGACATAAAGTCTTTATCTCCAAATATTGCCTCTTTCAGGCCTCCATGTCTACACTGGGTATCCAATAAGTTTCTTAAACTTAAGATGGTAAAACCTAATTTATTTATCTCTCCTCATACCCCAATCTGTTCCTTACCAAAGTGTTTCCCTTTCAGTTAGTGGTGGCTCTCTTCAAATATGCTCAGGCTAAAATCATGGAATTATTTTTTATTTCTTCCTTTTCATCAAATGTCATAAACTCTATCTCAAATGTATATTTCTCCTATGACTAACTTTCATCAGGATTTGTGCAACAAATTTTATAGATACTGCTTATACCAGGAGCTTCTTAGCTGGTCTCACTGCTTCTGTGTTTGTTTCCTTTTCTTCACAGTCTGTTCTTTGTTCTTTCTTTACCTCCTGAATGGAGGTCTCTTTTCCAGTTCTCACTTGACAGTTGTTTTCTCATAATGCAATGCCTTACTGTGATGTTTAGTTTCCTGTGAGACAGTGACACACATTGACTGACTCCTCTCATTCTACCTTCAAATTATTATCTTTTTCTTATTCCTAAAGCCACATTAGCATATACACATATATTAGCATATATATATATAATTTATTGACTGAGTAAACTTAGTGAACCTGAAATTTTTAAGTCACGCAGTCATTATTGACTCCTGTAAAGTCCTTTTTTATTTATGTTTCCACTCATTACTTTCTCCCTGCAATATGTAATCATTGATATCTATATCTATCTATATAGATATAGATTTTGAAACTTAAGGTAGCAAAACATAATTATAAGCTTGATTTTTTTTTCTACCTTAACGCTACCTCTTGGGCTTTAGATATAGATAGAGGCTTTAGATAAAGATAGAGATTATTTCATTGTGTTATTACAAAATTTATGTTGTCATTTCATATAAATGTTCTTCAAATTTACAAAAATGGAATTGTATTATGTATATACTTACCTATTCTGCTTTAATCACTAAAGACCATATGTTCAAGATTCATTCGATTCATGCTGTGTGTTTATTCTGTCTGTTAAATATACTTCTTATATAATTCTCTAGGTTGTATATACTTCAAATGTTATCTAATCAATAATACTCCAGTGACACACCACTACAATTAGTGCCACCATGAATATCTTACATGTCCTCATATAAAACAGTGGAAGAATCTCTCTGTAATACCAACCCAAAAATATAATTGCTGTGTAGTGGAATGTGTTTATGTGTAATTTGAGGAAGACGTATTAGATTGCTTTTTAGGACACCAGTACCAGACTACATTATCAACAGCAGTGCATGAGGAACACCATATCTCCACATCTTCTTCACAATTGGCTTTAAAGAACATTCTAATTTTTGTCATTCTAACAAGTACAAAGTAATACGCATTGCTCAAAAGCGCATTGGTCTAATTAAAATCATTTTGACCATATTCTCAAATGTTTGCTAGCTTTGAGGAATTTTCCTTATATATGTTGTCTGTTCAAACCCTTTTGGTGGTTTCTTACTGTTTTAAAAATTATTGTTATAGTCTAGATACTAATTTTATATCTAGATATTAATTTCAGGCATTGTAAATATATTTTTATAGTTTTATCTGTAAATTAATGATGTCCACAGGATTTTTTATTGATAGAAATTCTTACTTTGTCAGTTAAGCACATGAATATATCTTTTTCTTAGGGGTTAAGTTTTGGAATTTCTTTAAGAATCCATATTGCCTTATAGATAAAATCAAAATATATTTTCTTGTTTTTGTTTAGTTAACATTATAATTTTACAAAATATATTTCATTTTATTTTATCTTTTATCTATAGTGTTAGGTAGGAAACTATTTTTACATTTCTCCATTTAATGTGCCAGATTTCTAACAATCCACCCCTTCCCTGTTGATTTGTGGTGCTACCATTACTTTATATTAAACTTTTGTGTTTACTCTATTTGTTTTTCCAACATATCTTTTGGCTTTGCTTGCCCCAGTAGCACACTGTGCTTTTTTATTTTTTTCATTTTTTTCTTTTTTTTTTTTTAACAAATCTTTTAAATATTTCATTCTTGCAATTTCCTGCTCATCTTCTCTTACAAAGTTAAACTTCCTAGTCACATCTCTCTTCTGCCATGTACATGTTAGATTATATTGTCGTTTCTAAAAATGTACATTAAGAATATTGGAACTTCATTGAATCGATGCTTACATTTAAGAATAACATCATTATAATGCTAATGTCACATTACTCAAGTGCATCAACTGTCTTCTCATAATTCTGCTTATCTCCTATACTCCTTATCATGTTTTATATTTTCTTCCATAGATCTTTTGTGTATTTTTATTGGGTTCCTAAATAATTTTCAGTTTTTCTTGTTAATTGTGTCTTATTTCAAATTATAGGTTAGTTAGTGCTATTGGTTGTTTCTAAGCTGTAGGCAGCTGCCAGGTCAGCTCCATACTCTATCACATATTTAGTAAGAAGAAAGAAGCCTCAGTTGATTTAGGCAATTTATTACTTATGACACAGGAGACCACATGTGCTCCATATTCCCATTGGTTTCACTTTCTCTCCTACCTACTGGGCCAAGGTAGAGTAGACCCATGTTGATGATAAACACTTGATGGATAGGTGTCACAGTTCTGAAATTCTAAGCTTAGAACTCATTCAAATCTTATAGGGATGCTTCTGGTAGGCACACACATTCTCCCCTCCAAGGAGATGTCTTATCTTATTACCTTGGGATGTAAGCAAATATCATCCTGGGAGGAAAGAGAAGACTTTAGCTTTAAATTTCCGGAATGTCTTGTACAAAAAGTCTTAAATTCTGTCATTTCAGCACTTTGGGAGGCTGAAGCAAGAGGATCACTTGAGCCCAGCAATTTGAGACCAGAGTTGGCAACATAGTGAAACCTCATCCCTACAAAAAACAAACAAACAAACAAACAAATAAATAAATAAATAAATAAAGCAGGATTTCTTGAGCCCAGGAGGTCAGGATTGCAATGAGCCATGATTTGCCATTGAACTTCCACCTCAGTGATAGAGCAAGACCCTGCCTCAAAAAAAAAATAATAAAAATAAAAATCTTAATTTGACTGTAAATGTTTTTGCTCAGAAGATCTAAATTGTCTGGAAACGTAAGAAATCTACAAAGAACTGTCTCCAAATATTTAGTTATTTCTGATATAGAGGTTGGTATAGTTTCATCTAATAAATGGTAACATTGCTGAACTCTCTCATCACATCTAATCTTTAGCTGATCATTTCATTTTGAATCATTTTCCTATTTTCTTTTCATTACATATGTTGCATTATGAAAGTATAATCTCAGACTTCTTTCTCTTCATCTTTTAAAGTTTAAGAATTTTCCTCATCTTTTAAAGTACAACATTTGACAAGAATGCCATTTTTTTTTTTTTTTGAGACAATTTCACTCTGTTGCCCAGGTTGGAGTGTGGTGGCTAGATCTCGTCTCACTGCAACCTCTGCCTCCTGAGTTCAAGCAACTCTCCTGACTCAGCCTCCTGAGTAGCTGGGATTACAGGTGCCCGCCACCACACCTGGCTAATTTTTGTATTTTTAGTAGAGACGTGGTTTCATCATGTTGGCTAGGCTGGTCTCAAACTCCTAACAGGTGATACACCCTTCTCAGACTCCCTAAGTGCTGGGATTATAGGCATTAGCCAACTTACCCAGCCACACATAAATATTAATATATACTAACAAATCCAGTGGATCCATCACCACTGTATGCCAGACATCAGATAAAAACACATTACTTACTTTATCACATTTGTGTGGCAGTAGTTATTAGACCCCTTTTTTCCTGTGGAGATAAACTGAGGATCAAAGGAAGGCAGTGGGTCTCCCAATGTTAAATGGCTTGTAAGTAGCAGTGTGGTTCATGTGCAAGCCTAGTGACTCCAAAGTCATTCTATAATCATGATATTTCATCTGTTTAAAGTAGGTAATATTATAGAGCATATGTTACAGAACATGTACATGTATTTGTATATATATATATGTGTTTATATGTATGTATACAACAGTACAACTAACAGACTTTGATCCTTACATACAAACACCATTTCAAGATCAGACTGAATCCTAGGTCTACTGAGGTGTGCAAGTGTTTGTAAGTGTAGTTCTGATTGTTGAATTGGGCTGGTCCAGTATTCAGTCTAGTATTTTCTCAGTGGTTGCTTTTGTTACAGAAAGTATGCCTCATATTATGTGTGCATACATTTTTATACATACACAATAAAATTTTATCACAATTTTATGCATCTACAATCAGATTTGAAACTCCTGCATGTTAATAGAATTACAACTGTTTGATTCACAGCTATATCTGTATAATCCAGAAGAGGGCTCAAACATAGTAGATGTTCAATAAAATTTGTTGAATAAATAAATGAGTGAATACAAAAAAAAAGTATGTAAGTGAAGCACTGCAATTTATAAATTGCTCGTTGATCATTTAGCATTAGTATGCATAATCATTACGTGAAAATATTATTTCCCTGCATTATAGTTGGATCTTTAATTTAGCAGAAATATTATTTATTTTTTATATATAGGAGTTTACTTAATTATGTTTTTGATAATTGAGTTTGTTTTAATTGTTCAAATCTGTTTTTCTGGAAAACAGAATAATTCAGCCTTCCACTATATATTTTTCTCTGTCAACCTCGCTATTATCACTTTTATTTTCTAAAATCAGTTTTGTACATATTCATTTTATCCTTTAGAATTCTTTAATTTTGGTTTTGAATTTTTATTTCACTTTTCTTAAAGTCTTTTACTAACTAACCCAGTTCTTTTTATGAAAATATTATTAAATTTCTTAATATGCTAGTGTATTTTTATTTTTCATCTTTTTTTATTTTTATATTTTAGTTTAATCAAGAATACTAAATGTCCCCTTACACTTTTCTTCTGTGTACTGTAGCATATTATTTTTAGATGTATATGCTTCCTTTTAGTATTCAGATGATATATCTTTCCCTTTTTCTAAAATAGTTGTTTTGACTCCATAAATTTTTGGTTGGGTCTTACAGTCTAAAATAGAGAGCTCTCTTCAATAGCGGCTGCTGACTAGTGTTCCATTTCTCATTTTCAGAGAGGGCTGCCAGCATATGATCAGTGTTTCTAATCGTTCTTACTGATTAGCAGAACTTCATCAGGAGTTAGTATTCAACATTCTACTGTACTGTAATATAATATTTTTCTGCCTCAACTGCCTCATGCATCCATTACAGATTGGAGTCACAAAAACACACTAACAAAGAAACAAGTATTTGATTCCCAGAAGATAATAATTCCAAATTCAACTTGGAACAAATATATTTTTCTCCAAAAGTCTACTCTATGATTTTATGTGGTTCACTTCATCAATTTACCATTCTAATATTCTTGCCAACCTCTGGCATCCTGAGAAGTTTACCTTCCATTCCTATATAAAAAGAAGTCCTCAGGTGTTTATAGTGTGGTTGTGAGTCATCAGGTAAACCAACTCTTAGTGCTATTTCATTTACCTATTTAAAAAAAACCTTTATATCTGACTAGATTTACTCAATTTTCTTATAAATTGTCTCTTTCATTCTATTGTTGTTTATAGAATATTCTTCCATGTATAAAAATAAAGGCAATTATAGCTATAACATATTTTAGAAATGCTCTACTATTACCTTTTCACTTAACATGCTTATAGAGTTATTATCTGGAATAAAAATTCTTAAGCTTTGGTCAGCATTAGTACCATCTATGAAACTTTTTATTTTATTTTTAATAAATAGAGATGTTCATAGCTACAGAATCAAAATAAAAAACAGTGAAATATATATATATATGTATATGTGTATATATATATATATATATATATATATACACACACATATTTTAAATCCTTAAAAGTATTGCTGATAGCCATGGTAGTTTGAGAGCAAATAGCTTGCATATAGAACATTTGTAAATAATAAATGAACACTTGTAATTCTATCACAGCTATTTTAATCATTATTATATTATTTTCTTCATGTCCAACCATTCATCCTGCTTTTGTCTCAATAAAATACACTCATTATTACTACTTCTACACCTCTTCTTCACTTTTTATTTAGAAAATTTATTTTTCTCTCCATCAATTTATAAAAAATAGAAGTCATAATGAACATTTTAATGACATCTTTATTGTAACAGTTTAATTTCCATGTTTGATCTCCAAATTCTGTGAATTTTCTTTTAAAAGACTAAAATATAAAAAATCAAATTCTATTATAATTACAACCACTCATACATAATTATAAATATTTCTATTCAACTTCTTTGTATATGTATCTATTTACAATTCATTTTACAAAAATAACAATAATAGCTAACATGTTAAGTGCTACCTTGTAAGTATATTTAATACCAACAGCAACTCTGTGAGGTAGGTTTATATTAATTTAACCTAAAAGGTGAAAAATCAGAATTAAAGACTTAAACAAATTTACCTAAAGACCCATGATCACAAAGAGGGGAAGCTAGGCAATGAGTTTGGTATCTGAATCAATCAATTACTATGTTGCCTCCATTTGCAAACATTTATAATCTGCTTTTCTGTTATTCCTGATTTTAAAACATACATTATGATCATACTTTCATGTTATTAAATAAGCTACCACCACAAAATTTTTACTATTTGTATAGAAGTACCAGTTATCTTATTAATCACCGATTATAGGGGTAAATCTACAAGTATTTGCCTATGTATTTATTATAAATTTTCATAATTCGGCAATTTTATCAAAAATAAATACATTTTAAAGTTTTTGATGTCTTGTGCCCCAAAGGAAAATTGTACAATTTATTACATCACCTCATCCTCTTATTGTTGCATTTCTTCAACTTTGTATATACCTACATTAATTTTAAACAGTATCATTTTTTTAGATTTCTCCTTAGTGTTCTTTGTCTTTTTTTTTTTTGCCTCCTTTTACTTTAATTTTTTAAGTTAAAAAATAAAAATTGTATATGTCTGTGGTATACAACATGATGTTTCAAAATATGAATACATTATGGAATGGCAAAATAAAGCTAACTTATATATACATTATTCCATATATTTATTATTTACTTGTGGTGAGAACACTTAAAATCTATTCTCTTAGCAATGTTCAAGAATATAGTATATTGTTACTAACTATAGTCACCATGTAGTACAACAGATCTCTTGAACTTTTACTCTTCAGTTAGTACTTCTTAGCTTTGATAATCTATATCTATATGATTGGAGAGTATATAAGGAGCACTAAGCAAGATTCTCTTTCTGTTTAACACACAGACATCCTATTCCATAGCTCTAGAACACACATACACACATACACGCACGCACACACACATACACACACATGCTCACATATTTTGGAAAATCACTGCTCTAGTAAACTCATAACTTATTGAAGTGTGTAACTTTATTTCCAGATTAATTTGGATAGAGACAAAAGTCAAAGATATTCTTAAATGAAGCCATATGTAAGTCTTCAGGTTTACTCTTTCTTTTTCCTGTATAGAGTTGTGCTGAGTGAGATTATTTATCACTGAGGCTTCAGATACTATCTAAGAGCCACTAAGGATAAATATTTCACTTAATTCTCTGCATACATCCTGAACTCCAGAGTCATGTTTTCAACTACTTTACATACCTTTCTACTTGTCTGAACCAAAGATACCTACATGCTTGCCCCTATTTCTTTGCTTTTATTTAGAAACAAAGTGGCTGACATAAAGAGAGCAAAAGTCAATATTTGCTGAACTTTAATAGAGATGTTCATATTTACAGAAGTGAAACTGTTAAAATATGCCTTGCCAAAAATATCTTGATTTTAAAGTAGTGGCTTGTAACTGAAGTCTAGTTACTTTATGTATAATTTTACCGAGGATTTCCTAGTGTGTGTAACTGTTAATGATAATATTACTCAGGCAGAAACAGGCTAAGTTTTGTATCACAGTAACGCTGGCCACTCTAATCCCTTAGCAATCTTCTGCTCTCCTTTCTTGGAATATTTTTCCTTTGTGAACATTAGAGCTCTCTGATGTCAATGCCTTCCTCCCCTAACTTTGTTGACTCTCTACACTGTATTATTAAGCTTTTTGGACTGATGCATAAGTAGAATGACATATTTGAAAAGATTTATGTGAGTGTCTTTAAAAGTAACTTGGGGGAGTATTTAGCTTCTCAGGCAGTTGTATTTTGACAGTATCACAAATGGCGCATAAGCACCCACTTGTGCTTGCTGTCAGGGTCAATGCTCTTTCAGAGAAATAAGTAAGTAAGAAGAAATAAGTAAAAATAATGAATAATAAGAATATATATAATTTATATTAATTGAAATTGAAATTAGCAGTTTACACTCATTGTCGTATTTTCTTTTCTTTTTTTCAATTGTAATTTAGGTTCTGGAGTGCATGTGCAGATCATGCAGGATTGTTGCATAGGTACATACATGGCAACGTGGTTTGCTGCCTTCCTCCCTCCATCACCTATATCTGGTATTTCTCCCCATATTATCCCTTCTCACCCTCCCCACCCCCCGCAGTCCCTCCCCTAGCTCCCCCCAACTGACCACAGTGTGTGAAGCTACCCTCCCTTTGTTCCCGTGTTCTAATTGTTCAACACCCACCTATGAGTGGCACCATGTGGTGTTCGATTTTCTGCTCTTGTGTCAGTTTGCTGAGAATGATGGTTTCCAGATTCATCCATGTCCCCATGAAGGACACAAACTCATCATTTTTTATGGCCACATAGTATTCCATGGTGTATATGTGTCACATTTTCTTTATCCAGTCTATTGTTGATGGACATTTGAGTTGGTTATAGGTCTTTGCTATGGTAAACAGTGCCTCAATGAACATACATGTGTATGTGTCTTTATAATAGAACAATTTATAATTCTTTGGGTATATACCCAGTAATGAGATTGCTGGGTCAAATTGTATTTCTATTTCTAGGTCTTTGAGTAGTCACCACACTACTTTGAGTAGTCTTCCACAATGGTTGCACTACTTTGCACTCCCACCAACAGTGTAAAAGTGTTCCTATTTCTCCACATCCTCTCCAGCATCTGTTGCCTTCAGATTTTTTAATGATCGCCATTCTAACTGGTGTGAGATGGTATCTCATTGTGGTTTTCATTTGCATTTCTCTAATGACCAGACATGATGAGCATTTTTTCAGATATTTGTTGGCCTCATATATGTCTTCTTTTGTAAAGTGTCCGTTCATATCCTTCACCAGCTTTTGAATAGGCTTGTTTGTTTTTTTCTTGTAAATCTGTTTTAGTTTTTGTAGATTCTGTATATTGGCCCTTTGTCAGATGGATAGATTGCAAAAAATTTTTCCCATTCTGTTGGTTGCCAGTTAGCTCTAATGATTGTTTCCTTTGCTGTACAGAAGCTCTGGAGTTTAATTAGATCCCATTTGTCTGTTTTGGCTTTTGTTGCCATTGCTTTTGGTGTTTTAGCCATGAAGTCCTTGCCTATGCCTATGTCCTGAATGGTTTTGTGTAGGTTTTCTTCTAGGGTTTTTATGGTGTTAGGTCTTATGTTTAGATCTTTAATCCATCTGGAGTTAATTTTAGTGTACGGTGTCACGAAGGGGTCCAGTTTCTGCTTTCTGCACGTTGCTAGCCAGTTTTCCCAACACGATGTATTAAACAGGGAATCCTTTCCCCATTGCTTGTTTTCCTGAGGTTTGTCAAAGATCAGATGATTGTAAATGTGTCGTGTTGCTTCTGAGGCCTCTGTTCTGTTCCATTGGTCTATGTCTCTGTTTTGGTACCAGTACCATCCTGTTTTGATTACTATTGCCTTGTAGTATAGTTTGAAGTCAGGCAGCTTGATGCCTTCAGCTTTGTTCTTTTTGCTTAGGATTGGTTTTGCTATGTGGGCTCTCTTTTTGTTCCATATGAAGTTTGAAATGGTTTTTTCCTGTTCTGTGAAGAAGGTCCTTGGAAGCTTGCTGGGGAGAGTGTTGAATCTATAAATTACTTTGGGCAATATGGCCATTTTCATGATGCTAATTCTTCCCAACCATGAGCATGGAATGTTTTTCCATCTGTTTGTGTCCTCTCTTATTTCATTGAGCAGTGGTTTGTAGTTTTCCTTGAAAAGGTGCTTTGCATCGTTTGTTAGTTGTATTTGTAGGTATTTTTTTCTCTTTGTAGCAATTGTGAATGGGAGTTCACTTTTAATTTGGCTCCCTGTTTGTCTGTTATTGTTGTATAGAAATATTTGTGATTTCTGCACATTGATTTTATATTCTGAGACTTTACTGAATTTGCTTATCAGTTTCAGGAGATTTTGAGTTGAGATGATGGGGTCTTCTAAATATAAGGCAGGATGGGTCCCCCTCCTTCCCCTCAACAAAGCCCAGCAAACTGAAAGAAACTTTCAAAACAGAGTTTTGCACTGTTGTATTTTCTTGTTAAAAATACAGTAACAAGAAAGAAAATTGCTGCATTCACATTTTCCACTTATTTCCTTCATAACAGCAAGTAAACTTAGATTCCTTTCTCAATTTTCAGTCACTGAAGTGAGTAGGATTTACTTCAAGTAGTTGTTTTTGAAATTGTTTTCAATTATCTCAATAAGCTTGTTTCTTCAGGCAACTGAGAATTTGACTTTCCAGAGGCCTCTATCTGAGACAAATTGCTTCACCAGTGCCTAAGCCTGAAGAATAATACATCAACTCAGGCTTTTTTTTTTTTCAGTATTAAGGAGGAAAAAATGACTGCTTCAGCATAATAGACAATCCACTCGACAACTGACAAGCTCCAGTGGTGCTTATTCAGTAAATATTTACTGAGTAAAAAGGGTGAATGGATAATGTTGGGTGGATAATGGCAATAAAATTATTTATGTTACAGAATCTGAACTCAAATGGAAATATTGACAATATCTTCAGTAAGTAGAGAATTCTTAATTCCAAGACTCATGGAAAAAGTTCACTGACTTACATGGTTGAATTGAGATACAGTGGAACATCAAGAGGATTAAAACATGTCCATACTGTAATTATAATAAGGACAAAAACATCTATTACAGTCTGCCCTGATTATGTCATTGAAATTTCTTTTGCAATTCATGTTATTAAAGGAAATGCATAGTCTTATTTCCTTGTTTTGTCAAATTTACCTGCAGCATGTACTGTGTTTTCTAATTTACCCAGTTCAAAACACTGTTTGGCTTTCATATGTCAGTGCGTACATTTACAATTCTCATTGTTCCCTCATAGCTTAACTGAGAAACTTTTTTTCTTCTACTTTATACTGCCCTTAGACTCCAGCAAGAAGTTATGTGCTTTGGACTTCACAATTTGAGAGTTTCTTGCCCTTCTTCAGGTGTACTACTCACAAGGAAAGAAATGGGTGAGAGAGAAATGAGCATGACCACCTGGAACCCAGGATCCTCCTTTTACAACATATTCTAGTGATCCAGAACCCAGAAATCCCAGCCCCATAAATACTCTTGCTTAAATCAAAGGACATCATGATCTGTTTTTCCATATCCATTCTTCCATGAATGGTTTGTGCATATTCATGCACATGTGCAGGTTTCAGGAGATGAAAAAAAACAAAAACAAACAAACAACAACAAAAAAACAAACAAAAAAAACAGCTGTGTGGAGTAAAGGAGATGAATGGACAATATTTTTGTAGACAAAGGTGAGCACCATAATCTCCATGCGTGTAAGCACCGTATGGTATGAGAAGAAAGCATGAGTATGAATAGAAGAATGGACCACAGACTTTGTTCTGCATTTCTACTCTTTCCTTTATATTGGACAAGAAACTGGTAAGAGTGGATGCCTCTGAGATGTTAAATCTTTCATTCACATCCCATCAATATAACAAAAATTAAATACATTATTAGAAAGTCCAGAACATTATAAATTTAAAAATATATACTATTGAACAAAAGTAATGAAGGTACAAATAAAAACATAGAAAAATATTTACAGAATTATGCTATGATCAAAAAGTCAGTGAAATTCCTACTACAATTTCATGTCACTCTTCAAATAACTTGGCAAAGTAATCCTAAATTCCTAATAATGTATCAGAGTGAGGAAGCGTCAAGAAGATTCTGAAGAAAAATAAGAGGGGGAAGTTAATCTACTAAATACTAAGCAAGTACCTCAGGTAGACTATTGTAAATTAAAGATTATTAACTAAAATCAAGCCATGGAAATAAAAAAAAAAGTTAAATCCAACTAATTAGTATTTCTGGATCTTGAGGTTTAACAGTTGAAGTCTGGTTGTGTCTGATTGCATCCTTATGGGGCAGTTACATGTGTTTCTCAGCTCTATGTATTTGACAGCTAGATATAGAGACTTGATGGAACTCAAGTATTTGTATGTTTCTTTGTCAGGAGGCATTTAAATGTCTGGCTTTTTTTTATGTTGTTGTTTTACTTTTGGAGAAAACAGCAAAAATGATGATGATGTTCAATGCCTGTTTATTCATTGCAGAGCTAGGTAGAAAATGGTAATATTCTAATTGCACCATTTTGTTTTTGTTTATTGGTTAGGATAATTTTATCACACGCAGTTTGTATCTATTATTTTTACAAGGTTTCATTTATGTAGGATAGGTAGAATAATTGCTCAATTCTATCCTGTAATTTTCTTATTTTTCAATTTCACACTCATCTCTGAAAATCACCAATTAAAACTTATAAGCTCAGAGGTTTAAACATATATTGTCGAGTTTACTCTACACTATTGCCATTTTTACCCATATTGAAGCACAAAGTGCTAATTCATAGTCCAGTGAGAACCCCTTCAAGTTGACTGTGGTGTCCTTTTCATATTACCCTAGCTGAATTTAAGAGCTTGATATATCTATCTAGTGTGTGAAAATGTTTTAGGCTTATCTTGAACATTTTCTGCTCAGACCTCGGTCAACAATTTTCCCAAAAATACATTATAATATATTTTTATAGTAAATTATATTGCCTGACCACAATTTTGGCATTATGAATGTTCATTGCCATTGTTACTAATTGGTTCTAGAGTTTTTCAGTGAACAAATCTTGGGATAAGTGTGTATATATACATACATATTTATGTATACACACACACACACATGCATATATATACTCTTATGATATCACAAATATATAAAATTGTATATATGCAATTATATGTTTATACATAAATATGTGTGTGTGCGCGTGTGTGTGTGTGTGTACACATGCATGTGTCGTGATGTTAAGGGTGATTTCAAATTCATGATTATATGGTTTACTTAACCTCCTCAGCGATATATCTCTACTGACTTCTTTCACACAGATTTCCAAAGAAAATGTCCCAGTATTTTCAATGATAAAGGGGATAATAAAGAACAAAATATTCCTGATTATTCATTTGCTTAATCACACTTAATAATACAATTTATAATACATTATTCTTGAAATAATAATGCAATATTAATGCTATCACCACCTATTACTGCTCTTATATTGATGTCTCTCTAGCTAATTTGGTTGTCTAAAATTTTCTCTCTAGTATATTTTTAGAATGAGCTTATAGGGGCAATATTACCTGAGAACACTCAGGAAAAATGTTTAATAATAGTTTGTGTCATTAATAACTGAAACTTTATTTTAGTTTAATTGCTGAATAGAGAGAGACAGATGGTAAATATATAGAAAACGGATAAAGTGAATTGTAATTAAGTAATATCTTTCTGATATGTAATAGGCATTTACATTATTCTATTTTGTATTTGTTTAAAGCTTGTGAACTAAACTGATCTCACTATCTATTAGTAGGTTAGATTCTGAAGAACAACACATCTACAAAAGTTACATTTAATGGGATAACTTTCTGGACCTATACAATTAAACATATCAAAGCAACAAATACTGGTATCTTTTATATAGTCAATCTATTCTTATCCTATTGTCCTCTTCCACTTCCCTATTTCCACTGCCATTCTTAGATTTCTCCTGCCACTCCCTCCCAGGTACTCACTGCTACCCTGTATTCCTGCGTAGAGTTTGATCAAAAAGAACATGTGTACAGCAAGATGAAGACAGATATTTTTCTGGGAAATACTAGAAGACAGCTGGAGAGGATTCTGATGCTGTGAACTCACCTAAAGCCTCCTTGACTCATCCTCACATCCTATCTTCAGGTGACGAAAACATAATATCATTATTATATAACCTCTTATGGGATTTCTAAGGTTAATCTCAATATATAAATTGTTACTCAGCTGACTCAGAGTAATTAAAGTTTGCTTATATTCAAAAAGAGTTGCAAAAAGTCTCCTAGAAAACAGAATTTACTGTGAGAACCTGAAATTTGCATTTCATAACTTTAAGATGCTTAAATTATCAAGATTAATATTGCAAAAAGGTTGTGCATTCAGACGTGATAGAATATGAAAACACATGACCTGCCAACTGAGCAATAGGTATGCTTTTGTAAGCATATACTCTGTGTGATTAGGTCTCTGATGTCTTTAAAATGTGTAAATTAAGTATTAAAGCTAGTGGTTCTCTGAGTGTTTTCATGATCTCACCATTTTTGTACCATTCACTCTTTTTTATTTAAGAGACTTTCAGTAGTAGCCTTAAAAAATGCAAACACTTTAGTTCTTGAATTTCACTTATTCTCAAGTTATTATTACTACAAGTTAATACAAACTCTCACTTTCATAGTTTACTATTACAACTTCTCCTAGCATATATAACCCTTACACTCTATACCTGAAAACATTCAGATAAAAGGAATCAGTATGCTAATACTATTTTAACCGCACATCCTAATTCTCTTCTTTTTTATTAATAAAATAAGAAAAATTAAAAAGCACTTTTCTTCCAGCAGTAGATAGAGGAAAAATGAGTTCACATTTACAATCTAATTGTCATGTGTCACTCGCTTACAGTGATCTGCTCTAGTTACTTCTGCTGTTTTAATGATAAAGTAAGATGAAGATTTGTTTTGAGTAAAGTAAGCTTGGAATATGAACTTTGCACTACTACCATTCTTAATTTGTTCCTCATATCAATGTCAGGAGTTGAAGGTTTAATTTGCATTTAATTAAATATATGACCTCTTGACTATAACCTATTTTCCAAATGTCTCATTCTTTCTCTTATGTTTATCTTTTTTCTTGATATTCATTTTTTATACATGTGTCCATCAATATTAGCTATTCTATGTGGATATACTCATTTGTATTTACTTCAATCCATTAATATTTGCATTCTAATAAAATTCACTGCTTCTCTACAATAGATAGCTCAAGCAGAACTTATAGTTTTGGCCATTAATTTCTAGCTACAGATTGCAGAAGAGAAGCAGCACATAATAAAGGATGCTCTAGTCATGTTTGCATATAAATACATATAACATTGCACAGAATAATTGTTACCCTCCTACAAAAGCCCAAAATAAATTAAAGATCTAAAATCACTGATATATTTCAGGTTTGTACTTCTATCACAATTCAGTTTCTTTCTTTTTCTGATCTTATAGCCTGGGGGTTCTCAAGAGCAAAATTTTAGAATAAAATTTTATTTTCTATAAACCTGAGGATATAATGCACATTCATTGATAGAACAGGCATCATCTTCTGTTTCTCTGATCTCATTTCACTAGGGCTTACATTTTCAGCAATATCACTAGGAAGAACTGTAAAAGCAATCATCTATTAATGTTCAAAGATTCATCTTTATTTTATTAGAAAAGGAACACATTTTGTACTTAGCCCTATATTCTGTATCTTCTTTTGTTTTTTTCTTGATCTATAATAAAAAGCACTAGAACATCCACTGGATGTATGGTTCATAAATCAATTAATATATTGCTCATATAATAAAATGATTCCCTGCCCCACATGATTTCATCACCTGTGTCTCCTCCTAAGTGTGACAATTTTAGTGACTGTCTTCTGTTTACTTCTTTAACATTAAATATTATACCTTTACTTCTAGATTAATAAACTATAGACCCTACCAATTGCCTCTATAAAAGGTTACTAATTTGCTCATTTATATGATACTTATATCCCTGTTTCTTGTACCTTCCTTAAATTTTAATAGTTGTATTTCTTCTTCCACTTAGCATTCAAATTTTAAATATAAATACATCTACATCACTTGTTTCCTCATTTACACAATATTTCCTAATTATTTACTACATAAGACAGTGGTCTTGTACCTCTATACCTTCCTCCACATCTCTTGTATCAAGTTTCAAACTGCAATTTTTAACAGATACCACATCTATATATAGGTCTACAGGACCTGCTAATGATAAGAGACAAAAAGGAGAACTGAAAGGACCACTCTTGCTGAGACAAAAAAGAGAACTGAAAGGACAACTCCTGCAGGCATGTGGACATTCATAGAGAATACAGCCTTCACCCTCCAAGACTTGCAGCAGAAAAGCAGGGCAGAAAAAGATAAACATACAATGAAAGGGCTAGGATGGGAGAACAAACTGTGTAGAAAAGCAGACAGGTTCTCAAGCACTGTGATATCTTCTACGGTTTATAAAACAGGCATGTGGGCTTTAAAACGTGAGCAAATCTCTGGAATATCTCTGGCTATCAGATTTCAAATTTTGATAAAAAGAAAATTCCAATTCCATTCTCAAATAATTTCAAGACAGTAGTGAACTAAATTTTAGACAACAAATATGCATAATAACCTACTATGGAGAGAACTGTCTCAGAAATACTTGCTCATATTAGAAGACTGGCACAAGGAAAAACATATATTTGGGGGTATATATATATATATATATCATTTAATATAGTTTCTACTATTTTATGCACAATGTCTGGCATAACATTTAAAAATGCAATAGAAACAAAGAAGCAAGAAAATATAACCAACTGTCAAGTGAGAAAACATTTAGTAGAAAAGAGACAAGAGATGGCCCAGATATTGGTTTTATCAGGCTTATAAATAAAAATATCTATGAAAAAAGCAAAAAAAAGTATGTATTTGAAAATTATAAACAAATATGTAAAATATGAAAAAACTTAAATAGAAATTTCATACCTGGAAAATGTAGCATTAGAGGTAAATGGCAACAAAACTATCATATATATAGTGGATGGGAGAACAAAATCATATCAAGATTTGGAAACTTTTAAAAATTAAGCACATATGTACCATTAAGACACAAATAATTTCAGCCCTAGGCATTTCCCTAAGATAAATAAAAATCTACATCCATAAAGAAAAAATGGGGACCATAAATGTTCACAGAAACTTTATTCATTATAACTTAAAAGTGAGAAGTACCCAAATAACCATCAACAGGTTAATGCATAACAAATTGTATATTCATACATTGGAATACTATTAGCAATAAAAAAGAACCAGGTAATAATACACAACATGTATAAATCTAAAAAATATATTACTAAAAGTCATAAAAAACTACAGGTGGTATTATATTTTAAAAATAAAGCTCTGTGGTGAATAAAAAAATAGACAGATGTTTTTCAAAAATGGTAGAAATCAGAACAGTAGTTGCCTAGGGTTGGGGTACAGATCAAGAGTTTCCGGGAACATACACCAGAGAAATACCTAGGGCAATTAAAATGTTCTACATCATGATAGGGATGTGGGTTATATGAATACATATGTACACAAATGAGAGATTCATTTCCTCTCCTCCATCTCCCTTCTCTTCTACCTCTCCCTCTGGCTCCCGCTTTCTTTTTTCGTTTTTTTTTTTTTTCATATGAATTTGTTCTTCAGTTATCCTTTCCTAGAAGATCATAGTAAGATGTCAATTCTTCTAGATCAATTGTCTTTCTCGTATGTATTTTTTCATACTGTCTAGCCTATGCTCTATATTAGAAGAGACAGTTTCACTCTGAATACTTGTAAAACTGTATCTTCTGGCTTCCTCCTGGTCCATTACTTTCCTTTTAATTTGCTTTGTTCTTTCAAAGTAACTTTCCTTACATATCTGTTGTTTCTTGAGGCCTTTTTAATATTTCAGGAAGCTCCATTGCTTTTCCTAAGTTTAGGTTAAGGATCCTCTGCTATTGCACTGCTTCTGCTTTGCTAATGGGTTTCTACCTTAAAGGAAATGGTAACTGGAATTCTGAATAAAATTGAAATGTTTGCCAGGCTTGCCGCATTAAACTTTGTTTAAACATCAGAGTGCTCATCTGCACGGAGGCCAAAACTATGTCAAAATAAGGTGAGCACCATTCTGATTAACTGACTTGATTTTTAAAAAGGGTCCTAAGTAATTTTGGTTTTATTTCATTTTTAGTTATAAGAAGTACAAGACTTCTTGTCTCTCTTGGTGAAGTGTTGAGAGGCAACTGAAGAAACCTCACTGGAAATAAACTTTCGATTACTTCATTTCGTTTCTCATGATCCCTACCTAGCTCTTAACCTGTTCTCTATCCTGATTTTCATCAGAAAGATCACCACCAAATTGTAATGCAGCCCCCTCCTGTTCACAACGCAGGATATAGTTATCTCTGATTTATGTTTCTGTAGATCTGTTTTCCATTATTTTTCACTTCAAATAACTGCTAACATATAGTCTATCTTGCGATTCACTACCACCATCACCCCAGTAAGACATGTTGAAAGTGACGTATGTCTTCAGTCCACAGTTTTAAGAAAAAATAAAAAGCCTAGCTTACAGGAGTTAACAAACTGTATGATTTCATTTACTCTCATCAAAGTTCATGTGACTGCAGCAGTCTTACAACTATAAACAAAGCAATTTTTCTAACTAATGAAACTGAATCAAAATTGATTGAAATTATGCTGTTGGACAAATTATTTTACTTCTCTAAGCCAATTTTCACATTTTCTAAACTAGATAGAAATTGTAGTACTTCACAGAGAAGTTGATAGGATTAGATTAAATGAGGCATATAAAGGAATTTAGCATTGTGCCTGGCATTTACTAAGCTTTCAATAAATTTTTAGCATAGATGTTATTACCCATTACCTCCCCCATGCCTTTGCAAAATTCTGTGGGATGCAACACATTGAAATGAACACTGCCTTTTCCTTGATGTTTTCCCACCCTAATTATTGCATGTGAGCAGTAGTTCATTCATTAATCATATTATTGTCTATCCCCCATTCCTCTCTTCTAAACTTGAAGTCAATTATTACTTTAAAAAATAGTGTCAATTTAGTTGGAATTCATTGTTTAGTACAGATACTTTGTAATAATTTACCTAATATTCTATTTCTGGCTTGTTAGTATTCAAAAAGTGAAGTGCCATGCATTAGTATAAAACATTAAGTTCTCCAAATATATCCCATTTGTCCCATCCTAGATGTTTCTAAAAATCCCTGCTACATAAGAATGCCTTCCCATGCCATATGCAACACAAAACAGAATAATATTTTCAATGTTGATTGATTCTCAGTTGACAATAATACTTAAGCTATAATTGAAATCATTCTCCACACCACATTTGGCTGATTTGTTTGTTCCTGAGCATAATTTATAAGTTAATTCCTTGCTCTACTCTGTTCCTGTAGCATAATCAAGATGCTAAACTGTTGCCAGTAACTGTATCAAATGGAAAGAATTAAGATTGTTGAATGGCAAGGACTATGCTAGATTTTGTGGCTAAAATGGCTTTGATGTTTAAAATGCAAAAGTTTTTCCTCAACTTTTTGTAATCTGAATTCTGAATTGCTCAAGCTGCTGCCAACTGAGTATTTAAATAATGCTTGAACTAGAAACCGCCCTAGAGATTTTCTAATGAGACATTATTTTTAATATAAGATATATTTCTTAAAATGTTGAAAATCAAAGAAAAATCATTTATAGCCCCACATTGGAGGACTTATTAACTTGAAATAAATCAATTGAGAAGAAAATAGCTTCTTAGTGATAATCAATTCAAGAGTAACAGAAAAAGTGACTCAATTCACAGTAGATAGAAGACCATTAATTATCTAATCATAAGAATGTAAATGTATAATATTTTGATGACAAGAGAAAACAATGATTAAATGTACTAAAGACATAAATAACTTACTGAATAGAAAGTGTTGCCACTTACTTTGTCTTTCCACCTTGGCATAAAGTCACAGTTTTATGTAAGTGTGATAGTAGCTACTCATGCTTCATTTTTATTTCAATGAGATTTCACCAAATATATTGCATTTTAAGTGTGATATAACTTTAATATTTAAAAAATTTCTAATGCTAAGCAACATAGACTAATATTTGAAAAAATATTTGATGGGACATTTGTTGTTTTGGTTTCATATCAGAGATAGTATAGCAGATTGTATTATAGTCCCCAGGTGTAATTTCCACATTCCGTAGGAGGATTCACCACAACTCAGTGTCACATCTTATCTATTGCCTTGTGGGAGGAGTATATTCTGTCTCATTAATGATAATGATGGATTTGTGATGTATTTGATAAGTGGTATTTGAGAAAACATGGCATATGTTATATATGAGCAGAAGTTTAAAAAGCACTAAATATTTCCACCAGTTCTCTTTCTTTTTTCCCTCTACTAAGAAAATAATATGTCCTAAACAGGGCAGCTCCTTTAGCCTGGGTTCTGGAGGAAGGAGACCTATTGAGCAGATCTAAGTAACCTGTATTTGCTTACATGCAACATGAACAAGACATAGATGTTTGTTGTTATAAACCAATAAGATTTCTGGGTTGTTAGCCATTAGCAATGTAGTCTTGAATTTTATTGTAAACCCTTACCATAAGCAAAGACATGCATAATTTTGTTTCTTATTTAAGCAATGGCCAGCACAATAACATCTAAATCAAAACACATTTATATTTCAAGATTACATCATACTATGTCTTGATAAAATATTCTTGTAATTCAAAATTGTTAAATACAATCTGTTAATACTGCATTTTATTTAGTTGTTTTTTCTTTGCCATAATATTCCATGTCCCAAAGAAGTTTCCACCTCCTGGCAAATATGTATTAATGAAAATTTGAAAATCATCCTCTTAAACAATCTTTGCTTTCACAAAATTACTTAATTTTACATAAACATTTAACAAAAAGTTTAAGTGTAACGTAATTTAAACGTGTTATAGAAAGACATTTACTAATTTTAATTATAATAATCTTATAAAATTATAACCTCTAGGTTGTATTATGGTGCTCAACTCTCTATCTCCTGTTGGCACCCCACCACACATACAGACTCTTGGCATCTAACTTTCTCTGTCTGTTATATTCTTCAGCTGCTTCTCCTGGTGCAAAAATGTGTTGATAACCCCTATATGCAATTGCCCCTTCTCTAATACTCTGATTTGTTTTGGGGGGAAGTGGAAATACATATATGAGATACACATAATTCTTTTTCTTACAATTTTTTCAAGTTTCATGTAGAATTTTAAAAAGTAAACACATGTATTTGATTTGCCATGCTTACTATAATGCCTTTCATAGATTCACGTTCTTTGTTTTCAAGGCTTAGATTAAATGGTGCATTCTCTGTGCTAGATCCCTTGAAATTCCAAAATGGAATAATCACTCCCTCCCCCATGCTATCCTGGCACTTTGGTCATCATGCTAACATAGCAATCATTATATTATATTTTAGCTACATTTGGATATAGTTATCCTGCTTTGTAAATTGTGTTTTACTTTGTAAAAAAAAAAATAAAATAAAACTTGTTTAAATGTAACTCTGGTTTGAAAAATCAAAGATGGTTCTAAGTACATTGAGTACAATGAGATCACAGAAAAATAGAGGGAGTCATAGCAATCTGTAGAAGATGGTTATGTCCTTCATTCAGTCAAGAAAAATTTATCAAGCACCTAGTGTGAGCCAGGTACTGTCCTAGGGCATTAGAGATAGAGCAGTGAACAAGATAGACATGGTTCCAATTGATAAACTCAGAAGTAGGTATTGAACATACAAGCTTAGTTTCTAATTATTTTTTTTCCAATTTCAAAAGTATTTTATATTAGTTGAACCCATGGGCCAGTATGCTGCTGTTATTGTGATTGCTAAGACTCTAGCAAGGAAAGACAAAGGCAATAGAAATTAGGGCTTACAAGTCATAAAATACGTGATTGAATTTTAAAATAAGGAATCTTGCCAAACCCCTGTAACCACAGACTTCTGTGCCACCTACAATAAATACCTATTGATAAAACTAATCATTTTAGTTCCTTTTGGGATCAACATTTATATTGGAGTTGTTCTCACAATAGTTATGGCAAACACCCCACTCTGTGAACTGCCATCACCTAGCCAAGCCCTGCAGCTGCCTCAATGCCAGCTCTCCAGAGCCTAAAAGGTGGTAGCCATGACCAACACTCATTACTGAGGCACAACATACATGAAACCTAGCATCTGAAATATATGAGAGAAAAAATTTTAAAAGAAAACTTTAAATAAAACATGAAGGAACTTTTAAAAATTTATGGGAAATGCATATTACAAAAAAAACTAGACATGAATTTCAAAATTATGTTTGCATCAAAGTAAACTCATACTACCTTCTAATAACATGTCTCAACGGGATCTAGTTTGAAAACATTAAGAAGGATAAGACATCAGTTTGAAAATAATCCCTATCAGAGCAACAAAAATTCTGCTAAAATTGAAGTGAAAACAAACATCGAATTTATGGTGAAGCCTGGGTGAAAGAATGGTGAAATCATACATGCTTTATGAAAAGTTTATTGGGGTAGTGCTCCAAATAAATAAGCAGTTTACAAATGGTTTTAAAAGAAGGAATGAGGTAGTGTTGAGGATGAAGTGTTTTGAGCAAGTTAGATAAAGCTTTAGCAGAAAATGCTCTGAACACCTGGGTTAGAGAGTCCCTTTCCACCGTGACAATATTCCTGCTCATTCCTTTCATCAAACAAGGACAATTGTGTGGGAATTTTGATGGGAAATTGTTAGACATCCTCCTAACTGTTCTGATTTGGCTCCTTCTAACTGATTTTTGTTTTCTAGTTATAACAAGTCTGTAAAGGGCATCCATTTTTCATCAGTTAACAATGTATTAGGTTGGTGCAAAAATAGTAGCTATTTTGCCATTAGTTTTTTAGTTTTTGTTTTGTTTTCTTTTTTCTTTTTAAGAGATGGAGTCTCACATTCTGTAACCCAGTCTGGAGTGCAGTGCTGTGATCTTGGCTCACTGCAACCTCTGCCTCCGAACCTCAAGTGATTCTCCTGCCTCAGCCTTCCAAGTAGCTGGGATTACAGGCATGAGCCACCCCTCCTGACCTTGCCATTTCTTTTGAAAAGCAAAACCGCAATTACTTTTTCACCAACCTAATAACAAAAGATTGCATTGAAATTAAATTTCGAAGACTGTCAGTTCTTTAGGGATGGACTAAATGGCTGACATAATCTCTCATAGTGTGTATTGAGTTTGATGGGCCTTATGTTGAGGAATAAAGTTTCAAGTTTATATTAATATTTTTTAACTTTTATCTTTCAGTTCAATTTTTCCACAAACTATCTAGTTTCCTTCTAATTGGGTTGATGAATTTCCCATAAAATTTATCATACAGAAAGGAAGAGATAGACAGAAAAAGACACAGACACACACACACACACACACACACACACACACACACACACACACAGAGAGAGAGAGAGAGAGAGAGAGAGAGACAGAGAGAGATTAGAAGGTAAGAGAAAGAATAAGTAATAGTAATAAAACTACAAAGTATAACATATAATCTGAGGAAACTATTGTAAATCAGAATGAAAGAAAAATCTTTTTTTTTTGACCTAGTCTTGCTCTGTCACTCAGGCTATAGTGCAGTGGTACAATCTCAGCTAATTCCAACCTCTGCCTTCAAGGTTTAAGGAATTCTCCTGCCTCAGCCTCCCCAGTAGCTGGGATTAAAGGTGCCCACCACCACATCCAGCTAATATTTGTATTTTTAGTAGAGATGGTGTTTAACCATGTTGGCCAGGCTGGTCTTGACCTCCTGGCGTCTAGTTATCTGCCTGCCTCAATCTTCCAAAGTGCTGCGTTATAGACGTAAGCTACTAGCCCTGCCTAATTTTTTCATTGTTTGTTTATTTCATATTTCCTTTGTGTAAAATTCCAAGTGAGAAGCTCTAACACTATTAGTTTACTATAAATGCACTAAGATCATACTTAAGACCCTTCCTCTATCTTTTGGACAAGCACATATGCAGTTGAATTGAGTTACCCATTGTTATACTTTTAATTTGTAAGCCCTGAAAGTATATTTCTCTCTTCAGCTAAAGGTTCACCATAATGTCTGACTCATAACCATGTTCAAACTTCCAAGTTCTTTCCAATTCAATTAAAATGAAAACAGTGAGAAAATTTCTGTAACTCCATAAAATTACTGATTCAACACCTTGGTATTTTACCATATGTAACAGAGACTAAAAATGGAGATAATCCAGAGGGAGATGGACAGAATGACTCAGGATAGTCCCTTTCACTTTCAAGTCAGTAGTTAAAATTCAGTACAAGACTATAGTGACTAAATCTGCTCCCAAGTGTTCCACAGAGGCATATAGGAAAATGAAGAAAGGGAATTTCTCATGGTTTGACAATTCTGGTTGACTGGTGAATTCCCATGACATAAAAGGAAAAAAAAAATGATTAGTGGTGCTAAAGATACCACGGAGTGACTAATGAGGCACTGGTATGGCCTTCTTTTAGGTTCTCTTTACGCCAGAAGCAAAGGACTCTATTTCTGTTTTTTGACACCTGATATGTGAATAGCCTCTAGTATTATTTGACGTGATTAAAAATTATTTTGTTCTTAAAAATAATTTAGAACATTTTTCAGATATAAATAATGAGTTTTTAAAAGGTTCCGTGGATAGTAATTGTGTTTATATTGTCCATAGTCTATAAAACTTAAGTAATTAAGATGCTTAGCTTCTTCTATTTGGAAGTCAGTATACATGTGCATTCTGCATATTTGAAATATCTTTAAAATCAGACAGCCCTTATTAACTGAGATTCAAGTTGTGATTCAGAGCTCCTCTCTTTTACTTATATTTGTAGATATAAGGCAAATCCATAAACCATTAGTTTTCTTTATTAAGGCATATGGGATATACTGGAGAGAAAGGATCTCATTTAAATTTTCTAGCTTTACTGTATGAAACTGTTTCTGTTTTTTTTCCTTTCTACAGAATTTCATTAGGGTTTCCTTAAATGGGAGAACATAATCTACTTCTTATGGGTTTTGCTGCTTCAACCAATGACATTTATAAATACATACAGTACCATCCCATTATTCACAATTTTACTTTCCATAGTTTTAATTACTCATTGTCAACTGCAGGTCCAAAATAGGTGAGTATAGTACAATAAGATATTTTAAGAGAGACCACATTCTCATAATTTTTATTATAGAAATTCTTCTATTTTATTATTAGTTATTGTTGTTAATTTTTGGCTGCACCTAGCTTAAATGAATCTTTATAATAGCTATGTGTATCTAGAAGAAACACGGTATGCGTAGGGTTCAGTACCAACCATAGTTTTAGGAATCCACTGGAAGTATTGGAACATATTCCCGGAGAATAAGGAAGAACTACTGTTATACATAAAACTTATGTATACATACTCATATGCACTTTCAAATGCAGAAAATAATGAACATAAATGAATAAATGCAGTTTTATAGTCCGTATTTCCTACCCAGCCCCTTAGTGAATCAGCATCTCTTGGTACGTTATAGTAACCTGCCTTTTAAATAAGCACTCCTAGAGAATGTAAGAGAAGTAAGAAATAACCAAGCTCACATGAAATGTTAGAATATTGAGGGTCAGATAGCTTAAGTGAGTCGCACAGGAAATACACATACACACACTCATACACACACGGAGAGAGAGAAAAAAGACAGACTACAATTTATAGAGAGAAATAGAGATTTTTATTGTGATTACTGCTTACATGTATTTTTATCTCATAGAGTTGCGTGATTATCTTTACCAAATCTGCACCAGAAGGTAAAGCAAAATAAATTTATTGGAAGTTTCCTTGGGCAGCTGAGGGATCAGAAGCAAAGTGAAACATGCAGATTTTTTCCTGGTCTGGGTGGAGACCAGCCCTGATACCTCAGCTACAATAATTCATAAAAATGATCTCTAAGTTGCCAACATATCCCTAAGGTCTTAGGTTTCACGGTTCCTAATATCTGGATCTTTGTTCAAGTTTTAAATTCTGGAAGAGAAAAACTGATTTTCCTAAATTGGATCATGTTATATTCCCTAGATCAGAAATCCTAGCGGAAACAAAACAAAACAAAACAAGTCCTATAGTATATGACTCCAGGGGCAACCCATGGTAGTAAAACCTTTTCCAGTAAAGGGGGTATCATTTTGAGAGGCAGCACCAAATGTCAATGCTGTGGACAGAATTTTAGATCTAAAAGGACAGTTTAGATAAACAGACTATCCCACCCTTGATAGCCAATGAGAAAGATGCAGTAAGGAGGCTAGGTCAGATATCTTTAAAGGACAGGTTAATACAGTTAAATGGAGAAAACCAAATTCAAATTTCTTTGGACAAGAGCAGAAAATAGAATTGAGGTCAAATGTCCCACAAGTTCAAGGTTCAGGATCTGATTAGGACAAAAATGGAAGGGCAATTAGATACAATATAGGAATAATGAACCAGAATTCCTGCTATAGTTGGAGGGCAAGTATCTTTGGTTTGTATTTATTACACATAATTGTCTTACTGCCTGAATGGATACTGTTTATTTATATGTTGATGGAACCACATTTCTTAACAAATTGAATTGTGCATGAATTTAGTAGCCTTAATAATGATTAGAGTTTTGAGCTCAGTGACTATGCATGATACTATGACTTTCTCCTGAAGCTTTGGATTTTCATTCCCTTTAGCTATCTTGTGGTCTTATGATTCCAAAAGATCAAAAATTAAAATATGACATTTCTCCCAAATTTTCTCTTTTCCTTCCCACATTCATAGTTCATTAATAGCACCATACTTTTTGTCACTTAAGTTCAAATGTAATGGCTGATGATATTATAGATCTGTTACACATTTATTAGATTAAACATACTTCTACATGCAGTTCATCTCAGTAGCATCCTACAGATAATCTAGGGCTTTTTTTTTTATAGTTTATTACCACAATTTAGGCAGGTAAAAATCTAAATGTGAAACCTTTCTCTTAGACTGTATCTGATTACTAAATCTTGTATGAATAGTCAAGTTAGTTCTCACCATGGTAAATATTCATTAGGTATGTTGCCTGGCTCATTTCTCTTGACTGCTGTGTGTGCCTTGGAGCTCTCTTTTTATATGCTTCACTCCAAAGAGTCTTCTTGTATGTTATTGCAAGATAAGTCAAGTGCTCTTTCTCTCACTTTGATGATGCTCAACAGTGTGGTCTCAAAAGAGTATTAGACAAATTATCCTTCTTAAAAGCATCTTTGCCTCAGGATAAATGTTAACTCTTCCCCAAGATCTACATTCTATTGAATACAACTGTGGTAAACAACAAGACTATCTTTTGAAACTTGTTTCTGGGTCTATTCAGTGAAAAAACAGCAAGAGATATAGAATTGAATAACTGGAATGTCTTTTATAGATTATCATCTTTCGTTTTGCAAATGAGGACCCAGAGCAGTCATTTGATGTTCCCAAAGATGCACAACTAACTAGTAAGAGAAATAAATTGTCTTTCTTAGGGTTTCCAGTGTATTGTTGTTTTTTGTTGTTCTTGTTTCTCACTACAGCACAGCTCACATCAATCTGTGACATCTTAATATGTACTTAATTTAATGATTATTCAAAGTGTCACATAATTTGCACATACAATGAATTAACAAAAGTTTATAGCAATTAATCAATCTTTTCTTCAAATGAAAGTTGATTGAGCAAGAATTTTAATTTGAAAATGAGATTTTTTTTAGGTAATATTTCAAAATAAGATTTTACAGTCAAAATATTAACATTTTAAGACTTAGATATACAAATATTATTTCCAATATAGTATCAATACACTCTTGCATAATAATTTTACTAGAAGGACATTCTCACCACACCCTGGCCAACATTTTAACCTTTGCTAATTTTATGAGGAAAATAATAGAAATTATTTAAATAAATAATGTAATTAATTTCATGATAATATCACTAAATCCTCTAAGACTTTACTGAACAATACTGTAGTCACCAGCCATATATAACTATTTAAATTTAAATTTACTAAAGTTGTACAGGCGCCATGGCTTACACCTGTAATCCAATCATTTTGGGAGGCTGAAGCGGATGGGTCAGTTGAGGGCAGGAATTCAAGACCAGCCTGGCCAATATGGTGAAACCCCATCTCTATTAAAAATACAAGAATTAACAGGATGTGGTGGCACATGTCTGTAATCCCAGCTACTTGGGAGGCTGAGACAGGAAAATCACTTGAACCCAGGAGGCGGAGGTTGCATTGAGCTGAGATTGTGCCACTGCACTCCAGCCTGGGCAACATAGTGAGATACTGCCTCAAAATAAATAAATAAATGAAATTTAAAATTAATTAATTATCTAAAATTAAGAATTCAGTTTTTCTATAGCACTCATCCTATCCAAAGTGTTCAGTAAACAAATATGCTTAGTGGATATTGTATCAGACAGAGGTGATATAGGACATTTTCTTCATCACAGAAAGTTCTATTGATAATGAAGTTCAAAGTTATTAACACCAGCTTAGAGAGGAAGAATCTGAGATTAAGTTATATGCTCATCCTCAGACATGTATTAAGTGAAAAAGTCAGAATTCAATACAATATCTAATAATCTATGTTATATAACACTATCATTGAATTCTTTTTACTAATAGGGTAAACATAGAATTTTATTTTATTAATACATTCTGTGTTTTGAATTGTTTATTCACATACAATAAACATCTACTGAATTTTTAAAAAGCCTTATTATATTTCTCTCATTAATTTTATAGTCTTTGTATTTTGTTTTTTAATTAAATGCCCATTAATCCAAACCAAATATATTATCAGTGTTAAATGAAATATTGTGTAATTGAAATAAAATTACATTAACATATTGCTTCTATTGGTTTCCTTACAGTTGTAATGAGGAGGATTCTATGTGACCCATTCATTTCTTTTCTTCAATAAGATTCTCCCTTACCAAACCAGCTTTTGATCATCTGGGAAAAAAATGGAGAAATAATATGGAAGAAGACAACATAAAGAAGACATTAAATAAGACTGCATGAGAGGTTTTTATTCAAGGTTCACAATAAAACATATACCAGAGCCATAGAACTGCTGTATTTAAAGATACTTGAAGGGGGATAAAATGTGTAGGGTTTGGAAGAACTGTTGTAGCTTACATGTTTATTTTCACAGTTGCCCTTAGGAAATGAGTGGTAATAAACTGAGTTATATTGAAGTTAGCATTCAGGTGCTGAATTGTGCTGGACAAAAGGCTAACACAGGTTCTTCCATAGAAAATGATATTTTAATTTCTATGTGTGTTGATAATATATTTTGATAAGGAAAAGTTTAACAAATATGTTATACTGCCACATATATGTCATACTTAACTGAAGGAGTAAAGAAGTACTGTGTTAAACACTTTGTTAATTTTAATACCTTTATTAACAAGAGCATTTATTCTCCTTTTATTTCTAAGAAATACATATGAGTTAGGAATTTAGAACCTCACAGATTTTTGTTGTTTGTTTTTTCTTTCTGCCCTCTTGGAAAATTCCAAGTATTGTTGAAGGTTACTATTTATAAAATAAGTATATGTACTTTGTTTATATAACAGTAACAAGAGTTAAAAGAATGGCAAAATTTGATTTTTTTCTTGTCCCTTTAGCATGTCATTCTAAATTAAATGGGACATTCCACATTATAATAGTGATAACAAATACAAACAAGCTTCTTAAAGACTCTCTTTTAATTTAATAAACAGTCCCATTTTAAAATACAAATTCCCAGTAACTATATATACAAGATAGATTGTATTATTTTGGTCCTTTTCCCATATTTTAATTGGTTGTGCTTAGAGCCATGCTATAGCCTTGGCCAGAAAATTATTCAGAGAGTAACTTCTGAATATCATCCTGTGTATTAAAATGACATTTTTCACCTTGTCTTTAAACATCAAAAAGTTCTTGGGGTTTGCTTCTCACTTCTTAACAAATGGAAATGGAATTTGTCTTTTTGATTATCATGCAGTGTGCCCTCCTCTTCCTGGCATGCCTCTTTTCCAGCCCAGACTTTGTATTTAAATGCATTAGAACAGAATTTATAAGGCTCAATAAAGTTAGATGCAGCTCAGGAAAATGTTGTAGTAAATGTTGATAATTTAGTCTTCAAGCAAATCCATGTTGTGCACTTGTATTTCTATAACCAGAAAAAAATTCATATTTTTGTTTGAACAGAAGAGTCGAGACACAACAAATTACTGTCTTCCTTTTCAGAAACTGTATTGAAAAGCTCTTATGGACTTGCAAGGCTGATGCAGACTTTCGACAGGTATGTGTCCACATTGAAATTCTCCAGAGATTAACAGCAACAGCTGTTCGAGGCATTCTTGGTTTCACCACTTCACCATCTGGTAGACATATGAGGTAGACATCAGCAGATTTGGGAAATCATTACTATGGAGGTTATTCTTTTTACCAGATGATTTTTTTGTTTTGCCACTCCCACATAAATGCAAAACAGGAAATATGTTCTAAGCAGAGACTACTATAGAGCTTACCTATTTGAAATTTCCCCTCTAGCAAGTAAAACCACTGCAAACTGAGCTTAACAATGTCCAGTCACAGCATGAAGGGCAAATTTTAAACTGCATGTGCATTAGTATGATGTATAGCTCTCTTTGGTACCCAAAATAAATTACCCTCTTTAAAGATAAATGTAAATATAAGAACAAGCTGCACTGTTACTTTATAATTTAATTCTCCTTCAATGCGTCCTTGAAACTTCTACAAAGCAGACAATGATTTAAAAGAGTTTAATGCAGAAAGAATCAAAGTACTGCAAAATTCCAATAGGTTTTCAAAATTAGACAAACATTGATTTTAATGCATTTTTAACTTCATATTCATTGTTAATATTTTCTTTGTGTATGGAACTAATTTTATGTAAGATACAGATGCCTCTAGCCTTTAAAATTTTAATACAGTGTGTAGACTTTATTGTTAGATAATTTACACATTTCTTTACAGACAATTAAAAACTCCATAATTATTACAGTATTTGTGAATTTAAGCAGAATTTTTAAGAAGTTTATGATAACAGCTTTGACCTTATCCTTTTATATAGATTTTACTAAATAAATTATCATACTTCTCAAATGCGACTTGGTCAAAGATTGAAGTATGATATTTAAAGAATATAGTAATATAAAATATTGAAATTACATGTTTACAAAGAATCTATGTATGCTGAGAAAGTGTTTCTATGTATTTTATTGTATATTTTTCTATAGAAAGTAGTTGTTAACTGGGATGATTTCACCTCTTCTCATGTGAAACATCTGAAACTACTTAGAGAAATATTTGGTTGTCAAAACTAGCACATGGGCACTACTAGCATCTATTTGATAGAGACCGGCATGCTGCTAACTTCCTCCAATGTTCAAGACAGCCTCATTCCGACAACAAAGATCTATGCATTCCAAAACGTCAACAGTGCCAAAGTTGAAAATCTCTGCTCCAAAGCCTATACGAATATATACAAAATAATATTTGGCAATAAATTATGCACAAGAAAATTGGAAGATCAGAATCTTAGAATGGGACAATCTTCCATGACTTGTTAACACATGTACACTCACACAAATGCACATACATTTGCATGCATAAATTAAACACACATATATGTATTTGTTATGTAAACAAATATACATATTCCTATATGGCAATTAATACTCAATTTTTTGGTATTTGATTCTGAATACTTTTTTGAAGCAATTGATTTTTTTCCTCTGTTATCAAAATATTGGTTGTCCTGGGTTATTTAAATCTCTAGTAATCAAAGTCATAATTTTAAGTTAACATAGGCTTTCTCCTCTTGGTAATCACAGGAACCATACAGGGACAAAGCCATTCTAGTGTGGGGCTAATATTTAGAAAAGCATTTCTTTGTGTGCCTATAATATTTCTGGATTATTGGTATTCAGGCTCTAGGAGAGATTCATTTTCTAAATTAGGCGTTTTTCATCTTCAAAATAAAATGTTATCTTGAAACATTTACTAAAATATCATTGTTTTTCATAAGTCAATGTATGTACAGTCTGATTTTCTAAATTGTGACTAAGAGATTTAGCTGTCATTGTTTTGGAAAGTGAAGAGAATTATCATCTGTATGTTTCTCTACATTCTAAGTTTTATCTTTACGTGGAAAAAAAAACAAAACTCCATAGCTCTTCTGCATCTGGAAGGAAACATATGTGACACTGTACACTAGCCTGCTAGTCAGGTAAAACTTCCTCATTTTTTTCATTCTGTTCTGAAGACCTTTGAAAATTCTCACTGGTCTATAACACCTATGAACACTAAGTGGGAAGTGTAAGAATCTTCTGTAGCTGGGTGGGGTGGCTCAGGCCTGTAATCCCAGTACTTCGGGAGGCTGAGGCAGGTGGGTTACCTAAGGTCAGGAGTTTGAGACCAACCTGGCTAACATGCTGAAACCCTGTCTCTACTAAAAATACAAAAATTAGCCAGGGTTGGGGTGGGCACTTGCAATCTCAGCTACTCTAGAGGCTGAGGCAGGAGAATCGCTTAAATCCAGGAGGCAGAAGTTTCATTGAGCCAAGATCTCACCACTGCACTCCAGCTGGGCTACAGAGCCAGACTCTGTCTCAAAAAAAAAAAAAAAAAAGAGAAAGAGAGTGTTTTGACTCCCGTTTATATAAAGCAAAGTAAGTTATTGCTTTCCAACACACCCATTGCTAAAGAACCACTGCAAGAAGGAAAATACAATAAAGGGAATATAAAGAGTGCATCAGTTAGATACTGTTGGTTATGCTGCAGTATACTGGTGTGCGTTGTTATACATGTCTACATGATGGACCATATAATGACTCAGTTCTACCATCATATAATTGATTTGAATGATTATGCAGCTATTCTTCATTCAGCATCATTATGTTATTTCACTATTATTTAGTGTAAATTTACCTTCTCAGGTCTTTTGTTTTTAGCACTCGTCATTAGTTTGAGACCACACTCTTATTTGTTTTTTAATGATGTTCACGCAAAATCTCACTATATGAACCTAAGAAAATAGGTTTTATTCTACATAAGCATTTTTAAATTGTAAATAATTTCTGAAATAAAGAAAACATTTGCCCTGTGAAATGACCAAACTTCAGTATAATATCAGGGATAGAAAATTATACTTTTATTCCCTATAGTATCATAGATATTAAAATTATTGGAGAACAACTGATGTGAAATGGACTAAAACAGACACCAAAATTCTGTGGCAGTACTGGGTTATAACATGGCTGTCTCTGATTTTATTCTTAATTCATTCTTGTTAGGTTGTCATACAATGAACAGACAAAATTTTTAAAAATAAATTAAAAAGTAAAGAATACTCAGAACTCATGCTTAACACAGGCAACGCTATGAAAAATGTAAAATTGGTGGGTCATTTGGTGGAGGATATTTGGCAAAAGGTTTGTGGCTAAGCAGATAGTGAGATAAAATCTGAGCGTTTTCCGGCAAAAGTATATGCTTGATTAATGGCATAGAGGTGAAGAAACTTGTTTTATCTGTGAAGGAAGATACTAGCAGGTTAAGTTCAAACAGAGGTTGACAAGACTTGGTAGTACCTTTAATGCAGATATATTATTATAGATATAATAAACAATGTCTAGATAAAAAGGATTTTTAAAATTAGGAAGTTAATTAAGTTTTCTTATTTACTGCCTTTAGCTCTTTGAGGAATCACCATACTGCCTTTCAAATGCTTGAACTAACTTTCCCACCAACAGTGTTAACAATGTTCCCTTTTCTTCACAACCTCTCCAGCCTCCATTAATTTTGGGCATTTTATAAACAGCAGTTTTGACTATTTGATGTGAGATGATGATATCTCATTGTGATTTTTATTTGCATTTCTCTATTGCTAATAATATTAAGCTTTTTTATATGCTTGTTGGTGCTATGTATGTATTCTTTTTAAAAGTGTTCGTTCATGTACTTTGCCCAGTTTTTAATGGAGTTGTTTATTTCTTTCTTGTAAACTTGCTTAAGTTCCTTATAAATGCTGGATACTAGACCTTTGTTAGATACACGGTTTGTGAATATTTTCTTCCATTCTGTATGATGTCTCTTTACTCTGCTGATAGTTTCTTTTGCTGTACAGAGCTCCTAAGTTTAATTAGATCTTACTTTTCAATTTTGGTTTTAGTTGTGATTGTTTTTTGGTGTCTTCATCATAAAATCTTTGCTCGTTTATATGTTTAGGATGGTAATGCCTAGGTTGTCTTCCAGGATTGTTACAGTTTTGGGTTTTTTATCTTTAAACCATGTTATGGCTCTTATTATTTTGAGGTATGTTTTTTCAATACCTAGCTTATTGAGAGTTTTTAACAAAAAGGAGTGTTGACTTTATCAAAATACATTTCTGCATTGAAAGAAATAATCATGTGACTTTGTCTTTACTGCTGTTTATATGATGAAGCTCACTGGATCATGGTGGATTAGTTTTTGATATGCTGCTGGATTTGGTTTGCAAGTATTTTTGTTGATAACTTTTTTTACATAAGTGTTCATCAAGGATTTTGGCATTAAATTTTCTGATTTTTGTTGTGTCTCTGCCAGGTTTTGGTATTAGGATTATGCTGTCCTCATAGAATAAGTTGAGGTCTGGTAGAATTCAGCTCTGAATATACTGGATCCTTGACTTTTGCTATTGTTGTTGTCGTTTGCTTGCTGTTATTACTGATTCAATTTCAGAGTTTGTTATTGGTCTGTGCAAAGAATCAATTTCTTTCGGTTTCAGTCTTGGGAAACTGTATGTGCCCAGCAATTTATCCATCTCATCTAGATTTTCTAGTTTGTTTGCCTAGTGGATTTTGTAATAGTTTCTGATGGTTATTTTTATTTCTATGTGGCCAGGGATAGTATCCTCTTTGTCATTTCTAATTGTGTTTGCTTGAATCTTCTCTCTTTTCTTCTTCATTATTCTAGATAGTGACCTACATATCTTATTAATTTTTTTTTTTCAAAAAAAAAATTGCTGGATTTGTCAATCTTTTTAATGCTTTTGTGTGTCTCAGTTTCCTTCAGTTTCACTCTGATTTTGTTTATTTCTTGTCTTCTTCTAGCTTTGGGGTTGATTTGTTCTTGTTTCCCTGATTATTTCAATTGTGATATTAGATTGCTAATGTAAGATATTTCTAATTTTTAGATGTGAGCATTTAGTGCTGTAAGTTTTCACCTTATCACTGCCTTAGCTCTGTCCCAGAGATTCTTGTGTGTTGTATCTTGTTTTGTTTAGTTTCAAAGAACTTAAAGTGTAATCTTTTTTTATTTCTTAAAGTTTTATTTTTAATTTATGTGAAAACATAGTAGGTGTACATATTAATCGTGTACATGAGACGTATTCACACAGGCAGGCAATGCATAAAAATCACATCATGGAAATTGGAATATTCATTCCCTCAGGCATTTAACTTTCTTATTACAAACAATATAATTACCCTCTCCATATTATTTCAAAATGTAAAATTGTTATTATTGACTACAATCACCCTGTTGTGATATCAAAGTCTTATTCACTCTTTGTAATTATTTATATTGTACCTATTAAATATCCCCACATCTCTACACACCCACTGCCCTTGTCAGCTTCTGGTCACCATCCTTCTACTATCACCATGAGTTCAATTATTTTGATTTGTAAATCCCACAAATAAGAGAGAGCATGTGATGATTATCTTTCTGTGCCTGGCTTATTTTTCTTAACATAATAATCTTCAGTTACATCAATGTTGTTGAAAATGACAGAATCTCTTTTTTTTTAATACTGATAGTACTTCAGTATGTATATGTATCATATTTTCTTTACCCATTCATCTGTTGACGAACACATAGGTTGCTTTTGGATCTTGTGTATTGTGAATGATGCTGTCACAAATATGAGAGTGCAAATATCTGTGTGATATACTGATTTATATTATTTTGGGTATATACTCAGTTAATGGGATTGGTGGACCATATTGTAGCTATATTTTTTTTTTTGTTTTTTGAGGAATCTCCAAACTATTCTCCATAGTGGTTGAATTACTTTACATTCCCACCAATATTGTAAAAGAGTTCTCTTTTCTCCACATCCTCACCAACATTTGTTATTGCCTTGATATAGATTGCCTTGAATCTGTAGATTGCTTTGGGTAGTATGGACATTTTTACAATATTGATACTTTTAGTTCATTAACATAAGATATGTTTTTATTTTTATTTTTGTTCCTCTTCCGTGTATTTGATCAGTGTTTTATAGTTTCCATGATAGAGACCTTTCACTTATTTGGTCAATTTAATTCCTAGATATTTACTTTCATGTTTAGGTATTATGAATGGGACATTTTAAAATTTCCCTTTCACATTGTTCACTGTTGGCATGTAGAAATGCTACTAATTTTGTGTGCTAATTTTGTATTTTGCAACTTTACTGAGTTTGTTTTTAGTTCTTTTTTTTTTTGAGACAGAGTCTAACTCCGTCACCAGGCTCCAGGTTGGAGTGCAGTGGCGTGACCTCGGCTCACTGTAACCTCCGCCTCCCTGGTTCAAGCAATTCTCCTGCCTCAGCCTCCCAAGTAGCTGGGACTACAGGCGCGTGCCCCCAGGCCCAGCTAATTTTTTTGTATTTTTAGCAGAGATGGGGTTTCACCATGTTGGCCAGGATGGTGTCAATCTCTTGACCTCATAATCCACCCAGCTCGGCCTCCCAAAGTGCTGGGATTACAGGCGTGAGCCATTATGCCTGGCCTGTTTTTAGTTCTTATAGTTTATTAGTGGAGATTTTAGGTTTGTTCAAATATAAGAATATATCATCTGCAAACAGAGGTAATTTGACTTCTTCTTTTTCAATTTAAATGGCTTCTATTTCTTTCTCTTTTCTGATTGCTCTAGTTAAAATTTCCAACACAATGTTGTATAACAGTGGTGATAGTGAGTATCCTTGTCATGTAGTAGATCTTACAGGAAAGGCTTTCAGTTTTTCCTGATTCTGCATGGTACTAGCTGTGGGTCTGACAAATATGGCTATTGTTGTGTTGATATATGTTCCTTCTATAGCCAGTCTTTTGAGTGTTTTTATCATATAGTCATGTCGAATTTTTATCAAATTCCTTTTCAGCATGGATTAAAATTATCAAAATGTTTTTGTCCTTCATTTTGATATGATTTATCACACTGACTGGGTTGTATATGCTTACCATCCTTGTATCCCAGGGATAAAGCTCACTTGGTCATGATGAATGATCTTGCAATATGTTGTTGAATTTAGGTTGCTAGTGTTTTGTCAAAGATTTTTGCATCAATAATTTTCAGTGATTTTGGCCTGTAGTTTTCTGTTTGTTTGTTTGCTGATGTATCTTTGTCTGTTTTTTTTTGTATCAGGGCAGTACTGGTCACACAGAATGAATTTGGAAAAATTTTCTTCACCTCTATTTTCAGAATAGTTTGAATAAGAGTGATACCGGTTCTTCTTTATATGTTTGGTATAAATTGGTAGTGAAGCCATCAGGTCCTGGGCTTTTCGTTACTAGGATATTTTTATTATGGCTTTGATTTTGTTACTCATTATTGGTCTGTTCAGGTTTTATAATTCTTCATGGTTCAATCTGGGTAAGTTTTATGTGGCTACAAATTTGTCAATTTCTTCTAGATTATCCAATTTATTGGCATATGGTTGTTCATAGTAGCCATGACTAATCCTTTGAATTTCTGTAGTATCAGTTGTAATGTCTCCTTTTTTATTTCTGATTTTATTTATTTGGAGCTTTGTTTTTCTCTGATTCTGGCTAAAGTTTTGCCACTTTTATTTTATTTCAAAAAAGTTTTTTGTCTCATTAATCTTTTCTTTGTTTACTTTCTTTTCTTTTCATTTATTTCTGCTCTGGTATTTATTATTTCTTCCCTTTCACCAATTTGGGTTTATTTTGCTCTTGCATTTTTAGCTCTCTAAGGTCCCTTGTTAAATTGTTTATTTGAGATTTTTCATGTAGGCACGCATAGTTATATATTTCCCTCTGAGTACTGCTTTTTCTGTATCTTATAGGTTTTGATACATTGTATTTCCGTTTTCCTTTGTTTTAATAAATTTTTCTCTGTTTTAAAGCTCTTAATTGACCCTTGTTCATTCAAGAGCGTGTTGTTTAATTTTCATGTATTTGTATGACTTTCAAAATTTCTCTTGTTATTGTGTTTTTGTTTAATTATGGTCAAAGAAGATGCTTTGTATTATTTCACTTCTTGTAAATGTTTTAAGACTTGTTTTGTGACCTAACGTATGGTCTACCCTTGAGGATAATCCTTGTGAAAAGAAGATTGTGTATTCTGTAGCTGTTGGATAAAATGCTCTGTAAATACCTATTAGGGTTTTACAGAGAGACAGAACCAATAGGATACATATATATACATAAGGGAGTTTATTAGGGAGAATTGACTTACTAAATTACAAGGCAATCCTCGTTATAGGCCATTTGCAAGCTGGGGAACAGAGAAGACAGTAGCAGCTCAGTTCAAGTGCAAAAGCGTTAAAACTAAGGAAGCTAACAGTGCAGCCTTCAGGCTGTGGCCAAAGGCTCAAAGGACCTGGGGAAGGCACTGGTGCAAATTTCAGAGTCAAAAGTCTAGAGAACTTGGAGTCTGTTGTCTAACGGAAGGAGCAGAAGCAACCGTTCACCATGAAAAGAAGGAAAATCTTGAGAAAATCCAGCAAGCAAAGTTATTCTACCTTCTTCAGCCTGCCTTGTTTTATCTGCACTAAATTGTGCAAATTGTGCCCAACTAAATTGAAGGTGTGTCTTCCTCTTTCAGGACACCAACTCAAAAGTTAACCTCCTCTGGCAACACACTCACAGGCACACTCAGAGACAATATTTTACCAGCTATCTAAACAGCCCTCTATCCAATCAAGTTGACACCCAATATTAACTGTCATAAGTCTACCCCTTGTCAACTTGGCATTCATACAAATCTCCTTAACTTACTTGCTCTTCAATTAAAGATAATAATGAGGACATATTTGTACCTAACATAATACAACCATCCTTTGTACAATCGAAAAAGCACCAATTCTTAATCTGAATGCTATTACTTAAAATTACCAATATTTAAATGTTGATATAAAGTCAATAAATCTTATGTTACATAATAAAGGAATACAAAAGGAAATAAAATAAATATATTTTTGTAGTTCAGGTGTATACAAGCACAAACATATTCTTAATAAAATGAGGTGGAAATACCGATGACAATTTACAGTCCTCATTTCTGTAACTGGTAACATGGTCATGGTGGTTACTGTTAACTTCTTCCCAGTTTGTATTTCCATTGCCTTCAGCAAGCACCTTGGCTGATGGTGGCTCTTTGCCTGGTGGAATTACCCAAACTTTCATTTCTGGGGGATCTGAGTCATTTGTAGTCCCTGTCTGGATTGGGTTGTTGTAGTTTCCAATTGACCTTAATTGCAGGGCATGGTAATACTAAGACACACCCCAAAGGACCTTTTGTATTCCAGACATATTCTTTCTTACCTCCATTGTGGAGCAATAGTCTGATTTCTTCTTGATAGTTTGGGTCAAGCACCCCAGCCAACAATGTAACTCTCTTAATAGCCTGCTTACTTAAAGACAGGAGGAGCCCAAAGTGGTCACACGTCTGTCTTAACTTACAGTTCAATGAAATCATTGCTGTGTCTCCTGGAACTAAGACCTCAAGGCCAGCAGAACATAATGTTGCAGAAACAGGAAGCAAAAATTTTGCTAGCAGGTCACTAGGGGTAATGGTGACTGGTGTCACTTCAACTTCCACCCCTTGATTCTTGGACTTGTGACTTCTGGCTATGGGAGAAACAGTACCATGTATCAGATGTTGATTCAGAACATACATAGCCTTCTGGAGAACTCTGCCCCAGACCTGCAAAGTATTGTTTGGCATTGTAATTGTCACTTTAAAAGACCATTACACCATTCTATCAAGCCAGCCGCTTCGGGATAATGGAGAGATGATAAGATCAGTGAATGCCATAAGCATGAGCCAACTGCCACACTTCTTTTCCTGTTGAAAAGACCTCCTTGGTCAGAGGTAATGCCATATGGAATATCATCGCAGTGATTGAGGCATTCTGTGAGTCCACTAATGGTAGTATTGGCAGAAGTATTGCATGCAGAGAAGGCAAATTTATATCCTGAGTTAAAGTTTATTCCAGTAAGGACAAACAACTGTACCTTCTATAATTAAAGAGTTAAAATGTAACCAAGCTGATATCAGGTATTAGGTTGACCACTCTGAGAAATGGTCCCGTAACAAGTGTTCAATATTGGTCTCTGATTTTGGACACCCAGTACTGGCTACAGCAAGGTCAGCCTTTGTAAGTAAAGTCCATGTTACTGGGTCCATACAAATAACAAAATGGCAGGAGTAAGTCCTTAATTATCAATAACAAGATTAGATTTAAATGAACCAAACTCTCAAATAAAAAGGCAGAGTGGCTGAAAGGATTAAAACAGAAGACCCATTGACCTGTTGCCTACAAGAAAAATACTTTACCTATAAAGACACACACAGATTAAATAAAAACAATGGAAAAAGACATTCCACATCAATGAAAATTGAGAAAGGAGTAGCTACAATTATATAAAAAATAGATTTCAAGACAAAATCTATAAGAAGAGACCAAAAAAAAAAACCACTATATAATGATAAAGGGGTAAATTAAGCAAGAGGATATAACAATTGTAAATATATGCAGCTAACAATGGAGCACCCAAACATAAAAAATATTAGAGCTAAAGACAGAGACTCCAATATAATAATAACTGGATACTTTAATCCCTTACTTAATCTGCACTATAGATCAAATGAATCTTGTGATGGTTGATATTAATTGTCAACTTGATTGGATTGAAAGATTTCTAGATGGTTGATAAAGTATTGTTTCTGAGTGGATCTGTGATGGTGTTGCCAAAGGAGATTGAGATTTAAGTTGATCAACTAGAAGAGGAAGACCTACCTTCAATGTTCCTGGGCACCATCCAATCAGTTGCCTGTAGGTCTAGAACAAAGTAATCAAAAGAAGTTGGGATAAGGTTGCTTGCTGGGTCTTCTGGCCTTTTTTTTTTTTTCTCATGCTGAATGCTTGTTTCTTCTCCTCCAGCCTTTGAATACGAGACTCCAGGTTCTCTGGACTTTGAACTCTTGGACTCGTGTCAGTGGCTTTCCCAAGATGTCTCAAGCCTTTGGCTGCATACTGAGGGCTGCTCTGCCAGCTTTCCTGCTTTTAAGTCATTCAGATTTAGACTGGGCCATTACTAAATTATCTCTTCTTTAGTTTTCAGATGGCCTATTTTGGGGCTCTGCCTTGTAATTGGTGAGCCAGTTGTCTCTAACACACACCCTTTTGAAGCAGAATCATTGTCTGGAGTAAATACCTGATGTTTGTTGTGGCACATCAAGGAAATCAGGAATGCAGACACACACAAGTAGTAGATATAGGAGTGGCGGTTTAACAAGCAAAAGAAAAAGAAGAGAACAGCTTTCTCTCCTGCAAGAGAGAGTGGTACCCCCATAGGAATTCCAGCCCACAGCAGAATAAACTAGATTTTATAGACAGGCTTGAGGGGGTGGTAGCTGATTTACATAGGGCCTAAAGATTGGTTGGACCAGGTGTGACATTTACATAGTGCATGGGGAAGCTGGCTGCCCCATCCTAATCATATTATGCAAATGGGGTCTTTGCTTGGCTGGTGCCATGTTGCCTGCTCCTTACTGTATATGTGGCTGGAAAAGAGTAGGGAAGGAGTCACCATGTCGGACATGCTTAGCCTCAGGTAGCCTTTTCCTTTTGGAACAGTTGCTGGCATTCACCCATGCAAGTTTGTTTTCTGGTTGTTTTGCAGTCTTCTTTATTTCCTTCCTGTCTTCCTATAGTGAAATTAATTTTCTCTGGTGATAGATTATGCTTCTTGGTTTTATTTTTGTTTATTTGTTTGTTTTTTGTATCTGTTGAATGTTTTTTGGTTTGAGGTTACCAGGAAGCTTGCAAATACTATTTTGTAACCTATTATTTTAAGTGGATGACAACTTAGCACTCCATAAACAAGCACATAATCTAGCAAAAGAAAACTAATAAAAACTATGACTTAACTTTATCCTTCTTCTTTTTAACTTTTTTGTTGTTTCTGTTTGTATCTTACTATAGTGTCTATGTCTTCGAAAGTTGTTGTTGTTGTTATTACTTTTGACTGGGTGATTGTTTAGTCTTTCTACTTAGGTTAAGAGTAACTTACACCCCACAGTTATAGTATTATACTCTTCTGTGTTTTTCTATTACCAGGGTGTTTTGTACCTTTAGGTGATTACTTATTGCTCATTAACATCATTTTGTTTCCAATTGAAGTCCTTTCTCTAGCATTTCTCATAGGACAGGTTTTCCATTGATGAAATGTCTCAGTTTTTTGGCTAGCAGTCTACAGAAAGCAGAAACTAGACCTCTTCCTGACACCTTACACTAAAATTAATTCCAGATGGATTAAAGACTTAAACATAAGACCTAACACCATAAAAACCCTAGAAAAAAACCTAGGCAAAACCATTCAGGGCATAGGCATAGGCAAGGACTTCATGGCTAAAACACCAAAAGCAATGGCAACAAAAGCCAAAATAGACAAATGGGATCTAACTACACCCCAGGGCTTCTGTACAGCAAAGGAAACAATCATTAGAGTGAACCAACAACCAACAGAATAAGAAAAAAATTTTGCAATCTACCCATCTGACAAAGGGTTAATATCCAGAATCTACAAAAAACTAAAACAGATTTACAAGAAAAAAACAAACCCATCCAAAGGTGGGCAAAGGATATGAACAGACACTATTCAAAGAAGACATATATGAGGCCAACAAACGTATGAAAAAATGCTCATCATCACTGATTATTAGATAAATGCAAATCAAAAACACATTGAGATACCACCTCATGATAGTTAGAATGGTGATCATTAAAAAACCTGGAGACAACAGATGCTGGAGAGGATGTGGAGAAATAGGAACACTTTTTCACTGTTGGTGGGAGTGTAACCTAGTTCAATCATCGTGGAAGACAATGTCGTGCTTCCTCAAGGACCTGGAAATAGAAATTCCATTTGACCCAGCAATCCCATTACTGGGTATATACCCAAAGGATTATAAATTGTTCTATTATAAAGACACACGCACATGTATGTTCATAGTGGCCTGGAACTAACCCAAATGCCCATTGGCAATAGACTGGACAAGGAAAATGTAGCACATATACACCATGGAATACTACACAGCCATAAAAAATGGTAAGTTTGTGTCCTTTGTATTTATTCCAGACATGGATGAATCTGGAAACCATCATTCTCAGCAAACTGACAGAAGAACAGAAAATCAAACACTGCATTTTCTCACTCGTAGGTGGATGTTGAACAATGAGAACAGAGAGACACAGGGAGGGGAGTATGACACACTGGGGTCTGTTGGGGTGGCAAGGGAGGAACAGTGGGGCAGGTGGGGAATTTGGGAAGGGATATATGGGGATAAATGCCAGATGTAGGTGACGGGGAGATGGAGGCAGCAAACCACATTGCCATGTGTGTACCTATGCAACAATCCTGCATGATCTGCACATGTATTCCAGAACCTAAAGTACAATTAAAAAAAGAAAAAGAAAAAAAGAAGTGTCTCAGTTTTTGTTTGTCTAGAGAAGCATTTATTTATCTTTCATATTTGAAAGATATTTTTGCCAGATATACTCTTCTAGGGTCATTTTTTTCAGCTCTTTAAATACATCTTGTCATTATCTCCTGGGGTGTAATATTTCCACTGAAAAGTCTGGTGCCAAATGTATTAAAACTGTATTGTATAATATGTTGTTTCTTTCTTTTTCCTTGCTGTTTTCAGGATGGTTTCATTATCCTTTATCTTTGGGAGTTTGATTACTAAATGCCTTGAGATAGTCCTTTTGGGTTAAATATGCTTGGCGTTCTATATTCTTTTTGTACTTCGGTATTTATATCTTTTCTTAGGTTTAAGATGTTCTCTGTTATTATCCCTGTGAATACATTTTATATCTCCTTTTCTTCTTCCTTCTTAAGGCCAATAACTATTAGACTTGTCCTTTTGAGGCCATTTTCTAAATCCTGTAGGAATACTTTATTATTTTTTATTTTGCCTCCTCTGACTATATATTTTAAAATAGCCTGACTTTAAGCTCACTAATTCTTTCTTCTGCTTGATCAATTCTGCTACTAAAATACCTTGATGGATTCTTCAGTATGCCAATTACATTTTTAAGTTCCAGAATTTCTGCTTATTCTTTTATATCATTTCAGTCTTTTTGTTAACATTATCTGATAGATTCTGAATTCCTTTTCCTTGTTATCTTGAATTTCTTTGTGTTTTCTCAAAAGAGCTATTTTGAATTCTCTGTCTGAAAGGTCACATTCTCTGTTTCTCAAGTATTGGTCCCTGGTAGCTTATTTAGTTTTATTTGTGAGGTCATATTTTCCTGAATTGTCTTGACACTTTTTGGTGTTCATCTGTGTCTGGGCACTGAAAAGTTGGGTATTTATTGTAGTCTTCAGAGTCTGGGCTTGCTTGCACTCATCCTTTTTGAGAATGCTTTCCAGATGCTCTAAAGCACTTGGGTGTTGTGATCTAAGCTCTATTGGCTTTAGGGGCACCTCAAACACAGTAATGCTGTGATTCTTGCAAACTCATGGAGGTACTGTCTTGATGGCGCTGGACAAGATCTGGGACAATTCTCTAGATTACCAGGTAGAGACTCTTATTCTCTTCCCTCGCTTTATCCCAGACAAACAGAGTCTATCTGTCTGTCCTGAGCCACCTGAAGCTGGGGTTGGAGTGACACAAGCATTGTTTTGGCCACTTCCACTATGACTGCATTGGATCAGACCTGAATTCAGCGCAGCACTGGCTTGCCCAAGGTCTACTGTAACCACTCCCTGGCTACCACCAATGTGAATTCAAGGTCCTGTGGTTCCAAAAACAACAGGTGGCAAAGGCAGTCTGGCTTGTTCCCTTTCTTTCATGGAGGTGAGTTCTTCCAGAAGCCAGGTGGGTCCAGACTACTCAAGGACTAGAGTCAAAAATCTTAGTCTTTCTGGTGTTCTGTTTACTGCAGCTAAGTTGGCACTCAAACTACATGATGCAACTCTTTTCACTCTTCCCTCCCCTTTCCAAAAGCAGAGGAGCTTTTTGGTCTTGTAGCCACTGTCACTCCAGGCAGTGAGGAGTAATAACAGACTACCAGCCAATGTTTCCTTAAGGTCCAAGGGCTTTTCAGTCTGCTTGTCATGAAGGCTACCTGTCTTAGGACCCAGTCTTTAAGACATTGGGCTTCTCTTAGGCACAGGGAAGGTCCAGAAATGCTGTCTAGAAGCCAAGTTCTGGAATTCAGGACTCCAAGAGTTTGCTTGATTCTCTATACTTGTGTGGCTATGCTGGCACCTAAGGTGGAAGACAACATCACTTTTACATTTCCATCTGCTTTTCTCAAGCAAAAGAAGTCTTGGTTCATATCCATCACAGCTGAGAATGTACTGAGCCTCACCTGAAGCTAGGAAGTCTCAGTCTTACCCAAAACCCTTGATGTAATACCTGCGTATTGCTGCTAGCTATTCATGGCCCAAGCACTCTTCAGTTAGCAGGTGATGAATACTGCCAGGAGTCCTTTCCTTCAAGATAGCAGGTCCCCCTCTGGCCCAGGGTGTGACTAAAAATGCAATTTGAGAGTTAAGATCTATAATTGGTGTCTCATGACTCTGACCAGTGCCCTATCCTGCTGAGGCTAGTCTGGTATGCAAGATGCAAGACAAAGTCCTCTCTACTCTTCCCTATCCTCTTCTTAAGCATAAAGAAGTTTCTTTTGGAGTTGCAAGCTGTACAATCTGGGATTAGGAAAGAGTCGATGCCAACAATCCCTTAGCCACCCCAGGTGGTGTCTATGTAAGTCATTTGCCACACCCTGCTTTAGTTTACTGGCTCTGGGTTTATTTAAGCATTGGGAATCACCTAGGATCTGCCTACACTCATCTAGTCCTTTTGGCCTACACTGCCTTTCAAGTTTATTTAGAGCCCCACAGCACTGTAGCTCCAATGGTAAAGCTTACAGAAACAGTCTGGCTAGAGCTGGTTTAAATGTTCCCTCTATTGATGGATGTCAGCTGAGTTTGGTGTGATTTTTCTTTCTGCTCTAACAGGACAACAGCAAATTCAATGTCTCGTAATTGCTTGCTCTTCTCTCCAACCCCTCGTGCATGGAAATGCTCTCTGCATCGTATTACTAATGCTGGGGCATGGAAGATGTCAGCTATTCAAGACTGGTGAGAGTGTAAACAGGTTTACCAGTGGGAGTATAAACTAGGTAGACTGTTTGTTCTACCTCTTCCTTTCTTCTTTTAGTGATATAAAGTTAAAACTAGATATTGTGAGTCCCCAGCTTATTTTTGGTTCTTATGAAGGTGGTGTGTATGTGTGTGCAGAAAACTTTTTTATTTTTTATTTTAGTCTTAGTGGTACAAGTATAGTTTTGTTACTTAGGTTAACTTGTTTCATGGGGGTTTGCTGTACTTTCATCACCAAGGTATTAAGCCTAGTATCAATTAGTTATTTTTTCTGATGCTTTCCCTTCTCCCCGCCTCCATGCTCTGGTAGCCCCCAATACCTGCTGTCCCCTTCTATGTGTCCATATGTTTTCAACATTTAGCTTCCACTTATAAATGAAATAATGCAGTATTTGGTTTTCTGTTTCTGTGTTAGCTTGCTAAGGGTAATGGCATTCAGCTCCATCCATGTTTCTGCAAAGGGCATAATCTCATTCTTTTTTATGGCTGCCTAGTAGTCCACGGTGTATACGTACCACATTTTCTTCATTAGTCTATAATTGTTGGGCATTTAGGTTAATTTCATGTCTTTGCTATTGCACATGTGTCCTTATAATAAAATAATTCATATTACTTTTGGTATATACCCAGTAATGGAATTACCAGATCAAGTGGTATTTCTGCCTTTAGGTCTTTAAGGAATTGTCACATTGTCTCCTACAATGGCTGAACAAATTTACACTCTCACCAACAGTGTATTAGCATTTCTTTTTTTTTTTTAATTTTTCACAACCTCGTCAGCATCTGTTATTTTTCGATTTTTTGATAATAGTTATTCTTACTGGGGTTAGATGCTATCTCTTGTGGTTTTGATTTGCATTTATCTAAGGATCAGTGATATTGAGCTTTTTTTCAAATGATTGTTGGCCATGTGCAAGTTTTCTTTTGAAAAGTGCATTATATTAGTGTCCTTGCAGGGAGGACAATCAGCAGAGCCTTCTATTGCACCATCTTGTTTCACCTAAGACTCAAAACTATTCTTAATACTTTTATTAAAATTGGGGCTAGTTGCTATTTCCTATGAAAATAGTATAATTTTAATTTTTAAAATTTAAAATTCTATCTACACATTAAAATTACAGAGAATATCCTTCATGGGATCCTCTGTTTTGTTTCTAATGAAATTTGTAGATTTCTTTCCTGTACTCCTAATCTTAAATGTTTCATTTCTTGCAATTAACCATGTGCATCACGAGTTCTGTAATATTTTACTGTTACTTTTTGCAAGTTGTATGGTTTTGTGTGTTGTAATGAAGACCTCTTAGCTCAGACTGTTAATTCCGTCTTTTCTTATGACTGCATATTTCTTGATTGTCAAAAACAATGACAGTCTTCTCCTCTATCAGGGAACACTGTCTAACTTCCTCTTCATCAGGGAATGTATGCAGACCAAATTAACTGCCCTCTTATTTGAGCCACCAACTTAACATGGCCACAGCTTATATTCTATTTTCTTTTATTTTTGTTTTTATTTATTAAATTTTTAAGAGGATGGAACCTGGCACCAGATTTTCAGTGTTGGAATTCTGACTTTGCCACTCACTGGTTGTACAATATTTGGAAAGTGATCTCTCTGTGCTTCAATTCTCCCTGCTGTAGAATAAGGTAGTATTAGTGCTTACTTTATAGATTTTGTAAGGAGATTGAATTAGTTAATAATGTATATTAATAGCTATTTAATTGTTATCTATAAAATAATAATAATACTATACTGTACATGTAATATAATAATAATGACAGTATCATAATTATCATCAATCATCAACATCATCATCACCATTATCATTATCATTATTCTGAGAGGTCTTTGAGGCCAGCTACTATGTTTTCATCTCTGTAGATCTGAAAATGAACCATAAGTCATGCAAAAAATAGTTTCTCAATAAATACTCTCAAAGTGCTAAATAATTGATGTTTGTCAGCAAAACACTGACCCTTTATTTATAGTCTGAATTGGTTAATGACACAACCACTAATCCTTTCCATACAATATGAACAAAAACTTGGAAGATGGCATTAGGTGTCTTTTCTTCTTAAACCAAGAATTTATTTTATCCCAAATCCTGAGATTAAAATCTTAAATTCTCTCAAACTGTTTTATTACTCTTCTCTTGAGTATCACTTTAACCAAAGAGCTCCTCATTATGAGGGCTCTTGCAAAGTTTGCTCTGTTTTGCTTTCTCTCATTTTAATTTTCAGTCTCATTCTGATTTTCAGGCCTTCCACAGATCCATAATCTACTGGCTTCAAAATATTTCCAAACTGCTGAAGTTTTGTGTCCTTCCTTTGCATTACTTTGACTCCTTTCCCTTACATTCTTCGCACTGCTGGTTAATCTGTGTGTTTCTTACTAGGTTGTGGATGTTTGGAGAACAAGATATAGGTGGACGATTGAGTGACATTTAAATAGATAGGTATTAGATAGATCTTGAAATCTATATAATTCATCTCTATTTTACCAGAATTTAGAATATGTTTGACCTAATGTATGCAAAATATATGTTCATTGAATTAAATTGTCGAGAAGCAAACTAATGTTCCACTTGATGATAAGTCAGTATTCCTGCCTCCTTCTTTAAGTACGTATTATTGTAGAATTTAAAATCTCATGCTCGATAAGAAAGCATTTGTATATCCATTTTTATTTTCCAGTTTGCAAGGAAAATAGAAACAGCTACTTATCTCAGTTTATTACATTATTTTCAACTGTTATTGTCTTGGTTTGATTTTCTGCTTCAGTGTACAATTTTCTTAAAGTCAGCAATAAAATTTAATAAATACACTGTACTTAATTTTTTGAAAAATATTCTTTTAAATTCTATTTTATTATTGTACCATTGGAACAGTGCCTGCCAGATAGTTTTTAAGACATCTATACATACAGAATATATCGCTCATGAGACTAACAGCACATTTTACAAGCATTATATTTTTGTAAAATGAATGACTGCATTTTTAAATATGATCTTACAACTTTGAGACATTTATATTATATTGAACTTTACATCTCTGAGTCATTATATCACGTTTTAATCCCTTTATTATAAAAATATAAATTTAACCTCTAGGATCCTGGGATGTTCTTCCTAAATGATGAAGTAGACATATTGATAATACAAAAAATATGCTTAAAATCAAGAACTTGGAAGCACATATCTTAGCTAATATTTCATCATAAATATGACCTTTTATTTCTTATCATCTTTATTTAGAAATAATACATTTAATCTAAACAAACTTTGATTTACCTTTTTCAAATTTCTTGCCTTATACATTTTTAATATAATCCTGAATTCTACTTAAAAATTAATTATTTTTTAAAGTTTCAGCTAATTTAAGATTATTATTTCGATATTAGAAATATAAGTTATAAAAATAAAAAAATAAGATAGGATTCACATTTTAAAAAAACAGATTGTTTTTTGTTGGGGAAGATCTAAATTTCCACTATATTTTAATAGTTTAAAAGCATTAGCAAAACATTTTAAAGGCATTTAAATTTATTTGTTTCTCAGAACTCGTTAGATCATTTTTTTTATAAAATCCAGGACCTGTGATCTTTTGTCCATTTATTTTAAAGAAGCAAGTATTTCTTATCTTAAGCAAACATAAATTTAAAGAAGAAAAGCTTACTTATACAATTTGTTAATCTGGTTGTTTGGTTGAAGATAAAAAATAAGATGGTGAAAGAGAATGACTTAACATGCTTCCATTATCATTTCAAACATTCAAGAAAATCTTCTGAAACTTTCAAATAAAAATAGAAGAGGTAATGACTTTTTATCCATATTCTTATTCTTCATATCTAAAAAATCTATAAAAAGAAAAAATGCTAAAGATAACTTACTTGTAGTACACAACCATTATTGTAAGGAAAGGAAACTATGATAATCTTTGAACACAGTGGTATTTAAAAAACCAAACATTGGAAGATATTGAGAACATGGGTATACCTCTTAGGATCTTGGCAAAATACAAATATTTCTGAAAGTTTAAGAGTCATGAAAAGTCCATTGACCAATACTTCAGAGAAACTTAATCTAGGCATTTTGTTAAAGTACTAGACAATAGAAAATGTTTTTATTTTGACCACTACCTATGTCACAACAGGTAGAGAAGTTAAAATAAAAATTATCCAAACTGGTCAACTTCATCATCTATGTAATACCTCTAGCTGGAAGAAAATTGCTAAAAGTAAACTGCAGCCAAAATGGGCATTAGTAAATAGAAGTACACAGATGATAAATACAAAGCTGTATAATGGTGAGGACACTGAAAATACAGGGGAACCTAGAAAGACTGATAACATAAGAGTATTGCTAGCAAGGTTTCAAGATGACAAACTCATAGTGAAAAATACTGGATGCCCCATCTCATCTCCTCCAACCTCATTCACACTCTCAAATCTGGAAAAAAATTATAAGCAAAAAAAAAAAATAAAGATACACAGGAGAATAACTCATTTAAAGTTGAATAAGTACCCACAAATAGACAAAAGGTCTTTGGAGTAGGAAAAAATGACTGTATTTTTAACCTCTCAAATGAACAGTCCACAGATACAAAATTCCAACAAATATATTATTATTTAATAGAGGTAGAACTTAGTGATTTTTAAATAAGTTTTATACGTTTTTCATCACAACAGAAGAAAAAGAACAGTGTAATTTCTCTTTGGATTTAAACTTGATAAAGCCATTTTCTCCCTGTATAGTCTTCAGTTTTGACAATTCCCTTCTGTCATCTAAAACTCAGATCCTTCCTTCACGCTTCCCATAAGATTTTCACTGACCCTCTCTGGTGCTCCCCAATCCTACCAAGTTGCTTTGCCCATATTTCCTCTGTTCCCATTATTTCAATGCATCTCCCAAGGGTTATGCTCTCTCATACAACACTGAAAAGTAAAGAACACAGAAGAAAGACAGGGAATACTTCAGAACACCCTCTGTAGCCAAGAAGGTAATTAAGAAGTACATCAAAAAAGGCCAACCTTCTGGAGGTGTAACAAAAAATCATGTGAGGAAAAGAAAGATTTATGAGGCCATATCCTTGAGATTTTGGTCTACGATGTACTGTAAAGCCTGAGACTTAATCAGAAGACTAAAGAACCATGTACAGCTACCACCAAGTTATTAAGCATCCAGTAATAATGACAGTGGATTGCAGCTTAGAAAACTATGAGACAGTACAAAGGGAAGTCCCAGAACTAAAATGTTTTAAAGTTATAGCTAAAAACAGGTCACTTGAGGCATTTAAAATATCTGATGTCAATAGTTTAAGAAACACCAAACACAGCCCAACCCAACTCAAGGACATTTTAACATTCTCACACTGAAGTCCATATTTATTGTTATATGTATCCATATTTATCAATAAAAAATTATAAAGCATATCAAAACAGTTTTATAGACAAAATAATCATCAGAAGCATATTTAGATATGACACAGGAGTTAGTACTATCAGAAAAAGAATTTAAGGCAACTATGATTGATATGTTAAAGGTTCTAATTGAGAATGTACAAAACATACAACATCAAATGTAAAATATATATCCACTGAGAGATTAAATTAATACAGAAGAATATAAAATAAATATTTAAATAAAAAATATAGTACAAAAAAAAAAAAAGAATGTCTTAAAAGTACTCATCAGTACACTCAACACAGCCAGGGAAATAATTCAGTGAACTTCAAGAGATCAATAGAAATTGCTAAACAGAAACACAAAGAGAAAAAAAATGAAAAACAAGGTAAAACTTAATATTGTCTATAGGAAACTCACTTTAAACATTAGAATTCACGTAAGTTGAAAATAAAGGGATGAAGAAAGATACAGCATAAAAACACTAATCAAAAGAAATGTGATATAGCTATATTGATTTCAGGTAAGTCAGACTTTGGATCAAGAATGATTACATGGACAAAAAGGAACATTACATATTAAATAATAAACTGTTCCATTCTCTGAGAAGATATAACAATCAAACCACACACTATAGTAGGAAAATAATTATAGCATATAAAGCAAATATTTGAGAATAAAACTGTTTTATATTTATGAAATAGTCCTATGGAAGATATGTTGATTAATTCATTTACTTATTATTTATTGAGAAATCTTTGTGGACTTGACAACATTGTTAAGCATACAGAATATGTGTAGTAGCAGATAGGAGAAACAGAGAAATATAAACAGTGAAAATGTAACTTAATGGGCATAGTAATAAAAGTGTGTCAAGATTTTTTAGGAGTATAATTTTGATCATAATGCATGACTTGCTTAATCTTCTTTTAGAGTTGCCATACAGGTTCTACTTGATACTCTGCACCTAAAATCCTAGAAGAAAAAAAAAAAAACACAAAAAAAGCTCTATATCCTAGTCAGTTAATCTACTTTAGTCCTTCACTGGCTACTCTGATCTGGGAAAATCTATTTTTGGCCTAAGAACATCCAAAATAAAGGTTCTATCCAAGATAGTATCTTTTTCATCCACAGTAGGGTGATTTGTCTCTGCCTCAAATTGAGCCATAAACACAGATTACTGTTTTAAATCCCAGTAATACCTGGGAAAACAAGTGATTATTAAAATAGAAAATAGTTTGACTGAGTAGATGTTTGGGGTCAAAATAAATATATTTTAGTGATTCAAATTTTCTGACTGCTCTGTAAGATGTATGTAATTTCTAACAACCATGATATTATACTTTTAAATAGAAAAAACCATTTAATATTATAGCGTCTTTTCAAAATTAGGAGAAATAACTAATGTAGATGATGATGATGGTGTTATGGATGCAGCAAACCACCATGGCACGTGTATACCCATATAACAAATCTGCACATACTGCACATGTACCCCAGCACTTAAAGTATAATAATTACAAAATTAAAAAATTCACACAAGAAATATTATTATTTTTTATAATTTTTGGTGTATATATTTATGGGGTACATGAGCTGTTTTGATAAAGGCATACAATGTGAAATAATCACATCATGGTGGTAGATATACAGGTAGTGTGTGCTTCCCAATTGTTGAATTACGTGACACTAGGTATTTTTACCTTCTCATATTTGAAAAGGATATCCCAATTGACAGTATGGTAAATCAAATTCAATTTAGTTAAATTCTGTTATAGGCATTTGACTTCCTGCTAAATACTAAATTTTAGAGACATTGTTTCTAATACAAACATGCTTCTACTTTTCCTGGGTGTCATAGGCAGCCTCTAATATGAACCCCAATCATGGTCCCACCTGGTGTTATTTACCTTGTGCAACCTCCTCTACTTCAGTGTGGGCTGAATTTAGTGACTCACTTATAAAGAACATAATATCACAAAAATGTTGAGATGTCACTTGACATTGTTACAAAAAGAATGTGGCTTTTGTCTTAAGTACCTTTTTAGGTATTTCATTGGATCCTTCTGAAGGAAGTCAGCTGTCATGTTGGGAGCCTCCCAACTGTGAATCTCCAAACAAAAAACTTCCCATGAAGAACTGCTCCCCTTAGCTCAGCAGCTTCTTAAGAACTGAATCCTTAAAATAATCATGTAATTGAATTTGGAACTAGATCCTCTGCCAGTTGATTGTACAGAGAAGACTGCCATTCTGGCTAAAAGCACAAGTGTAGCATCATGAGAGACCTGTATCCTGAGTCACCCAACTGAGTCCTGACCCACCCAACTGAGTCCTGACCCACCAAAACTGTAAGATTATAAACACATACTGATTAAGGTGACTATCGTTTTGGTTATTTTGCTATGCAGCAATAGATAACTAGAACAATCAAATGAAAAACCTTGAGCAAACAATTGCAGATAGTTCCCATTTTACAATTGTCAGTATGATTTTCAACTTTATCAGTATGTGAAAGTGACATGTATTCAATAGACTCTGTACTTTGCGTACTCTTACAACTATTGTCTTTCACTTTCAGTAAATTACATGAGATATTTGACATTTTATTATGAAGTAATCTTTGTGTTAGATTATTTTGCCCAACTCTAGGCTAATGTAAGTATTCTGAGTACATTTAATGTAGGTTAAGCTAAGCTATGGTGTTCATTCAGAAGGCTAGAAAATGGATTTTTGACTTACAATATTTTCAACCTAAAATGGGCTTATTAGAATGTAGCCCTATCATAAGTTGAAGAGTATCTGATGTGATGGAAAGCCAATAATATTACCTACGACTGTCAGTCATAGAAAGAAGCTGGTCTTTAATTTTGGTTTTATAAGAATTTTCAAGAAGTCTGATAAAATTGACACCTCACAATTAACATAATGGAACAAAGTAGATACAGTAACTATTCACTTGAAGTTCATGGAGTGATATAATGATTGACATAAAGAAAAAAGTGAAAAAAATGTCAGCAGTAAGCATAACTTGAAAATTGCTCTCCATATATAGTGTCACCATTTGGCCTCGGATGGGTGAAAATCAGATGTTAACTAGAATTTATCTTCCTATTTAAATGTGACTGGAAACATCTGGTAGAATTTCAAAGTTCTGTGCAATAGTTCTGCGAATTTCCAGGGAGTTTACAGTGTCAAGATGACTCTGGCTCTGAGTCCCTTTTGGGATCTATTGTCTAGTGTATACACCTTTGACTCAGACATAAATCTCAAAGTTGCCCATAAAATATATTTGCATAATGAATTAAGTAAAATAAATTATAGTGAAAATAGACAGGCAGGCAAGCAGGGCATGGTGGCTTATGCTTGTAATCCAAACACTTTGGAGCCCAAGACGGGGCAGGCAGATAACTTGAGGTCTGAAGTTCAAGACCAGCATGGCCAAAATAATGAAACCTCGTCTCTACTAAAAATATAAAAAGTTATCTGGGCATGGTAGCATGTGCCTGGGGTCCCAGCTAGTTGGGAGGCTGAGGCACAAGAATAACTTAAACTCGGGAGGCGGAGGATGCATTGAGCTGAAATTGAGCCACTGCACTCCAGCCTAGGTGACAGAGACTATAGGAAGAAAAAAAAAAAAAAAAAGAAGCAGGCAGAATGGGGTAATAAAATAGATATTCATGACAAAATAATATGATTTTAAATTAAATACTAGGTATCCTCATTCTTAACATGTCCCTTGGCCACACAACCACAACCTTTTATTTGACCCATCATTTCACATAAACACCACCCACATAGAATCTCTTTGGTTTCACACTCTCTTTTTTGTGGGACTTGCCTGTTTACAATCTCAGATTTAAAAGTAAAATCCACTAGTGGAGTTGTTTATTTTTCTGATGACATTTATTCTTGTAATATTTAATCGTCTATGCCCGTTATTTCTGAAGGCTTTTTCTCAAGGAAACTTACTAATCTAAAGGGATTTTGGAGCAGTTTCAATACACATAACACACAAGTCTGACTTCAGGGGTAGTTTCTATACATATTACTGTGATAAATAGTAATATTCTCTATTTCTCCACCAACAGCTTCCAAATACATTTAAATTAATAAATTCCTAATAGACAAGGTGCATAATTCCAATAAACATTGTTTTCTTTTTGAAGCTTAACTTTTCATTTCAACCTCTTATATCACATGATTATTTCTTACCTATACAGAAAAAAACAAAAGGCCTGTCGTGTCATAAGAACATAAGAAGAACAAAATAAAGGAGATACATGGGGCAAGAATTTGTCAGTAAAAATTTAGAGAGACATCACAGTTGAGAAGAATAATAGATCATTCAGTGAAGAACAAGGTCATCTATTAATAAGAATATACTGAACACTCACTTTCTGCCCAGAACTAGAATAAAAGCGTTGAAGAATGTTTTACTTTTATTTTAGATTCAAGGGGAAATGAAACACATGGAAAGGGGAAGGTGGAGAAAGCTGCTTTAAAGGTAGCTTAAAGAATAGTACAAAAGTAGAGCCAAGCCAAGTCTAAATTTGTGAGCTATGGAAAGACTAATCAGTCATGAATGAACAAGCTCAATGATGGATAGCCTGATAGAGGGAAAGTGGAGTCTCAAATTTGTTTAGGATTACTTTCTTTTTCCTTTTTTTTTTTTTTGAGACGGGGTTTCTGTTTTTACCCAGGCTGGAGTGCAATGGCGCGGTCTCGGCTCACCACAGCCTCCACCTCCTGGGTTCAGGCAATTCTCCTGCCTCAGCCTCCTGAGTAGCTGGGATTACAGGCACGTGCCACCATGCCCAGCTGATTTTTTGTATTTTTAGTAGAGACGGGGTTTCACCATGTTGACCAGGATGGTCTCGATCTCTTGACCTTGTGATCCACCCGCCTCGGCCTCCCAAAGTGCTGAGATTACAGGCGTGAGCCACTGCGCCTGGCCCTAGGATTACTTTCTATCGCTATAGTTCTGAGACAAATACACATGTTTTGAATGTTTAAGTTATTATGGGTGGGACAGGCTTTGAAAGTACACACATTGTAACAGTAGGTTGCTAATAATCAGTAAATGACTATGGTGATGAAGAATTTCTTAACACAAACTAAGTAAATTTGCAAGTATGTAGTGATGGTCTACTAACTTTAGAACTTTGTAGGAAATATCCAGAGGGGAAAGTTAGAAGAAAAAGGTGTAATTCTCCAATCTTGTCAATGAAAACTAAAACTCTGTGGTTATAAATCATAGGTGGCTTTAGACTCCCCTAGGCATGACTACTTTTGTTAAGAAATTGTGTTTCAAATACGTTTACAGTGTTCTCTTAATGCTTTCACTGTTGCTTTTATTACTAAAAAATCCAATTTGTCTGTGACTTATGGGTAGCCAGAGCACCTGCTTGCTAGCTTCACATCCATTTTACTCAAGTCAGAGTCTGTATGCTCTAGTCTAGTGTTTGCTGCATTGAATATGTTTCAGTCTTAAGCTCTTTGGGGAGCAAATGGATAATGTGCATTTTCCAAGCTCCTCCCCGCCTCTCTCTATGGACCTGTTGATAGGTTTGGCTGTGTTCCCACCCAAATCTCATCTTGAATTCCAACATGTTGTGGGAAAGACCCCATGGGAGGTAATTGAAACATTGGGGCAAGTCTTACCCATGCTGCTCTCATGATAGTGAATAAGTCTCAGAAGATCTGATGGTTTTTAAAATGAGACTTTCTCTGTACAAGCTCTATTTTCTTGTCTACTGCTATGTGAGACATACCTTTCACCTTCCACTGTGATTGTAAGGCCTCTGCAGCCACGTGGTTCATTAAACCTCTTTCTTTTGTAAATTGCCCAGTCTTTTTTTCTGGAGGGGAGGAGTATGTTTTTATCAGCTGCATGAAAATGGGCTAATACAGAAAATTGGCACTAGTAGAGTAAGGTGCTGCTGAAAAGATACTCGAAAATGTGGAAGTGAAATTGGAACTGGGAAAAAGGCCAAGGAAAAAAAATTTTTAAGGGCTCTAAAAAAAAAAAAAAAAAAAAAAAAAAAAAACAGGAAAATGTTGGAAAGTTTGGAACTTCCTAGAGATTTGTTAAATGGCTTCGCCCAAGATGCTGATAAAGAAATGGATAATAAAGTCCAGGCTGAGGTGGTCTCAGACAGAAATGAGGAACTTGTGAGGAACTGGAGCAAAGGTAACTCTTGTGTTTTAGCAAAGAGATTGGCAGCATTTTGCCCCTGTCCTAGATTTCTGAAACTTTGAACTTGAGAGAGCTGATTTAGGGTGTCTGGTGGAAGAAATTTCTAAGGAGCAAAGCATTAAAAGATGACTTCGGTGCTATAAAAGGCATTGTTGTATAAGAGAAGCAGAACATAAAAATTCAAAATATTTGCAGTCTGACAATAAGATAGAAAAGAAAAATCTCATTTTCTGAGAAGAAATTCAAGCCAGCTGCAGAAACTCGCATAAGTAATGAGCAGCCCAAAGTTAATTCCCAAGACAGTGGGAAAAATTTCTCCAGGGCACATCAGAGGTCTGCATGTAATCCCCTCCCATCCAAGGCCTACAGATTCAGGAGAAAAAAGTGGTTTTGTGGGCCAGACCCAGGTTCTCTGTGCTATGTGCAGCCTAGGTGTTGCTGGAGGGAAAAGGGACACTGGCCCTATTCCCCTTCCAGTCAGGTGCTCCCCAGGTTCTTATGCTTCATTTACCCAAGAATGGGAAAGGGGATACCTTGCTGGCGACTGTGAGCACCTTGGAGTAAATACTGGATCCAAGAAGTTTTTCCCAGAAACTGATTTATTCAGAGAGAAAGAGAAAAAAGGAGAAGGGGGAAAGAGAGAAACAGCTAGCTCTCACACTGAGCGAGGAGAAAGAAAAGCTGCTGTCACACTGAGTGAGAAGTCTTCCCAGAGGGAGAAAATCAGGGAAGGAAAGCTCCTCTCACAATGAGTGAGACTCCAGAAAGATGGAATCCAGGAGAGAGAAAGCAGCTTCCATAAAAGTAGTGGAAAGGGACCCAAGTATGGAATCCAAAGAGGTGTGGAAGAAGGGGAATTTTAACCTGGGAGGTATTCCGACCTTCTCCAAGTCCCCTGGCCAATGAAGAGTTCCTTTAAGCTTCAACTGGAGTGATTGATCTTTGATCCTTTCTGGCTCGAGGGCCAAATTTAAACAAAGACCCCTATCCCTGGATGGAGTGGGTGGGGTCATGGCTCTGGGAAGATTCTTGCCCTTGAAACTAAGCCCCCTTTTGGACCCTGAAAGAGAATATGCTCCCTCATAGGGACTTGGATATAACTATTTTTGCCTATTTTACGCCTTATGAATTAATTGTAAACTTATGAAAACAAAACAACATTAAAACTTAATTTACACTTGTTTTTAAAGTAAAAATACTTGTTTTAAAGTAAAAAAAATATAATTGTTGACATAACAAAATTTAACTTTTGCCAATGTTACTATTAGCCATTCTTGATATATAGTAATTATTTTGTTCATCATTATGTTACCAGACTATCATTCATCACTTCTAAAGAACACTAATTACTGTTTTATTTATTCCTACTTTTATCACTGTTGCTAATCTTCCCTGAGTTAACATTTTAACATGTCATAATTCTGGTTTGGTATACTATACTGAAAATAAAATTTCCTAAATTCAGCTATTATCCTTAATCCTGCTGATAGGATTTTCTAGAAGGAAAAGTCTCCTTTGTCTAATGAATAGTCTGCAATAAAAAAACAGCTTTCCATATTTTACTTTGCAACAATAACTAAAACCTCCCATTGTAATCAGAACTATATCAGGTCTCTGTTATTCTGTTGAATTTGTTTTCTCATTGTGAATTTTGTCTATACTAATCATATAGGCTTTTCAGCATTCAGAGAGCCCTAATGCTAATGTGTAGTTCATGCCATCTCAAAGAAAATGCTCTATAGTTTCTTTCTCACATGCCAATCTAATTAAACAGTTACCATAGAAAATGAAAGTGACATGTGCGGCAGAGCATAGAGATGTTTACATAGCAGTTTTCAGGTGTAGAACAACACTGATTGAAGTGCTAGATTGTTTATTTACTCATTATGAAGCATCTGGGCTCAGCTCAATGTAAAGCAAAAATAAAATTTTTGTTCAAATTACTCTTATGGGAGTTAAGTATCATTCAATAATGAGTGATGGAAGGAACAACTAAAACAATCCAGCTGCAAATTAAACAGTTCAATTATCTTGTATAATGGCTTAGACAAGACCAAATGCTAATGTGATCTAAACAAGAAGGTAGCTTTTTTAGGGATCACTTGTTATGTGTGGATGCTTCTGCATTTTTCCACTAATGTAGTACAGAATTATGCCCTATTGTTTATGATTTATTTTAAACAAAAATTCTCATTGTATATGGTTTATAAAGAGGTGCTGATATGGAAGGGAGTCTTTTTATGGTTTTTTTTTTTAACCTAAAGGTGGTAGATGCTTGTTTGTCCAAATGTTTGTTGTTTTTCCTTCCATTTAATCTAAACATCACTACACTAGAGCAAGCAAGTCAAGTATGGAATTAAAAATGCATAAATTGCCTAACAATGAAATAATTCTAAAATTCAGATTAACCAGGTTTTTTCAAAATTTATTAGGGAGGGAGTAAGGCACATTCATGCTGTATGAATCCATATCTATATATAAGGTACCTAATGGATGTCCAATAAATATTTATTGGTGATAATGAATAAGGCAGTCTGGCCATCCGTGAAGAAGGAAGCAAACAAGAACAATGGGTATAGCTATAGAATCACATTACTGGGTCATCAATCTCCTTTTACAATATGTTAGCAAAATGTCATGGTCCTGCTTTCCACTTCCTCTTGGATACAACAAAATACTTGCACTTAAACATTATACTTTTATGGTCTAACAACCACCTCTAGCCTTTGCACTTTTTTTCTGACTTAATTCATGCTGACTGTATTTGAATACAAATTTAAAAGGAGTAGAACCTTCTTTAAAAATATGAATAAACAACTAGACAAAACTTGTTAAGGCACTCTTTTAAAAGCAGTATCTGAACTGCCCTGAGTTTGCATATTAGTTTGTTAATATTGATGCGACTTGAACTGTTCTTGTAATGCATTGCTGGTGTGGTTGCTCTAGAAAAGCTAAATAAGCACAGGAAATTATAGATTAGAGAAGGTCCATCATAAAATAATGGAATGGTATTTATCTTATATAGTCTAAATAGTTTTCCTTTTACATTAGTATATGCCAGTGATAACAAACTCCTGCAGCATATTAATATTTCTCATCTTGTTAATCAGTTAATCAAACAAGTAGCAACTATTTCTTCTCTCTATATCAGACACTCTACAGGGCCCTCAGGGGATACAAAGTAACATAAGATCCAGTCTCCACCTTGTGAGCTGAGGAAGAAAGCTGTTTAAAGCTGGAAAAAGTAAAATCATTGCCAAGTAACACATAACAGAAATGATAAATAGAGAAGAGAGATCTTGTCATCTAAATAAAAATGGAATTAGAGGGTAACAAACCAGAAACTTAAGACAAATGTTTCTTACAATGCTTTTAGTTTGGTTTAAGAAACACTATTAGGAAAAAAGTGTAAAAAGTGTGAAGTGGGCAAATTTCAATAGCTTTCTTTGTGTCTCAGTAGTTTCATTTTTCTTTGGCGTTCATCAAAATTCACAGGCAATCCTGGTGTAGCCAAGATGCCCTGAAAAGATTTCTGAGGAGAGTGACTTTGATAATCAAGTTCAAGAGTATTTCAAGACTGGAAACAGTCCTACAGAAATGCTACTGGTGCAGCTTCTCTTTATTTAGCTGCCTGCCGTGTCTCTAGTACCTATTCTGGGTCTTCTTGGGCCTCCAGTTAATCAGCAATTCTGTATCGTGCCTTTGGTCTCTCTCTCTCTCAAGGGCAATGGTGTGGTTGTGGTATTTTTGAAATGGAAGTGGAAAATGTGTAGAGTATATTCTCAGGCTGCCCCTAGCACTTCAAGGTTATACTTGTATTTCACAAAGCCTTTGTTTTCAGTGCAGTACTGTCTATTGCTCTGTAGCTACTCATAACGATCAAGCATGAAGACATCTTGACTGACACCTGCCTGGAGTTTCACATAATGGAAACCTTCAGTTTTCAGATGCCTAGACTGCATTAAAATGTGTACTTTGGGTGAAAACTTTCTGAGCTTTTCTTATTTTTTAGCATCCTTTGAATCGGTTTATTGAAAAAAATAGTTTGAAGTAAGAATGTAAAATCACAAGAGTCAAGAATTATAAAAGTGAAAGAGGAGACAAAAGAAGAAGAAGAAGAAAAATACCTCTTTTAGGTAGGTTTATGTGTATAGAAGTTAGGGATGTCTCAGGCTTGGCATTTTGAGTGGAGAATCTCTTTCCTAAAATTTTTAAGAAGAGCATACATTCCTCAAAGAGATCATGTATGCTGTCAAGTTAACCAAATTCCCAAAAAGCACTAATTGAACAGGAATAAGAATAAGTAGATTGACCTTTAAAGAAAATTGCTTTACATCCATTATAACCTTGCTAATGTAAATTCTTCATTTTTAACTATGAGTCAATTAATAGCTCATCTTTTAAAAAGAATAGCATCTGTTTGTTTCTGATTATTTTCACTTTAAAATTATTGTTTTTATTGCATAAAATCAGAAAAAATATAAACATCAATAAATGAGTTATTCTAGGATATTAATTTATAAGAAAGTTATATTTATTTTATGCATACACACATAAAATGACTATGTTTTTATGTATGAAAATTTATATACATATAATTCTTCTTTAGTATTAGAGTGTTTTTAAAATTAAACCTATGAGGCATTCAACAGCTCATAAGTATTCAAAATATTTTCTCTCTGACATATGTCACATATAATTGAGTTTCAGTTTTGTTCATTATAAATAATTGTGTGACTTTCAGATATTTAAAATTTGTTGTGCTATTAAATCTGTCAGTTTTTTTCTTACCATTTCCTTATTTTGCATTTTAATTGTATAACTGATTATTATTTCTGCCATAATTTGCTTTGATTCTTTCATAGGTACATGTAACTTCCAAATGTATATATTTTCTTATTTCAAAATACATAGTTCATTTGTCATATAGCTCCCATTATTTCATTACTCTCAATTACAATTTTAGATATGGTGTTAACTACTGATTTGTTGTTTTAGAATCAAGTGTAGTTCTTAGTACCTCCAATATAGGCTCAGTTCTTACCTCTTTCGTCTTCTTATAGTTTTCTTATGTCTGATACGTCTTTACTAATCTTTGTCCATTTCATTCTAATCAGTTTTTAGTTTCTACTTATATCTTAACGTTTTTTGAGAATGCTGAGCAATTCTCAGTAATTATATCCTTCAGCCTTAAGTACATTGTTTTAAAAGTATAACCATCCCCAGAAACACTTAGATATTGTTCTCATCCTCTTGTTTCACAATAAATATATAGACAGGATTATTTAGAAAATATTTTTGCTTGTTTTCACATCAATTAAAATATATAGTTAAATGCTATATTTTCTAACTTACAGGTCCACAAATTATTTTTAATTCACTCTTTTAACCTAGGGAATAGTTCAGATTTTTCAGATATTCAGGTCAATAACTGTCAAAGTACACATCTTTTAGCCATGAGAACTATCCTGAGAAAATATTATTAAATTCAGTTCAACGAACCATATTGCTAGTAGTCATTTTTTGGAGATTCTGTTATAAGTGGAAAACGAGAGAAGTTGAATTTCAACTAGACATTTCTTACAGCTTATCTAAGAATTTTCAGAAGTACTTGGGGTGGTTACTAGTTGGTTAGATTCTAGCCACATCTTGTTCCAGCAGAACCCAAAATAGTGAGATAGCAGGGAAAGAATTCTAACAACACAATGTAAATTAGAATTTAGAACGTAAGTCCACTTTGCAAAGAAGCAACATTTATTCTCCTTTCCTATAATAATAGAGTGGGGTTTGCAGCAAATTGTTTTTTGCAATAGAAAGCAAATAGTTCTTGCCTTCAATGAATCTTTTTATTTTCTCTCATAACATATAAACAGTATTAAATGGAAGAGGATAAAAGATGGTACCTGCAGTTATCCTCTAGTTGCATAATTGATTAGAAAAAAATAATTGAAGATAAAATCATGGGTAGATTAACTGTAAGCTATGGGAAATTCTAAATTTGATATGATTTTATCTGGGACATATGCTTCAGTCTCTTGATCTAAGCTTCCCCATTAATGAAATGAGAACTTAACCAGAAATATACAAAAAAGAATATTAATTTTTATTCTTAATGTGCTTGGCTGACATAGAAATCATATTATGTAAGTACAAATGATGTTCTTCAATGTACATAAGAACTTTAACATACTTTTATTTCTGATGGAGAAATGTCTCAAAAGTTACTGAGGCTTAAAACTTTAGATTTCAAATATGGCAGTTCTCTGTGAGCAATAGGGTATCTACCAATACAAAATGAAAGTTATTAATGACTAAAAAGTATCTCTGAGTCAAGCACTGATTCCAGTCAAATTTAGGTTTTTAAGTTTCGTTTCTTATAAAAAAATGTAAAATTAAAAAAATACTTAATATAGAGACATAAAACTAAGCAGATTCACCTAATCAAAAACACAATTTGATTCACATCTTCTTTTTGATTCAAAGAGTTGAAGATATCTGTATATTCAACTTTTTATAATCACTTTTACCAAATTATATCAGAGAAATGTTCAGCTTTAACTTGATAAAAATCCTTCAAGACATTTTAAAATCATGAAGGCTACTATTAGATATTATAGCTAGTAGAGTTATTGTTGAAGGTATTCTTTTTAATTTTTTTAAATTTTATTTTATTTTATATTCAGGGAGTACATCTGTAGGTTTGGTATATGGGTATATTATGTAATGCTGGGATTTGAGATTCTCTTGAACCCATCACCCAAAAAAGTGAAAATACTACCCAATAGGTAGTTTTTCAACCCTTGCCTCCCTCCCTCCCTTCCTCCTTTTGGAGTACTCCGTGTCAATTGTTTCCAAACATGGTATTTGATTTTCTGTTTCTGCATTAATTCACTTAGGATAATAGCCTCCAGCTGCATCCATATTGAAGGCATTCTGGTTTGATCTACTCCTGTCACCCTTGATGTGAAGCAGTACTACTTAAATGTTGCAAGTTTAGTCAACATTTTTATTCACTGAAGCTGTGCCCAAGAACTTAAGAAACAATGCATAACTCAGTTTTATATGCTATCTCTGGGTCTATGGGGAACTCTTTAAACTCAATAAGCTGTGACTCTGACTGAATGCCCAGTATTAGCGATTAGTATATGTCAGTGATAATCACTCTAAACGTTACAATGAAATCTGAGTAGAAAATGTGTGTGTGTGTGTGTGTGTGTGTGTGTATGCCTCTACTTGTAAATTCTTTTATGAACTTACATATTTTGGGCCCATATACGTATATGGCTAAGGTTTAAGTGTGCTTATCACCAAATCAAAAGCAAACAGAAATCAGTTCAAAATAATAGAAAATTCAAGTCACTGGGATGTCTACAACCTCAGTTTGGAGGCAGTGTCATCTGTAAAAATTCCACAGCATTTAATTACCAACAGTGTAAAAAACCACAATTAATATCTCTTATGATTACAACAAAATTTTGTGCATACATTCAGCTTTACAAGTTATAAACTGATCTTGTAATATTGACATTCATGGATTATTATATGGGACTATGAAAATCAAATAACATAATCAGTGTCACATTTACTTGAGCAACATCACATCTGACAGAGTTATAACTCAAACATAGATGTCATGTTAAATTCATGTATATTTTATTCTTGTATGCCTTCTACTCACTGGAAAGATCATGAAATCATGAATCAGTTAACCAGCTTGTAGTTTTGGATATGGCACTGTGTTTTGAACAAGCTATTTTAATGGTATTAAAGTATTAAAGAAACTTGTAGATATTTTCTCACTACTATAATTTATTCATCTTAGTGTATAGTAATTCATCTATGCTTATTGACACACAATTCTGCCCAGGTTAGAGATAGAGAAGTTAATTATAGATAAATTAGTCTACAGGTATAGAAAATAAAATGAGCATAAAAAGGCTGCATCAAGGATGAATGTAATTTTTCTATTAGCTATGCATTTTTAGAATCAGAGCAATCTGATCAGATGTGGAGAAATCAGAAAAGGCCTTTTAAAGATATAATACCAGATAAAGTACTGTAATATAACCTGTATAAAGAAACAACCAAGAGCAATGCTGGTACATAGTTGCTGACAAATGAATATGTGTGAAATACATGATTAGATGACGACAACAACAACAACAACAACAACAACAACAAAACCCTGCAGCCTTAGTTAACGCTTTCTTCAGCCTGAAACAAAATCAAAAAGAAGCCATTACTTGGATTTCATTCCAGTTTTTATGGCACAATAGCATTGGCAGCTTTAGGTATATGGACATACATTGACACACATGCACAGATTCACAAATGTGCACATGCATATACACCTACACAAAATATGTTTAATTTCTTGGAAGATAGCTTAGAACCACTTCAAAAACAAGTAGGCAGAAATAGCAGAATAAGAATTATTCTAAGAAGCAAAAATCTCAATTGGGGCTCCTTATTGTATGCCCTAAAATTTTTCACTAACAGAACCTTTCCTTGAAAAAGAGAGATTGTCAAATCCATACTAGGGTGTTCAATTTCTGAGAAAAAGTAAAATTTATAGAAAGATGAAAACATGTAATTCCCTCTTATGCTCATAAATTTTCAATGTTACTTCTTAAAAATTCACGTCTTTCTCCTAGATTTGTACAATTTTAGCTAAGGGCCTGCTGTGTAAACCTGTCAAAATGTTTTGGGCTAATAACTACACCTGACTTGATAAGCAAAGCTGTATTTTTTTTTCAATGAATGTTATGCATTTGCCCAATTTTACATTTTTAATGAAGTGCCCAAGGCCTATTATTTCAGAAAAACATAAATTCACTATATTTTACCAAACTATTTATTTAAAATTCATCTTCACAGGTTCTTTGTTAGTCTAAAAATCTTTTACATATATAGCTAAGTACAAAAAGACAATAGCATATAGGAAGAACATTGTTCTTTCAAGTACTCCGTTTCTCATCTGATTAGTTAGCAATTTGTACAATTACACTTAAATGGATGCAATGCTGATATCACTGCTTATTTTATTGTAGTAGTAAAACAGGTACAGTGCTATCTGCCCTGCTTGTTTATAATATTACTCATAAACAATTTTGTGTACACTCTATTTCAATTTCCCAGCTTGATTAGCTAATAATCTGCACTAAAACATTCAAGGTAAAATGGAAAGCTAATTGCATAGAGATATTTAAGCTCATTTGCACACAACAGGATTTTTTAGTGCCACTGAAAGTAAAAAAAAAATTAGGACTTCTCTCCTATCCTCACTAGTTCCCTCTGCTAATTCAAAATGTCCACAGAGAAACCAAATGAGATAGAACATAAAAATGGTATTTTTGGTAAGGGCAGTATTTGAAGAGAAGAAAATGTTCCTTGGGTCTATGTACAGGTAACGAATCACTTTTATTCTGTAATATTGTTCAAATTTCAGAATGCTCTATCTAATGATGTAAAGAAAGGTAAAGATTCTTTACAGAAATGGTTTTCAGTCATTGCATTCTCCTGCAATTTTCTGATATCTCTTCATTACTCCTAGTAATTGAATGATATCAATTATGGGATTGCAAAAAAGGAACCCAGGTGACAAAAGGCTCAAAATATATAACACAGAGCATAGTATAAAAATTTGTTATCCTAGAATGGGAAATAGAAAAATTGAAACTGAAATTTTAATAAAGAGTGTAAAACCAGGTTAAAATGGGATCCTCTTAAACTTTAAAATCATCTAAAATTGTTTATAAAATATAATATTTTAGCTCAGTTAAAGTACTGTTGAATTACAAAATTTGAAAGATAGCAGTCATAAATATATATGGACTCAGAGGTCAATAAATTCATAGTACATTTAAAAAATAATAATAATTTTCTGATAGAAAGTCCATTAAAAGGTGGTGTTATGGTTTGGATCTATGTTCCCAGCAAATCTTATGTAAAATTATAACCCCTAGAGTCAGAAGTAGATCCTGGTGGGAGGTGATTGTGCCATAGAGGTGGAGCTCTCATGAATGGTTTAGCACTATCCTTTAGGTGCTGTTCTGGTGATAGTGAGAACATAAATGATTCATCATAAGATCTCTGTTGTTTCAAAAGTGTATAGTACCTTTCCCCTCTCTCTTGCTCCTGTTCTGGCCAAGTAAGACATTCCTGCCTCCCCTCACCTTCTACCATGATTCTGTTTCCTGAGTCCTCTCTAGAAGCTGGGCCAATACCAGCATCATGCTCCCTGTACAGCCTGTGGAGCTATGAACTAACTAAACCCCTTTATAAATTACCCAGACTCAGGTATTTATTTATAGCAATGTGAAAACAGCCTAATATGAAGAGGTCTGAAACTTTTGTTAATGATCTAGTTAAAATCCAAGAAAAATAAAAATACTGGTGTTCATTCTTAGCCTGGTATGGAATTAATAATTCTATTGTTTTTAAAATAAAAATCTTCACACCAGTCAGAATGGCAATTATTAAAAAATAAAAAAGAAAAGAAAGATGCTGGCGAGGCTGTGGAGAAGAAGGAATGCTTGTAAGTGTTGGTGGGAATGTAAGTTAGTTCAGCCACTGTGAAAAGCAGTTTGGAAATTTTTCCAAAAAACGAAAAATGGAAACTACCATTCTTCTAAGGAATCTCATTACTGTGTATACATTCAAAGGAAAATCAATGGTTCTACCCAAAAAACAGCAATATTCATTGCAGTACTATTCACAATAGCAAAGAGATGGAATCAACTTCAGTTACCATGAATGGTGGATTAGATAAAGATACTACGGTACATATGCACTATGGAATACTTTGCAGCCATAAAAGGAACAAAATCCTGTCCTTTGCAGCAACTTGAATGCAGCTGGAAGTCATTATTCTAAGCAAATTAACATAGAAATAGAAAAACAAATATTTTGTGCACTTATGTATAAGACAGAGCTAAATCTTGGGTACAGATGGCCATAAAAATGGGAACAATAGACACTAGGTACTCCAAAAGAAGGGAGGGAGTTGAAGGGCAAGGGCTGAAAAACTAACTATTGGATGGTATATTCACTCTCTGTGTGATGAGATCGATGAAACCCCAACTTCAACATCATACAATACACCCTTTTAACAAACCTGCACATGTACCCCCCGAATCTAAAATAAAAAGTGTGACATTTTACCCAGCTTGTGTGGGTAGAGTCAACCATGACACTTTTCTCCTCACTACTGCACTACAACTACTTTATCTGTGTCTACTTTCCCCTTTCTCTGGATCAAATCTCTTTTTATAATTTTTGTGAAACAAATAAATAGTTTCCTCCTAGATATATCTAAAAAGATCCAGTCCAACATCACATCTAATCTTCAGACTTTTCTTCACCTTAATCCTTCTGTGGGCCTGTGGGCCCCAGTTCAACTCCTCTTTAGCATTGCATGCTTGCAGGGGGATGGGTGCTATGAGCCCCTTCTCTCTCTCTCTCTCTCTCTCTCTCTCTCTCTGACTCTCTCCCCTTCACTAAGGAGCTGCAATCCTGGTCCTGCCAATTCTGAAGCACTGGTTGTTGGAGGGGACAGAAATAAGAAGCCATGAAGTTTTATTTGAATTGAAGCTGTGTAATCTGTTTGGCTGCCTCTGAATGTGAGAGATCCCGGTATATAATTCAATGCAGCCTTGAGGCAAGACCAGATGTGTTTCTTAGATGACATTTTTTTTTTCTATTCCCCGGCTGCTCTTATCTGTAATTCTTTGAAGTAAACCATGCCTCCTCTGACCTCTTATGCATTTTATCTCTGCTAACTGGTTTCTGACATCCCTCTTTGATTCACCCTTTCCCTTACACTGTCCACTACCACAGAATTCCAGTCAAGTTGGCCCCATCTATCTGCCTTCCCAGGAAATACAACACACCCATATTCTTTATGCTTGCAACCATGCACTGTCTTTTCTTTTGAAAGTGAAGGCATTCACAAACAGTCCTCTTTACTTTGGTGTCTGGTGTTGGCTTGTGAAGTGTTGGCTCTAAACTTCAGACTTTTCATGATGTGTCAGAAACCGGTCCCTCATACTTCAGGGACTATAGGTCAAGTTCTCCAGGTGATTCTCTTGCACTCTTGAGGTAAGGGAGAATTATCCATGCATATCCTTCACCACCATCTTTCAAGAGTTTGGAAATTCAGCTCCAAAATATCTTCCTCCAAAGAAGGAACTTCTCTAGACTCCTCAACTACTCAACTAATAATTTGTTTTGCCTTAAATAGCCTCTAGGTCACTGATGAATTAATGCCAGCTAAACCATTTTCACACTCTTTTATCAAGACTTGCATGCACATTCTAGCATATCATATCAATATCTGGAGTATCTGGTTCCTACTGTGTTATACTTAATATTTGGAATTCATCCATAACCGTATGGAACATAAGAAAGGTTATATTGTTATCTCTCTCTCTCTCACTCTTCTCTCTCTCTCTCTCATACACACACACACACACACACACACACACGTTGGCAAAAGAGATTCAGTTTATTCATCATTAGGTTCTTGAGCATTTGCAACTTTACACAGAAAGGCAATAGGGGAAGAATTGCCATCTACTCCTATTGATTTATATTTCAAAATTATTAATAGGTTTCACAATTTATTTTAAATATTTTATAAAGTGGCCTGTTGCATTAATTTGTTTTATAAAATGCTGAAAACTCTAGCTCCTTTTCATATATCCCAACACAATCACACATAAAATATGCAAATTTAAAATATAAGATAGGCACAGTGGCTCATGCCTGTAATCCTAGCACTTTGGGAGGCCAAGGTGAGAGAATCACTTGAAGTCAGGAGTTTGAGACCAGCGTGGCCAAATTAGAGAGACCTCATCTCTCTAAAAATAAAAATAAAGAAATTAGTCAGATATGGTGGTATGGAACTGTAGTTTCAGCTACTTTGGAGGCTGAGTCTGGAGGATTACTTGAGCCCAGGAGTTTGAGGTTTCAGTGAGCTATTATCATGCCACTATACTCCAGGCTGGCAATAGAGAGAGACCCTGTCTCTAAAACACAAATATATAAATATATAATACAAAAATTAGCAAATCACACAATTGTTCTCTCTGGATAGTTATTAAAAGTCTAGTTAGAAGTGAAGTTAGATTTTTGAGCGTGCTAAGATGATTTTACAATGTGAATTTCCTGCCCTGACAGTCACCCTTTTCCTTTTCCTGCAATTTTTCAAGTAAGTCATCTCTAAGAAACAAAACCTCTACTGATAATTAAAGCCCTTTTTTTCCCATTTATTTATTTTATTGCATTTTAGGTTTTCGGGTACATGTGAAGAACATGCAAGATTGTTGCGTAGGTACACACATGGCAGTGTGATTTGCTGCCTTCCTCCCCATCACCTACATCTGGCATTTCTCCCCTTGCTATCTCTCCCCAACTCCCCACCCCCCACCGTCCCTCCCCTATCTCCCCCCGACTGAACCCAGTGTGTAGTGCTCTCCCTGTGTCCATGTGTTCTCATTTTTCAACACCCGCTGATGAGTGAGAACATGCGGTGTTTGATCTTCTGCTCTTCTGTCAGTTTGCTGAGAATGATAATTAAAGCCCTTCTTCACTAGTTGCTACACTGGTTAAAGTTTATAATACCACATTCAGAGCCATATTTGGCTTGGGTTGAAGTTCTACTAACCCTCATCTAAACCTTGAATATAATGTTTAGGTATACCTATGGGGACCCTACACACATGCATCCACACAGCACATTCACTATATTAATTCTTATAGGATTGGTCATCCTACCATAACAAACATCCACACAATCTGAGTAAGTGATTACAAGAGGCATGCTTACTGCTCATGCTATGTTTCCAATGAGCATCAGTATGGTCATTGCTAACACGCAGGCATTCAAGAGAGAAACAATAGAATGCAGCAAATTGCATATTATCTCTTAATCCCCAGAACACAACATTCACTTCTCAGACTCAACTTCATTAGCTAAAGCAATTTCTATATCTAGGCTTAACTTCAAAGGGGACAGAAACAAACCAGTCTACCTGAGCCTAAGTGGAGAAGACAATCAAAATATTTGGAAACATCCCGAATGACTTAGACAAGTCCATTAACCAAAACGGTTGCAAGGACTTAAAGAGATAGACTAATGGAATCACGCTTTCAAAGCAGGGTTTCCCAAACCTCTGGCCAAGGTCCTTGCCCTGTTAGAAACTGGGCCACACAGCAGGAGGTAAGCCAGGGGAAAGCAAGCATTACCACCTGAACTCTGCCTCCTGTGAGGTCAGCAGCAGCGTTGTATTCTCATGGAAGCACCAAACCTATTGTGATTGTGATGTGAGGGATCTAGGTTGTGCTCTCCTTATGATGAGACACTAATGCCTGATGATCTGAGGTGGAATAGTTTCATCTTGAAACTATCCCCACATCTGTCTCAAATTTTCTTCCACAAAACTGGTGTCTGGTGCCAACAAGGTTGAGGACCACTATTTTAAAGAACAGCAACTGGGCTCATTGTCACAGCATGGTCTAATGTAGCAGTTTCCAAGGCATGGTCCACTGACTGCTTGGCGTCTCAAACACCCAAAATATTTTCATAATAATATTGGGATGTTCCTTGCCTTTTTTACTCCTGTTCTTTCAATAGTTTGCAGTGGGAATTTCCACAAGCCACATGTCAAGTCATACTGCAAAAGAATTAATCCAGCTCCTATTAAACCTGGAATTTTTTTTAAAAAATTTGAAATGTAAAACAATGCCATTCCTCATTAAATTCCTGTCTGCAAAAGTTTATCTATTGTTCATGAAAATGCATTGTTTTAAAATTTGATGAATTTATTTTTATTGTAAGTAATTAATAAATGGTTGATTCACAACAATTTAGAACACCTCCGAAGGTAATTCTTTTAGACTTCCCCATGAGATCAGTTGATACCTTTTTCATTGCTGTATAATAGTTACATTCCTTCCTCTACCTAGTCTTCCTTCTTAATCCCCCATAGGTGTTGTTTCTAAGAACACTCTCCAATAAAGTTCTTGTATGCAAATCTGCATTTTAGAACCTGTTTACCCCAAGAATCCATGTACGATAGTTGATACAAGAAATGATCCAAGGAAGCAGAAACAAAAACTGAATTTTAGAGCTCCACCACCCTCTGGCCAGCGGACAGCAAGGGGCCCATCACTGGTGATAAATGAAGCACTAGTAGCACCTGGTAAGTGTAATAGTGCATTTTTAAACTTTTACTAGTGGTGAATTGGGATGGAATGCCAAGAATGCACTGATGGGTCCTATGTGGCAAATATTTGGAAAGTGGGGGATAAATAATAATATGAAAATTGTGGAATTAAATGGCTGTCTCTGGGACTGACTCATGTTATGGAGAAAGAGACTGAGAGTGCCTTAGAGCATGTGGAGATGATCAATTCTAAATTAGGAAGCCAGCGGGCCTTAGAGCATGTGGAGATGATCAATTCTAAATTAGGAAGCCAGAAAAAGCCGAAGATCAGTCCAGGGCACACTCAAAAGTGTCGAAGAGCTCTGGAAGAGGTCAAATTTTATAGTCAAAGCTTGTTACCTTAATGTTAGGGTCCCGTAAGGAAGAAATGAGATCCTGAGAAATGTTACATTTGAAGACGGTAAGTCCACAGATTTTCCTGAACTGTCTTCTAGTAACCTAATTGTAGCTGCTGTGATAGATGTAGTATCATTACTAGAGTATGTTAAGGTTATCACAGGAACTTGAGATGTGGTCACTGAGTTGACAGATTATTTTTTACTCCTATCAGAAAGGAGGGTTAGCAACATTTTACATTAATTTGGAATGGGCTACGTTGTAAATTTATAATCTTGCTATATTAACTTTCCTACCCTCTGTTGTAGCCCCTAAAAACCTGGATTGTGGCGGTGTTTTATTTCACAGATAACATATTCTTCTACACTACAAATATTAATAGGAAAAGCTGGGCAAGAAGTTGAACAAACCGTATAAGAGCAAGTTGAAAAATTAGAGCTCATAAAAATTAAAAATATCTACCCTTCAAAAGTCCATGTTGAAAGAATGAAAAGACAAGCTACCAATTTGGAGAAAATATTTATAAATCTCACACACACACACACACACACACACACACATTTACATGATTTATAAATGTGTGTATTATATATATATAATAAAGGGACTTGTATCTAGAATACATAAGGAACTCTCAATGTCAATAATTAGGTAAATAGAAATTTTTTAAAAAATTGATGAACATCTGATTACTTAAAGAAGATATACATATGGGACATAAGCACATGAAAAGGCATTCAACATCATTAGTAAATAGGAAAAGACAAATTGAAACCACAGTGAGATATCACTACACATCATTGTTTTAGCTAGAATGACTAAAACAATAACAGTTATCATTCCAAGTGTTGAAAAGTAATGTTAGAGAGCTGGAATTTGTATGCACTGCTGGAGGGGATACAGAAAGGTATAACTAGTTTAGAAACAGCTTAGTTGTTTCTTCAATAAAACAAACACCTATGATATGATACAGAAGTCTATATCTGGGTGTTTATTGAAGAAACTGAAAGTATATGTCAATACAAAGTATACATGTAGAGACTTTGTTATGTCCCTATACGTGTACTTTGTATGGAAATATATGTTCATATGTTGTGAACATATGTTCACCACAGCTATTTTTTATTAGTATTAGTGAAAAAATGGAAATGGTCCAGATGTCTGCCAACAGGAGAATGGATAAACAAGTTGTGGTATATGCGTGAAGTGGAATACTACTCATCCAGACAAAGGAACAAACTATTGAAACACAAAACAGCATAGATGAATCTCAGGGTAATTATGTGGAACAAACATAGTACATTTTGTGCAATTCCATTTAGAGTATTTAGAAATTGAAAACTAATATATAGTAACAGACACAGATTAGTTGTTGCCTGGTGAATGGGCAGGAGCCAAGGCGAGTGGTGAGAGGTGGAGGGAAAGGTGACGGAAACCTTCATGGGTGGTGGATACGTTCATTGTCTTCTTTCAGTGAAACTCCATGGATGCATGTCTCTCAAAAAGTATTTAATTGTATACTTTTAATATGTGCAGCTTATGGTATGTCAATTACAGCTCGAGAAAACTGTTAAAATATTGTCATCATTTATACAGCCTCTTAATGACAATTTAAACTTACAGCTAAAAAAATTAAGATTTCAAATCACATATGTCATTTAAAAAATCTTCTTTATTCAGTTAGAAACATTTCTCTTCTGGGACAAAAGTCTTTCTCAAGGAAAAGTTTTTATATAATGCATACAATGAAACAATTACCCAAGAATATAGTATATTTATTATTTATTGAGGACTAGCTCTATCCAAAACAAAGTGTATATCTCATGAGGAACATTTCACGAATCCTTCCAACAACTTAAGGAGGCAGGTACTATTATCATCTCCATCCTTACAGTTTAAAAATACTGAAGTATGGAGCACTATCTTGCCTGCAGTGTCTCACCCAGCAGCAGAAGAGGTAGGGTTCAAACCTAGATTCAATTCCAGAAAGGTGATTAATCCCACTACACTATGTGATACAATAGAGGCAAAAGAATCTCTCTGCAATTTCTCATTTTTAAGGGAGTTATTTTGAAATCAGCAACTGTACCTTCACACACATTCATACACACAAAATCAATAAGCTTCGCTCCCACCAACTTTTTAAAAATTCATGGACTCATTAATAATTTTTCCCTAGTGGGTCTTTAAGTGCTCTTCAGTGTTTATTGAAGCCATGTGCTTCACTTAAAATTATATGAGGCTGTATTACATAGCAGTTAAGAGTTTAGTAGCGGCTTTTCCAACTACCAGTTCAAATAGATTAGAAAAAGGATCTGAGATTTCTCTATCTACCCTGGAAGACTCCCACTCCTGAGTACACATGACTTCATCTCTGGCTGTGAATTTCACTTTATTTTATAAACCATGCCATCATTATAATAGAATATTCAGGAAACAAATCATGTTATACCTATCAGTCTCTCAAAGCTACTAAAGCTTTTTATTTTTCAATTTTATTCCTCTATATTTAATATTTTAGCTCTATGGTCTTCCTTCTTCTGGACATAATTCTGCATACATTCTGAATGGTAAACCATGCAATTACTTTCATGTGAACCAAAAAAATGCTGGATAAATTTTTTCAATCTTAAAAAACAAACAAACAAAAAACATTGCTTGGATTCATACCCAGAATCCCATGTAGGCACTTTGTAGCTGTGAAATATTGAGCAAATTTTTAAAATTTCTCTAAACTTTTGTTTGCTTAATTGTTAAATGAGAATATTAGTTAGTGTATTTCAGAGTGTCGTGAATTAAATTGGTTCAAGATAGTGGCATACAAAACTCTATTTTAAAAATACGCAACCAAAATCTCTTTTTATGTAGCAAGAAAACATTTTAATTCTAAAAGACTTCTTTTCAAGGTATGTGAATTATTTATAAGAAACTAGAAAAGGGAGATCATTCCAGGTCAATTGGGTATTTCAAAGGACTTAAGGTATGCAAATGTTGACTTTTTTGCTGGATTTAGAAACTGGGGCTAAATGGAGTTGAATTGTTAGCAAAAAAGGCAAGGACTAAAGAGGAAATATTAGGTGGCCTGAGGCCATTATAAGGGGAGAAGGCCAGTGGCAAGTGAAGTTTAGAACGGGAGAATGAAAACAGTTCTAGAGGCCTCTGTAGACTGGTTTCAAAAAGAGTTAGAATTGCATTGTCAGTAATAGCCTCAGTGGTAAGGTAGTCAAAAATACTTTAAATAAATGTTTTTAAATTTATTTGAAAGAAACTCTAAAAGAATTAGAAGAATTGTGTAATATGTACCATGTATGTGTGTGAGATGGTAGTTTATCTGATCTTTGTGATGAAGATTAGCAAGTATAAGTCTTTTCCCATGACCCTATATCTTTAAGTATTAATTTACATTCTGTTGGCACTGCCATCTTATCAAAGACTAAGGAATAGTTATGTCAATTGTGTGCAGAATCTATGGAACTTTTATATGTATAGGCGTGTTTAGGAAGTTGTCACTGTTTGGATTGAATCTAAGATGCAGATAAATAAAGAGCAGTAAGTCAGAACAAAGAATCAAAAGAATCTTGAAGCCAACAAAGACAATGAAAATGAAATTCTGCAGAGGTTATGTTGAGCCCATCTAATGTTTAAAATAATACAGTGACATTTGTGAGATTAAATATACATGTATTATCTATATATACACATGCATATATATAAAATATATATAATATATGAATTTATTATATATATTCTACATATATGAATACATATATATTACATATATAAAATATATATATTACATATATAATGTATATATTACATATATTTTATATATATATATATATATATATTTTTTTTTTTTTTCCACTGTCCAAATCAGTTCACGAATGAGGAAAAGTCTCTGGCATGGATGGAAGATGTTCTTTCTTTGAAGCAGGGGAAAGGCAAGTTAGGTTTTATATATCACAGAGGCTGTATCATACAGTAGAGTCATACGTATTCTGCGGGTTTGGGGAAAAGCTATGAAAAATGTAGCTTTTTAAGAGGGGGCCAAGCACATGTGCAGTGGATAAACATATATGTAACATACATTCCATGTTCACTTTGGAGACAGATTTTAGCATTAACATTAGGTAGAATTTGGTTGTTTACATAAAAGGTGAACTATATGACACACAGGATATTTATGCGCCCTATATAAGCTGACTGTAACTGGCTTAAGGTCTATCAGAAAAGATTGTTTGCAAGGCTGATCCTTTGTTCAATCAAAGTTGTAATGGTCTGGGCTTTAAAACAGAGTTAGGAAAGGTCTGATAATTTGCCTGATAGCTCCTATTTTTATGGAGTTTAGCAAGAATGTAGTATTTCTTTTAGTTGTAGGAATTTAGAAATTTTCCATGTCAGCCAGGCACTGAACCCTTGAACCATGGGTACCTTTTGTTTCTGTAACCTTCGGATCTGTCTTAGTTGATAAAGGGGCCAATATTTTGGTCTGTCAAATCACACACATACACGCATATACTTGATACTTGAACACTTGTACAATGTGGGGGCTTGACTAATAATAGTCACTTAACAAATAAATGACCGGAAGCTTTTATCAATCATGTAAACAGTTGATTAACACATATTATATGTGTTTTATGTATTACATGCTATATTCCCACAATAAAATAAGGCAGGGAAAGAAAATCATAAGGAAGATAAAACATATTTACTGTTTATTAAGTGCGAGTGGATTGTCATGAAGGTCTTTATTCTCTTCATCTTCACATTGAATAGGCCGAACAGTAGAAAGAATAGTTGGTCTTGCTGTCTTAGGAGGTGACAGAGGTGAAAAAATATCCACCTTTAAGAAGACCTGCACAATTTGAGACCATATTGTTCCAGAGGCAACCATATATTTTAAACATAAATACTCATTTTACAATATGTATACCCTCTGTCCTTTCTGTCTTGTACCTTTCATCTATGATATTTGTGCCTTTATACCTTTTTGTTTTTATATTTTCTTTTCCATTAAAGACTTTAAGTCAGAAAATAATATCTAGGTCATTAAAAATAAGGTATTTTTTCTAATTCTGAGTTTAAAAACAACAAACAAAAACCAAATGCATGTTGCCCATGATACGAATATTAAAGTCAAAGATTTTCTGGGCCACTTGTCAGGTCTAGTGTGATCCTTCTTCAGGATAATGTTCTTTCTTTCATTGCTTTTAAAATCCCAGTCAGAATGTGATCTCCAAAATCTTGTAGAATATATTGATTTCTGTTCTCATTCATGACAAAACAAACCTTCTGTAGCCTTTGCAATGTGGCTCCTTCACATGTAACTCAGGTTTGCTGAAAGCAAGCAGTCTGTTTCTTTCTACTTTCAGTCCAATATAGATTTTGTGCATCAGTCTTTAAAACAATGCTTTTATCTCCTTAAGTTTCTGCTGGGCTGCAGTTGTTTTATTAGTCCTCAGATGATTTATGTATTTTCAATGTACAAATGCCTAGAGGCTAAGATAAATAGAGTTATTTTTATAGTAAAATTTGAAAAATAGTTCAAGTATTGAAAAAGCAAAGCTTATTAGGTGCTCAGAATTAAAATGAATGCTTTCTCTGCCATGCTATTTTTGCAAGGGATACAACAAGACATGTGAAGAGAAGATTTCTGATAAATATTCTACTTTGGCTCTTTATCCAGAGCACATCAATTTCTAATACAAATACTAAGTCATTTACTCTAAGATAACTATATTTTAGAAGAAAAGAATCCTGAAAGTTATGACCCTCAAGCTGCAGTACATGAATCCTAGGATATCTAGACTTCTACTCTTTAACACACACACACACACACACACACACACACACACACACACACACGTATAACTAATACACATACTTTCCTATGACATTCATTCTTCATGCAGAAAGTTCAGATTTCTGTGATTTATTGATATATTAACTAATTTTAGTATAATTACTATTAAGTTAAAAATAAATCTCTATACATTTGTGTACTTCTTTGTTTTGATCAATTATAAGAGGATTTGATATTTTAATGCTCCAGGAGGCATTTACTGCCTGTGGTGGGTGAAGAAGTCATTTCCTACATGCTATATTACTATTAGGCAAAGAGTGGATAATACCTATTCTTCCTAAGACTTCTTTCTGAATACATTAAAATATGATAAACTGTTACTGATATTTTCAATCTTCTCAGTTTTGTAGCTATAGCATTAATCTCCTATTATGCTTAAATAACTGCTCCAATTTTTTTGATGATGATTATGCTTCTAAAGACTACTTATTATTTATGTAATGTTATAGGTGGCACACTTAAACACAAGTATATATGAACTTGATCAGCTATAAACATCAAAGTTAAAAGAGTTTGAGAATAAAATATTCTTATTTGGAACAGGCTAAAGATAATTACTACACTCTAGTGGTTAAACTATTAAGTGAAGTCTGACAAAATGAGCGCCGCATAGCACTGAGTAGTGGAGAAGTGTTCTGGAAAGAACTAAGGTCAAACATGAGTTGCTGATGTACCTTATTACTTTCAGTAATAGGTACAGCTTCTAATAGTGGTTCATAACCTATATGAAGGTGATTAAAATAAGCATTCAGGCAATCAGCATGAGTTCTGATGAGGTATTTAGAGGCAATGAATAGAAGAGGAAATGGACAGGGTCATGGTTGGGTCCTGGTGAACATGGACATAAAATAGATAAGTAGAAAAAAATCCACTGAAAGTACCTCAATAGAAGCCAGATATGTAACAGAAAAACAGAAGAGAATGTTTTGAGAAAGTAAAATGATGGGAGATTTTAGAGACAAGAAAGGCCATGGTGGAGAAGGCAGTTTTATAGAATGGTGAATGCAGAAGCAAGAACACAGTGGGCTAAGGTATAAATGGGAGGTGAAGAAACGAACACAGAACTGATTAATCATTTCAAAAACCTGTCTTAGAAAAACATGTCACCAAACAGACAGGAATGTAAGTCAGGAAAAATTGTTTTGTCTTGTTTTTAATATTGAACAGACTTTTTTGCATGCATCAAGAAATCCAATAAAGAGACAAAGGCTGATGATGCAGGTTTGAGAAGATATGATTGATGGAGCAAGGTATTTGAGTGGTGTAAAGGATGAAAACCAAAGCCTCTACATGCAGGGATTTGCTTTGTATAGGAGATGGCATACCACTTCCACCAATTAAGAAAGGGAGTTGGAAAATAAACAAGCAAATAGCTGCTCATTTGTAAAGATCAGGGAAGATAATCAAGAAATCTTTTGATTTAATTATCCTATGAGGTAGGAATCAAATTTGGCCTGAGGATGAGAGAGCAGCTTGCAGGGCAGGGAGTGTTGAAAGGAATTTTCAGTCTGAAAGAACTGCTTATGGCAATGAGAGAGAAATCTGGGTAAGGGTATTGTCAGAGAATCTGTGGGTAGTATTGAAATTGCACATATGATTGGAGAGAAGGAATTCATATTGGTGTCAATATGCAATGGTGGGGTGGGGTGGGATTTCTCTAGGCACACTCAGTGAACCAGTTGAAGATGAAACTAAGGAGGTTGTGTCAATTAAAAATAGTTACAATGTAGCAAAAAAAAGTAGTTACAATGGAGCAAAAATAGTATCAGAGTATTTAGGATACTAGAGAGAAAGATTTTATTTTTCACAGTGGAGTGATTATATAATTTATCCAAACTGAGAAATACTTGAGAGTGAAAGAAGGCAATGACCAAAACAGATGCTGGAAAACAGGAATAAACTTCTATATCACTAAGCAAACCAGGATAAATGAAAATCATGTTCATAGTAAATAAAAATTTTAAGAGACCATTTAGATTGGGAGAAAATGTATAGTAAATGGTCTAAACCCAGGTAATATTGGGGAAAAAAGCTAGATTATAAATAACAGTGTAAAATCCCTGGAAGTATCCAGTGCCATGCTAAAAAAAATTGGGCTGTAGAAGTTTAGATCTCAGAAGTTTAATAGATACTGTGACTCTAGTTAATGAAACAATTTAGTGTTACTAGAGTGAAGAAAGTGAGAAATTCACTGAGGTTCATAAAGTCACAGCGGTCTAAGGTTAAAGTGGGGATGTTGTTTTTCCTACTCACTTTTAAATTGTTCTGGAAGATAGTAGAATTAATGGTGAAGAGAAAGTTTATAAGCCAGGGGCCATAGTCCTTAAAGAATGTGATGGAATGAGTTTGAGAGAGGTCAGTCTATAACAAGGATAAGGTCTGGGTGGCATGAGGCTCAATGAAGGGAGTTTTATAAGAGGGCACAAGAGGTTTGGTAATGGCTATTAAGAAAATGAACACATTTGGCTGTCATTGCTTCATGCTATTAAGTGTTCAAATCACCCTTGCTCCATACTGATCTAAAAACTTTGATTATGATTAAAATTTTACTTTCAGTGCCTAAGGAAGAGAATTCATTGTTTGTGCTAACAATATCATCAATGTTCTACATATTAGTTATAATCCTCACTTTAAGTTGGACTTCTTCATGTTTTGATTTTGATTAATAAGAGTTCATCCATAGAGGACAATCTATTTTTGTTCTGCCAGTTAAAACAAGATGTGATGCCTACAAAAATGTCATACTTTTCACTCGAAGAGAAGTTTTGGGGCTTCTTTGAGGCTCCACATCATGACACCCTGACTTACATACTCATTTTAAATATCAATCGAAGTTAAAATTGAGGGCAAAGTATATTCACATTTTCTTTGCTGACATTGCAAATACCTGCTTTCTTCACTGTTTGTCTATGATTTGAATAGACAAAAATTCAATTGCACATAATCCTAAGTTTTACATTTTATTTTCTGCCATTTCTGAAAGGAGTAAGCAGCTACTAGCATTTACAAAATTCCTTAGCATATCCCTGGTAAAATAAGGCTTTAACAAGAGAAAATTGGATATGAAAACACTGCTTTCAACTTTCCATTTAAGATTTTTTTATTATGCCAAAATTGTAGGATGCAGTAGGTAATAGCCTTTTATGAAATCTTGGAGAACTCTGTTTGCATCAAATGTTATAATGCAGTGACCTGAAAGTAAAGTAATTATAATTCATTAGCATATCCAAGATTTTAAATTAGGTTGATTATGTAAGATTGTAGAAATTATACCATGTTATAGAAGATCAAAAGTCACAAGGAATGTTATCTTAACTTTTAATAAACATACACATTATTTAAATAATTGTATAGCAATTTTGGCATTAATATCACTTTAATTATATAAAATGTGTTGATAATATAGTAGTAGAGGAAATCTCTGCCTGGCACTTGGGTTTTCTCCTGAGGTAGGCTTATGCATGAAAATAGCATGGAAATAGCATCAAGTTTCCAAGTTTCATCACATTTACATAGTCCATCTAAATTCATTTTACAAACCCTGGCAATCTAAAATTCTTCAGAAGTAGTCAAACACATGATTAGCAATTTATAAAGATGAAACTATGTAATATTTTTATTTATTTATTTATTTTAAATTATTTATTTTTTTAAATTGCATTTTACGTTTTGGGGTACATGTGAAGAACATGCAAGATTGTTGCATAGGTACACACATGGCAGTGTGATTTTCTGCCTTCGTCCCCATCACCTATATTTGGCATTTCTCCCCATGCTATCTCTCCCCAACTCCCCACCCCCTGCTGTCCCTCTGCTATTTACCCCCGATAGACCCCAGTGTGTGATGCTCCCCTCCCTGTGTCCATGTGTTCTCACTGTTCAACACCCGCCTATGAGTGAGAACATGTGGTGTTTGATTTTCTGTTCTTGTGTTAGTTTGCTGAGAATGATGGTTTCCAGGTTCATCCATGTCCCTACAAAGGACACAAACTCATCATTTTTTATGGCTGCATAGTATTCCATGGTATATATGTGCCACATTTTCCTTGTCTAGTTTATCATCAATGGGCATTTGGGTTGGTTCCACGTCTTTGCTATTGTAAACAGTGCTGCAATGAACATTTATGTGCACGTGTCCTTATATTAGAATGATTTATAATCCTTTGGATATATACCCAGTAATGGGATTGCTGGGTCAAATGGAATTTCTATTTCTAGGTCCTTGACAAATTGCCACAATATCTTCCACAATGGTTGAACTGATTTACACTCCCATCAACAGTGTAAAAGTGTTCCTATTTCTCCACATCATCTCCAGCATCTGTTGTCTCCAGATTTTTTAATGATCGCCATTTTAACTGATGTGAGATGGTATCTCAATGTAGTTTTGATTTGCATTTCTCTAATGACCAGTGATGATGAGCGTTTTTTTCATGTGTTTGTTGGCCTCATCGACGTTTTCTTTTGTAAAGTGTCTGTTCATATCCTTTGCCCACTTTTGAATGGGCTTGTTGTTTTTTTCTTGTAAATCTGTTTTAGTTCTTTGTAGATTCTGGATATTAGCCCTTTGTCAGATGGGTAGATTGCAAAAATTTTTTTCCCATTCTGTTGGTTGCCAATTCACTCTAATGACTATATCTTTTGCTCTGCAGAAGCTGTGAAGTTTGATTAGGTCCCATTTGTCTATTTTGGCTTTTGTTGCCAATGCTTGTGGTGTTTTAGTCATGAAGTCCTTGCCTATGCCTATGTCCTGAATGGCTGAAATTGTGTAATCTTAAAGATAAACGTTAGCTAGTTTTAAATTACAACCTCAGCAAATTTTGCTCAGTCACATGACACAAGTTTGTCATTGAAGATTTTACCCATTGGAACACAGATTGTCACAGGGAGCTTTAAAACAGCAATGTGATAGTCTGACTATACAGGTTTCACATGAAAAAGTTCAGTGCTTTCTCAGTCATGGAAAAATACAGAACCCAAAACACACTTCAGGAATCATAGGATCAAACCAGTTTGCTTTTGCATGTTAATGAGAAGTTGCAGTATTTGTTTGCTGATCCTTTAAATTACTGTGCTTAGTTTAAAAAAGGACAGCCTAACCTTTCCTGTAAACATAAGCTTGCTCAATTTTTGACAGTACAGATATCTATGAGAGAAAGGAAAAATGTTGATAAAAATGGTAGTACCTAAAAAGAACGAGTTCAGAGAAAAAGGAAAACTTTCACATATGTTCTCCAGCCTGGTTTATATATGCCCCTTATTTTATTCTGCTTTTTCTCCTGGCTTCAGATGTCATGCGGCTTTTAGTCTTAATTTTATCTTATTTCTTTTATATACTCTTTCCCTTCCAACTCTAGATGTCTCTGTGTTGGGTCTAAGTGATATGCTATGAGTGAACAAGCAAAGGGCAAAACAGTGGTCATTTTTTATTATTTCTTTGGTAAATTGTGTTAATAAGTGGTTCTCTAAGTGTGAGCTCTGGACTGGCAGCACTGACATTGCCTGGAAAATGTAAATTCTAGATGACATCTCATGTGTACTGAATCAGAAATTCTGAGTATAGGGTCCAGCAGTCGATGTTTTAATGAGCCTCCCAGGTGATTCTGGTGTATGCTAAAACTTGAAAAAAAACTATTTAAAAAATGTTACTAGTTATTGGTAGTTTAATATATAGAAGTTCTTATTTGAAGTTATAGGAAATTGTTAACAGTTGTTATCTCTGGAGATATGAATGTAAAAAGTAAGAATCATTGCCTCCCTTTACTGTTCAAATTTTCTTACAAGGAGCAATTAGTATTTTTATATTTACTCCATCAGGACTTGTCTATATGAGACAATGGCTCATTTTCTTGTTTGCATTTTTGTAATTTCTTACATATATAAAAATACAAGTAATAAATATTATTTTTTAAATGCACGAACTGAATGTCACTGTTCTTGGAGCACTTCTTTATCCCAGCAATCAATTTTGCTATGTTTGTAAGTACTTATATTGAGCCAGGAACTATGCTGACTCCCTGAGTTAGAAAACAAAAACATGAATAATATATATATATATATATTTGCTAAGATACTCCAAAATCTACTTGAGGAGAGAAATACAGATATTAGCGCAATTGTCCAGAGTGAGAAAACCTAAGTTCTGGCTTCCACTCTTTGTTCCTTAAAAGTCTGCATTGAAATTTAAATGTATTTGTTTCATCATTTTTCCCGAAAGAATTTGAGTTATGTTAGAAATAAACAATATTAATAAAGTAGAATGTCAGGACCATGGAAAGGAACATAAACAAAAGTGCTAACCCCATAGACTAATTATAATAATAATAATATTTATTACGGTTATTAGATGCAAGATCTTGGGCTGTCACCTGGGCTGGAGTGCAGAGGCATGGTCATAGGTCTTTGTAACCTGGAACTCTGGGGGACAAGCAATCCTCCTACCTCAGTTTCCTGAATGTGGTACTGCAGGCATGAGCCATGGCATCCGGTTATTTCTCAATATTTTTCTGTGGAGACAGGGTCTTGCTATGTTACATAGACTGGTCTCAAACTCCTGGCCTCACGGGATCTTCCTATGTCACCTTTGAAAGCACTGGGATTACAGATGCAAGCCACTGTGCTTGTCTTAGACTCATTATTTTTATTCTTAAAAAAAAAAAAAAAAAATTTCTTAAGCACCTATTTTGTGCCAAGAACTATGCACTTAAAACTCACAATATGGAATATTTATTAGTAAGGCAAATTTGTCTAGAAGGAGTAATAGATATCTAAGTCAATTTAAGAATAATTAGTTTTTAAAATCCTGGGGATGAGGCTGGGTAGAGTGGTTTATGCCTGTAATCTCAGAAATCTGGGAGGCCAAGGTGGAAGGACTGCTTGATTCCAAGAACTCAAGACCAGTCTTGTCAACCTGCAAAAGAGCAAGGCCCTTTCTCTAAAAAAAAAAAAAAAAACAAAAAAAAAAAATTGATAAATAGTTGGGTATTGTGGTGCATGCCATGCCGTTACTCCCACCTACTCTGGAGGCTTTGATGGGAGGATCACTTGAGCCCAGGAGTTCAAGGTTACAGCGGGCTATCATTGCTCTGCTGCACTCGAACTTGTTTAAAAAAAAAAAGAATAAAAATAAAAGTAAAATCCTGAGAATGAAATTTTAACAGAATGCAAAGGTGATGGAGTTTAGAGACAAAAAGAAGAAACTCTGAATTTTCCTGGGAATATCAATTCTCCTTAATATCTAATTAATTTTATTTCCTAGTTTTAAAATAGTAAATCTCAAGAGATATAGAAGATAACTTGTGCTTACATAATTCACAAGCAACTTCTACTGAATAGTTTTGCATATTTTTTGCTCTATTTTCCTATTCATTTTTCTTTCATAGCTGAGTTTTTTTCATCTAAAGTTTTATAAGAATTTTTTAGTTTAATGTCTAAGAATTTTTGAATTAAAGTTTCCTGATGTCTTTTAAAATGGCTAAATAATATATCATAACTTCTCAATATATTTAAACACCTCATAGTTTGGACTTTTTATTTTATCTTTGATATACCACCATTAAAAAAAATCCTAAAATGATTGATTCTGATAGGTATCCTCCTGTGTATTTACATTTGTTCCCTAGATATTTATTTGCAAGATTAAAAAGCAGAAATATTTTAAGATTCTCAATAAATATAGTTATATTGCCTTATAAAACTGTTAAAGAAACAGTTTAACATACTGCTAAACATACTTTAAACAGTATGTTAAACATTGTTTAACAATGTTTAAACAATATTTAACATACATTCTTCAACTGTAGAATGAAGAATCAGTTTTTGTTCTGCAAATCATGCCAAATAAGGAATAAATGGTAATATCTGTCTTCCAATTATAAAATGAAATGTGTGCTAATTTTTGAAAATAAAAAATGTATTCTCTTGACCTTAACACTAGAACACATTTCTTATATGGAGAATACTAAATAAAATATATATTAAAAATATGAACAAAGTCTTTAACAACAGTTTTAAGGAACTTAAGAATTAGTTCATGTGGCAACTTCAATATAACAGCATTTCTATAAAGGTAAAATCAGGCATTCAGATGCCAGGAATTAAGTCCCAATTCTTCCACCAAGAGATGACATTATTTAAGTAAATTATTGAATTTCTCTGAATCTCAGTTTCCTAACTTGTAAGGTAGGATTAAGATGTATTATTTTTTTAAAAGATGACTCAGAGAATTAAAAGGTATCTATAATTACTTAGCAATAAGTTCATATGAAGAACTCAATAAAGGTTAACTGTTTTGATTATAGATGGCCTTTGACAAAGATACACATCAGGTAAAATTATTTTTCTGTGACTCAGTTTGTTTCTATAAAGAATGGTTTATATTAGCATATTTCCTAACCTCTGTATTAGGCAGCTTCTGAAATATCTCCCAATGAGCCCTGTTTCCTGATGTTCAATTCTTCGTTTAATCCAATGCCCTTGAGCACACCCTGGACTAGTGATTGCTTATAGTTAATATAAGTGAATCAAAAGTAAAAGATATTACTTCAGAGATTAAGTTACACAAGTCTGTGACTTTCCTCTTCCTCATATTCTCATGTACTCTCAATTGCTTGCTCTATTGTGCGCTGTCTTAAGTAGAAGGCCACATGTAAAGAAAACAATGATAGCTTCTGAGGAACTGAGGCCCCTCCATCCAATACCCTATGAGGAACTGAGCCCTGTAACAATTGTGTCTATGACCTTTGAAGCTGATCTTTATCAGTAGAGTTGTCAGATGGCTGCAGTCCCAGCCAATACCTTTACTGCTGCTTCATGAAAGACTCTGAGCTAGGTCCTACTTGGATTGCTGACATACAGAAATGATAAGATAATAAATATTGTTTCGTCAATTGAGAAAAATAATGAGACAAATCTCAGTAATTTTAGGAGGTTTATTTGACAAAATTAAAGACACATATCTAGGAGACAGATGTATGACTTTCTCTGAGGATGATTTTGAGGGCTCCAAATTTAAAGGGGAAAAGATGGGATATTAAGAAATACACAATTTTTGTGTAAGAAAGGGGTGGGAAAATAGTCATTCATGCCTTTGGCTCAGTTGAATCTGCTTTTTTTTTTTTCTTAATGTAAGATGGCATACACAAATGAGAGGCAGAGGAAAAATGCAAGGAATCTGCCTCCTACGTGACACAGACAAAACAGGGAAGGAGAATAAAAAGATATGCATCTGTGTCTGGTGGGCAGGGCGGTGATGCATCTATAAAGACAAGCTATCAATTTACATTGCCATTGTGAAATTTTAATAGAAACCTCTTAGTGTAAAGATGTTGCAGCTCACTAGGAATTTCCTTGTGGACAAAATATGAGGGATTCATGTAGATTTTCATCTTACAGCCATTTCATTTAGGAACCAAAAAGAAGGAGCCAGGTTTGCAAGTCCCCAGTTTCCAGCTGGACTTTTCCCTTTGGCTTGATGAGTTTGGGGCCCCAAGATTTAATTTCCTTTCACATTTCGAAACTGATAAAGTTAGGGATAATTTGTTACACAGCAATAGATAACCAATACAACTACCTCTGGCTCTAGAGTTTTATAAATGCTAATGATTAAGGACAATCCTTGCATCTTTTATATTTTCTCAATTATATGTATTTGAGTGTCTAGATAAGAAGCTCTTTATTATTTAAAAAAAAAAGGTTTTGGTCAAGATGGCTGACTAGAAGCAGCTAGTGTGCACCATTCTCATGGAAAAGAAGCAATGTGGCACACAAATACTGACTCTTCAAGTGGATCATCTAAGAAACCATGTCAGAATCCATGAAGGAAGCAAGAAGGCCCACAAACAACAGGTGTAACTCTGGGTAGTCACCTACCCAGGAGCAGCAAGGAGTTGGGAGAGGCTCCCTAACACATGGAAAGGGTAAGATAGTAAAAGCCCCTGGAGAGTCCACACTTCCCATAGGAACCTTTGCAATCCTGGGATTGGGAAAAACCTCTTGACCCCCTTGGGCCTCTAGACTGACACAGAGAGCTGCTTGGAGCAGAAGCACTGATCAAGACCACAGGGCACCCCACAGGCCTTGCATCCCTGAGCAGTCCAGCATCAACTGCCATAAATTCCAATAGAGGCCACAGTCTTAGTGTTTGGGAGCAATAAGCCCCCTCCCCTCCACATTTGCTTTTTATTAGACAAGACTATGCTCAGCTTCTGCTACAGCAACCCTGCCCTGTCCTTAACTTTCCAGGAAGGAACAATGCTGAGCTCTCCAGGGAAATACCAGCATAGCAACCCTGTGAATCCCCCTCCTGCTGCTGTGTCTAGCCAGGCAAGTCTCCCCAGCTTGGGCTCCCAGCATAGCAGCACTTCCCATGCCTTAACCCTGTGGGTGGGCATAGTGCTATGTTCCTGAAGGAAACACTCAGACGGAGGATCATGGGGCTCCCTATCCTCCACTGTGCCTAGCCAGGCAGTTCTCACTAGCTTGGGTTCCCAGCATGGTGGCTTCACCCTTATCTGAACATTGCTGGAGGACACAGATCTCTGTTCTCCCACTTGCTTGACTCACTGGCTTGGCAGCACCTTAGCAGAAAAGGAGCCTCCACTCTCCAAAAACTGAGAATGCTGAGATGTGTGAGCTTGTGGACCAGTGTGGAAGCAGGGAGTGCCTCCTTCTACAGGGACAGCACAGGAAGGAAGGTTGTCTGCCAGCTGCAGGCTCTGCCTGAGAAAGTCCCCATGGCCCAGAACATCTAATAAAAGAAATGCAGGCATGGCTCCAGTGATCAGGGGGACTCCTTCAAAGCACAGGAATGAACATGGTGAATGGTTATCTCTCCACCACCCTACCACAGAAGCACTCTAGTAAACACGCTGAGCTGCAAAAGAGCTGCTTACCTAAGAGTGTATCTCCTAGCCATCACTCATAAGTGCCATCTACTGGATTGTAGCCAAAATTGCAACACCAAAAATATTTTGCCAATATACAGTACCTAAGAAGCCTAAGGCAGGAATCCAGCCACAAAAAAATGTTCTGTGCAGAGCATTGGACCTCTAAAAGCATTCAGAACTGAAGCCAACTGACTATTCAATTTATGCCACAGATTAAGGACCATCAGCCCTCACAGATGAGAAAGAACCAGTTCAAAAAGTCTGACATCTCAAAAACCCAGTGTCGCCTTAACCTCCAAAGGGACACATTACATCCCCAGTAATGGTTCTTAAACAGATTGAAGTGACTAAAATGTCAGTTGTAGAATTCATAATCTGGTTCGAAAAAAGCTCAGTGAACTCTAGCAATATTGGGCAAATTTTCATAGAATAGATTCTCAAAATGTTTTCCAAGTTACTTACCTTCTGTCCTCTCTCAGGAATGCCATTGAATTGTAGATTTGGTTTCAACATAATCATGTATTTTCTGAAGGTTTTGTTCATTGTTTAAATCTTTTTATTTTTGTCCAATTGAGCTTATTCAAATAACTGATCTTTCTGCATCTCAGATATTTTCCTCAGTTTGGTCTATTTTGCTGTTAATGTTTCTGCAAAGGGACATACTATCTCCTAGTAATGGTTCTTAAACAGATTGAAATGACTAAACTTTCAGTTGTAGAGTTCATAATCTGGATGACAAGAAGCCATCAGATCTTATCACTGAGATCTAGGAGAAAGCTGAAACCCAGTCCACAGAAACAAAATAATCCAGTAACAGAATCAGAGACAAAAGTAGTCATTTTAAGAAAGAACAAAACTGAATTTCTGGAACTAAAAAAATATCTACAAGAATTTCATATTACAGTCAGAAATATTAATAGAGAAATATATATTTGCAAACTATGTGTGCAACCAGGTTTTGATATCCAGAATCTATAAGGAATTTAAACAAATAAACAAGCAATAATAATAATCCAATTAAGAAATGGGCAAAAGATTTGAACAGACACTTCTTAAAAGAAGACATAAGTGCAGCCAACAAACATAAGAAAAAAAATACTTATCACTAATCATCAGAAAAATGCAAACCAAAACCACAGTGAGATATGATGTCACAATAGTCAGAATGGCTACTATGAAAAGTCAAAAACAACAGATGCTGGCAAGGCTATGAAGAAAGGGAACACTTATACATTGTTGGTAGGACTGCAAATTGGTTCAACTACTGTGGAAAGAAGTTGAGAAATTTCTCAAAGAACTTAAAGCAGAGCTACCATTCAATCCAACAATCCCATTACTGTATACATATACCTAAAGGAAAATAAATTATTCTACCAAAAGGGTACATGCATTCTTATGTTCCTTGCAGCACTATTCACAATAGCAAAGACATGGAATCAACCTAGATGACTATAAATGGTAAACTGGATAAGGAAACTATGGTACATGAACACCATGGAATGTTTTCTGCAGCAACATGAATGCAGCTGAAGACCATTATCCTAAGTGAATTAAGGGAATTAATGAAGAAACAAAAATGCAAAAACCCAAATACCGCATGTTGTCACTTACACATGGAAACTAAACAATGAATATACATGGAGGTGAATATGAGAACAATAGATACTAGGGAGGACCAGAGCAGGGAGGGAGGGAGTGGGCTATTAGACAGTTCACCACATAAGTTACAGGATCATTTGTACCCCAAACCTCAGCATCATGCAATATACCCATGTAATAAACCTGCACATGTATGATCTGAATCCCAAATACAAGTTAAACAAATAAATAAAGGAAATTACTTGAGTTTACCTCAAAGGTATATAGATACATTTGTTAAAAACTTTGTTAGTTTTGCAGACATTAGCATTGAATTATAATGATTACATTGTTACTTTACATTTTAAAATTTATTTTATTTGTTCACTAATCTTTGTTAATACATTATCCCAGTACTCATATTTAAGTACTTCTGAGACTAAACCTAGCACTTTTAATTATTCTGAAAGAACACTACAAAATTCTAAAATTAAAAAAAATTAATTTATACTCATGTTAAAAATAAAAAGAAAGAAAATGAAAACACAAAGCAAAGAAGGTGAAATTTGATATCATTGAAGCAGTTACAGATTACTCGAGTAATAATTTTAAACTATATTTATAGTCATTAAATATCAAAAATATTCTCCTTGTTTAATGTAGAAAATTCTTAAATGCAGAAGTTAATATTTATTTTAGCAATTTCTCTCTGGATCCTAAAATATGTTTAGTAGCAACCAAAATGTAACCATTTAAAGCCTGAAAAAACATATATGTAAATACTTACTTAATGGATTTTTAATTTTTTTATAACTTAATAAAGTTTTTAAACAATAGAAAATGGCCATTTTACAATTTTGGCCCAAGAAAAGATCCTTTCAAAAATCACACTTTTGGATGAATTTTAATATTATACAAAGTGAAACATATTAATAAACCATTTGGCAAAGAGAAACAAAGAACTCTGCACTTCACTTTGCCTGATACTGCCCTTTTTTGGCTCCCCTAACTTAAGGAAAGGAGTTGCAGTGGGAATTGTTGAATAATTTAGGGAGAGAGAGAGAGATTTTGGAAAGAACACTCAGAAATAGGGCATTTAATGGCTGATAAGAAACATGGGAACGAGAACAGTTTGGATACTATAAATAAGAAATAAGAAAGATTTCTGGACTGTCTCTTAAAAATGAGTAAACTCAAATTCACATAGTGTCAGAATTAACTTGATTTGTTTTTCAATGGAAAAATTAAAAAGTCAAAAATAAAGGAGCTTGGGTTTCTGCAGGACTGAATACTTCATGATATATAGGAATAACGATTATTTACTTCAAACTATTAGGTGACTACTCTTATGGTTGGATTTAAAGACATAAACTGCTAAACAACACTTTAGGCAAAGCTTTTTATTGCAATTGCTAAATCTACCAAGCAAAAACATAGGAATCAGTTGAAAATTTGACTATGCAGTAAGCCAAACTATAGTTTTTGAAACCAAATAAACTTACTTTATTCCCGGAATCATGCAAATATGTTTCCTATATTGATCAAATTAATCAGATGGAGATATTCTCCAAATTAGAAATAAGCATCTTATGTAGATCCTACACATGACTAAAGATCATACTAATTGTTTCAGAGTATGAGAAGCACTCTGAGGTCTGAGTGATCCCTGATAAGTCAGGATGGGGTAACTATCACTGCCTAACCTTTATCAAGTGTCTAGGAAAGCAGCAAAAGATCCTCAACTTTCTCTAGTTTTTAAATATCTTTACTGAACTTTATAATACTTGCATTCAATGGACTTCCCCAGAAGCCTAACTTCTGTTTGTTACCTTGTTTATATAAAATGGTATATTGCGGATTTCCAATAATTGATTTATAGGCAAATAAATTGATAGATACATAGATAGATAGATGCATAGATGAATAAACAAATAAACAAATAGGTATTGGAACAAAATTTGTTTATTAGTTGGGACCTGTCTGTGATTGCCAAATGCATCCTTTGCTTTGAGCTTTGTGAACAAAACCATTAACAGACAATCACATTATGGTCCCCCTGAGACCTGAACGAGCAAATGCACTCTTCTGTCTCACTGTGGCCGAGGAACCTAGATGCCAGACAGCGAATGGTTCAATACATCTTGAAATAAGGCAATTTGAATTAAGTTGAAATCTAAGGTTGATTTTCGATATTTTAAAGAACATACTGAATTCTGAGCCATTATTCTCCCTGCAGGTGCAATAAATACTTTTTTCCTTTAACATTAGCAAGTAAAAATTCTACAGTGTAGTATTTTCCCATTTTGAACACATTAAAAAGGAATGTTGAGTAAGTCAATGATAGCTGTATTCTCTGGAAGAAAGTGCATGACTTCACTGAGCGTAGGTATTACATATCTATAACCCATTGGTACTAACTAAATGAGTCTTTCAAATTTATATGTATAAATGTATATATTGTACATACATTATATTCTTATATGTAATATTCTATATATTCTTCAGTTTATATATACGCCAATTTATATATATATATACATACATTACTTAATATATTATGAATACATCAAAGTATATACTTTTATGGCTATCAGGTCGGTTTTTTATGGTAAAGTTGGTTAATGTGTTGCTAAATCCCTGGCTAAACCATGAGATTTCTCTTTCATCTACATGGTTTTAAATACATATATTGAGCTCTTTCATCAAAAATAAGACAAGTGTAGTTTTTGTTTGTTTGTTTCATAACAGGCATTTTCAAGGAGCCATTTATGTCACTTATCCTCTTGAATTCTGTATATGAGAAAGGTACAGGGAGCATTGACTGACTATGGGATAAAATCCCTTTTTGAGTAAGTCAGTACTTTTAAAATATCTCCTGTTAGAGGCCAATACACCATTCTGGACTCTGTTATTTATATTCTTACACAGCAACAAATCAAACCCATGGTTTTTATCATTTATTCATCATCCATTTTCTTATTTTAAATCAGTATTTATTAACACTAAAATATAGAGGGACATGTTAAAAAATTTACTATCTCTCTATGCCAGATACATGCCAAGAATTGGAAGCTCAGAGATATTCCCCTTAAGACAGGCAAAAATGCTGGCTAAATTATGTCAAAGAGAGTGACATTATTGTAAACCTTCACCTTTGATGAAGTGAGGGAGAATTTAACTTGAGAAAGATCAGTGTTCATGCCTGGATATTTCATGAAGATACTTTAGGATCTACTGTATAAGCTTGTATTTTTTTTTTCAAAAAGGGTCATAGTAAAAATATACATATGCATAAATGTGTGTTTTAATGAGACAGAAATAAAAGTTTTTATTGGAAGTAATTACTAGTCTCCTGTTTTTTAAGATTCCTTAACTGTCATGCAAAAAAATGATAGTTGATATCATCTTCAAGCCATTATGTAGTAAAAGACCTCCTGTCATTCACACATCACTCTTGACCACCAACTCAGGTCCCCAGGAACACTGAGGTACATACATATCACTGATAAGGAAAAAGGCTTTCTGAGAAAAAAGATGGGAGTGGCTGTAAGGATAGGTATATGTACACTGGAGAGAAGAAAATCCTAAAAAATGAGTTACTTCCCGGGCAAGAAAATCAAGCAAAAGTTGTTTACCAGTTGCTGTGGTAGGAAAACACTCACAAAGTTCCAGGGATGTGATACAGTGAGAGGGGTCATACCTGCAGAGCTACAAGGAGAGGTGAACTCACAAGAATGCTGGTGATATTGTTTGGATCCTTGTTCCCACTCAAATCTCATGTCAAATTGTAGTCCCCAGTGTTGGGGGAGGGGCCTGGCTAAAGTTGATTGGATCGTGGATGTGGATTTGCCATTTGCTGTTCTGTGATCATGAGTGAGTTCTCACAAGATCAGAACCTTTAAAAATGTGTTGCACCTACTCCTCTGTCCTCCACCTGCTCTGGCCATGTAAGACATGCCTGCTTCCTTTTTGCCTTTGAATATGATTGTGTTTCCTAAGGCTTCCCTAGCCGTACTTCATGCACAGCCTGCAGAACTGTGAGCCAAGTGAACTTTTTTTTTTTTGTAAGTTATCCTGTCTCAGGTAGTTTTTTATAGCAGTATGAGAATGAACTAATATAGCTTGGCTGAGGATGGGCAATAGAGATGACATTTGGGCACATTTAAAGGAATATCATACTGCACATGGAGTCTGAGGTATTCGGCTCTAGAATGTGCCACAGGCTAAGCCAGTTTCTATAAGTTTCTGCCCAATGATCAGATCCCACTCAAGGACAAGTCTGGGGGAGAACTATGGTGGAGCAATGTTGATTCATGCACAAGAACAGTGGTTGGCATAATTTATATATTCTAGGATCTGGAACATTTGCCCCAATCAGCAACAGAGTGTCACTACCACAGTCCAAAAGAAAACCCTTAAGGAAGATGTGACACAGAAACAGTATGAATCTTCCATTGCATGTTAGTCACCAAAAGGGAAATATGGGCAGGCAATGGAAAAGAATAACATTGGACTATAAACTTTCTGCTGTTCTACATAAAGAAAAACCTAGCAAAAGGAGTATTTGAAAGGGACACTTCTGATTTATATTTATGCCTTTTCAGTCAGTCCACCAAATACTTTACTTTTTCTTTTTGTTCTTCTGAGACAAGGTCTTTCTCTATATTGGAGTGCAGTGGCACAATCATGGCTCACTGCAGCCTCAACCTTCCTGGACTTAGGTGATTCTCCTGCCTTAGCGTCTTGAGTAACTGGGACTACAGGTACACACCACAATTCCTGGCTATTTTTTTTGTGGGTTTTTTTTTTCTTTTTTGTAGGGATGGGGTTTTGCCATGTTGCCCTGGTTGGTCTCAAACTCCTGGGCTCCAGCCATCTGCCTGCCTCAGCCTTCCGAAGTGCTGGGGTTACAGATGTGAGTGAGCGACTATACCCAACTAAATCCTTTACTTTTTAAATGCAGTTGGACTCCTTCATATCACATCTCAGAGAACATATTGTATCCCATCAGGTGAGGAAGTATTTGCTTTAGGCCTCCACACAGAATCACAGTCATTTGCTAAAAAGATGTATTGCATGACCCCTAACCCCCACTCTTGTTCCTTCAGTTTTTGTATCAGAGCCTCCCTTGTATAAATACACATTGCAAGTCTCTGTTATGGAAATTTCCATTCCCCATCCTCTTTGACCATCACTATGTTGAGTTAACTTGCACTGCTGTCAATATAGTCTTTGACAATATTTCACTGGTTCCCCTGGTCTTTTCAGAATTTCCACAAAAAAAAAGATTTTCTTTTGCCTTCACTACCTTAGCATCTCAGGTCTATGAACTCTCCTGTTTCAGTAGACTGGCCCTCCATTCTACCACAGACATAACACTCACATAATCATATTTTATATCAAGGGTTGGCAAAGTACAGCCCATTAGCCAAATCTGGCATGCAATCTGTTTTTTTTACAGCCCATGAAAAAGATAAAGTTTACATGTTTAGATGGTCACATTTAAAACGGTAATGTTAGTACCCACATTATGTCTTCAATTCTGCTTATTGGCCCACAAAGCCTAAAATATTTACTACCTGGCTTTTAAAGTAAAAGTTGCTGACCCTACTATAGATCTTATAATTTCTAATAACCATAGTTTTTCCTAGTCTTAATTTCTAAAAGTCATGCTGTGATTCACCACCTCCAACATTTCTAGTTTATTTCCTCTAGAATTCTGAATTCCCAAATCCTTTCATTTCATTAAGACCATCAGTACACAGATGTTACCATTATTTCAAAGTACCTCACTTACCTGCTGCAAGTTACATGCTTAATAAGTATTTGTTGGATGAATGAATGGGTGGGTTTCTTTACTCTGCCTCCAAAATTCCAAATTCCCTCAGGAGTCCTGTCATCTGAGTTCTGCCTTACTAAGTCATCATTAATTTGTCCATTCTCATTGCTCCTTCCCTTCACCCCACAGAAACATGTCTGTCCCTATTTGTTCTCCCCAGGTACAGACAATCCATTCCTAGAGTATAAATACTAAAGAATAAGCCTATGCTACAAATAGCAGATCTCAATTTTTGAGTAACTATTATGCACTGAGAACTTTAAACATAATCTTATTTGATCTTCCCAACAACTACATGAGATAAGTACAATTCATATTTTAGAGATTAAGAAACTAGGCCCCCAAGAGGTTAATTGCTCAATTTCACAGAGCATGTAAGTGTCAGAGTTCCAGCTAAGACCTGTAAGAGATTCAAATCATATGTTCCTTTCACTGTGTTGTGTGCTGTAAATGTCGAGGAATGACTCAAGGGCTGAGCATATCAGTTAACGATAGAGATAGATTTAGAGAGGCCGTGTTAAGGTTGAAAAGGGGGTTACATATCTTTAGGTAAAAGAGTTAAAAAAAAGGTGTTATACTATCCCTGGAGTAATACTTCCTTGAAAAGTTATGGATTAGCAAGTAATTCAGACTCATTCACCTGGCTGTTTAGTACTACAGCCCATAAGTCCTTTAAACACAACTTCATTTTTTCCAAATATTACTGTATATCAAGAACCTCAGCTGTGTTCTATAACCTCATAATTTTCTAACTGGAAAAGCATGATAACATGATGGGAAGATCCTCCCACTGAACCATGGAGGGTCCACTTCTTGCTTTCTTCCAAATACATAGAGGATTGAGCTTACAAAAAAAAGGCACTTAATATGATAATTAATCTGAGGTTAAAAAGTATTTTTAATTAATGGCTCAATACATTTTCTTACCCTCCTTTTTTTCAGGAGCAATTAACATAGCTCTTTTTTTCTTCTAGCCTACAGTTTTCTAATAGGACTGTAACCAGTTCTAACAAAGAAAGAAGGCAATTTCAATGTGTAGTTAAAAAATTATTGAGCATGACCTATAAAATTTATTATTCATATTACTGCTCTTTTTAAGACTTTTTTTTAAGGTTCTCTCTACTTTTCAATGCTCTCACAGCAATCTGTGATGCCTCAATCCTCTTTAAGAGTGTCTAAATTCTCTGCAAATACCATGTACATCCTGTGACACTGACATTCTCCTGATTTCTTGATCTTTGCCATGTCCAGTTAGGTATTTATATTCATCAAGCCAGCATCCTCACTGAGCTTCACTTGACATCTATTTCTGTGTGGGTTTATATCAAATAGTCTAATAGTAATAACTAATTTTAAAATAAAATTTGTTTTCTATGTGTACACTTCCTCAAGACATTCTTATTCAAGCCAACTTTCTCCTAAAGTTGGAGCAACAAACTCTTAACAAACATGTAAGGTACTCTCTGTAGGTGTAAGTCAGAAGAAATAAGAATTTTCTTAAGCACTTCTTTTTTTTTTTTTTCTTCCCCAATATTAATAACTTCTGTGACCAATAGCTGAGTGATGGAAAGATTAGGATTAGGAAGTGGAGATTTGCTCATTAGATAAGGATACTTAGAAAGCCATGAATACAAAACACCCTTCTTTTCTTCCATTGTAATTCGCTTAAATCCAAATACGGTATTTATCATCTTTGAGGATTGCATATTCATTAGTAATGTAAAATAAATAAATACAATTTTAGGTCTGAGTCCTCTATTTCCTTCTCTTTTTAAAAAATTATACTTTAAATTTTGGAAGACATGTGTAGAATGTGCAGGTTTGTTACATAGGTATACACCTGTCATGATGGTTTGTTGCACCCATCAACCCATCATCTACATTAGGTATTTCTCCTAATGCTATCCCTCCCCTAGCGCCCCACTCCCTGAAAGACCCCAGTGTGTGATGTTCCTCTAGTAGTATTCTTGTGTTCTTATTGTTCAGCTACCACTTATGAGTGAGAACATGCAGTGTTTGGTTTTCTGTTCCTGTTACAGTTTGCTGAGAATGATGGTTTTCAGATTAATCCATGTCCCTGCAAAGGACATAAACTCATCCCTTTTTTTTTATAGCTGCATAGTATTCCATGGTGTATATATGCCACAATTTTCTTTATCTAGTCTATCACTGAGGGGCATTTGGGCTGGTCCCAAGTCTTTGCTATTGTGAATAGTGCTGCAATAAACATATGTGTCATGTATCTTTATAGTAGAATGATTTCTAACCCTTTGGGTATATACCCAGTAATGGGATTGCTGAGTCAAATGGTATTTCTAGCTCTAGATCCTTGAGGTATGGCCACACTGTTTTCCACAATGGTTGAACTAAATTACACTCCCATCAACGTTGTAAAAGTGTCCCTATTTCTCCACATCCACTCCAGCATCTGTTGTTTCCCGACTTTTTAATGATCACCATACTAACTGGCATGAGATGGTATCTCCACAGCAAAAGAAACTATCATCAGAGTGAACAGGCAACCTACAGAATGGGAGAAAAAAAATATTTTTCCCATTTATTTTATTGCATTTTCAGTTTTGGGGTACATGTGAAGAACATGCAAGATTGTTGCATAGGTACACACATCGCAGTGTGATTTGCTGCCTTCCTCCCCATCACCTACATCTGGCATCTCTCCCCTTGCTATCTCTCCCCAGCTCCCCACCCCCCACCGTCCCTCCCCTATTTCCCCCCAACTGACCCCAGCGTGTAGTGCTCTTGATTTGCATTTCTCTAATAACCAGTGATGATGAGCTTTTTTTCATATAGTTTTTGGCTGCATTAATGTCTTCTTTTGAGAAATGTCTGTTCATATCCTTCCTGCACTTTTGAATGGGCTTGTCTGTTTGTTTTTTCTTGTAAATTTGTTTAAGTTCTTTGTAGATTCTGGATATTAGCCCTTTGTCAGATGGATAAATTGCAAAATTTTTCTCCCATTCTGTAGGTTGCCTGTTCACTCTGATGATAGTTTCTTTTGCTGTGGAGAAGCCCTTTAGTTTATTGATTTCCATTTGTCAATTTTGATTTTTGTTGCCATTGCTTTTAGTGTTTTATTCATGAAGTCTTTTCCCATGCCTATGTCCTGAATACTATTGCCTTGGTTTCTTTCTAGGGTTTTTATGGTATTAGGTCTTACATTTAAGGCTTTAATCCTTGAGTTAATTTTTGTATAAGATGTAAGGAAGGGGTCCAGTTTCAGTTTTCTGCCTATAGCTAGCCAGTTTTCCCAACACCATTTATTAAATAGGGAATACTTTCCCCATTGCTGATTTTGTCAGATTTTTCAAAGATCAGACAGTTGTAGATGTTTGGCATTATTTCTGAGGCCTCTGTTCTGTTTCATTGGTCTATATATTTGTTTTGATACCAGTGTCATGCTGTTTTGGTTACTGTATCCTTGTAGTATAGTTTGAAGTTAGGTAGCATAATGCCTCTAACTTTGTTCATTTTGCTTAAGATTGTCTTGGCTATATGGGCTCTTTTTTGGTTCCATATGAAATTTAAAGTAGTCTTTCCTACTTCTGCGAAGCAAGTGAATGGTAGCTTGATGGAGATAGCATTAAATCTATAAATTACTTTGAGCAGTATGGCCGTTTTCACAAGATTGACTCTTCCTATCCATGAGCATGTAATGTTTTTTCATTTGTTTGTGTCCTCTCTTACTCCCTTGATCAGTGGTTTGTAATTCTCCTTGAAGAGTTCCTTTTCATCCCTTGTAAGTTGTATTCCTGGGTGTTTTATTCTCTTTGTAGCAAATGTAAATGGGCTTTCAAGCATGATTTGGCTTTCTGTTCCTCTGTTGGTGTATAGGATTGCTTGTGATTTTTGCACATTGATTTTGTATCCTGAGACTCTGCTGAAGTTGCTTTTCAGCTTAAGGAGATTTTGAGCCGAGATGATGGGGTCTTGTAAATATACCATCATGTCATTTGCAATCACAAACAATTTGACCTCCCTCTTTCTATTTGAATACGCTTTATTTATTTCTCTTGCCTGATTCCCCTGATCAGAACTTCCAATTCTATGTTGATTAGGAGGGGTGAGAGAGGGCATCCTTGTCTTATTCTAGTTTTCAAAGGGAATGCTTCCAGCTTTTGCTTCTTCAGTATGATACTGGTTGTGGATTTGTTATAAATAGCTCTTATTTTGAGATACATTCCATGAATACCTACTTTATTGAGTTTTTAGAATGAAGTGGTGTTGAATTTTATCAAAGACCTTTTCTGCATCTATTGCAATAATCATGTGGTTTTTGTCATTGGTTCTGTTTATGTGATGAATTATGTTTATTGATTTTTGTATGTTGAACCAGCCTTGCATCCCAGGGATGAAGCCAACTTGATTGTGATGGATAAGCTTTTGCCAGTATTTTATTGAGAATTTTTGCATTGATGTTTATTAAGAATATTGGTCTGAAATTTTTGTTGTTTTTGTTGTGTCTCTGCCAGGTTTAGGTATTAGGATAATTCTGGCCACACGAAATGAATTAGGGAGAGGTCCCTTATTTTTCTATTGTTAGGGATTTTTCTCTCTTTCTTCTTTATTTGTCTGGCTAGTTGTCTATTTCGTTATCTTTTTTTTTTTTTTTAAAGCAACTCCTGGATTCATTGATGTTTTGAAGGATTTTTTATATCTCTATTTCCTTAAGTTCTTCTCTGATCTTGGTTATGTGTTGTCTTCTGCTAGCTTTAGAATTTGTTTCCTCTTGTTTTTCTAGTTCTTTGTAATTGTGATGTTAGTGTGTTGATTTTAGATCTTTCCTGCTTTCTGATATGGGCCTTTAGTGCTATAAATTTTCTTCTAAACCCTGCTAACTGAGTCCCAGAGATTCTGTAACATCGTGTCTTTATTCTCATTGGTTTCCAACAACTTATTTATTTCTGCCTTAATTTTGTTATTTATCCCATGATCATTCAGGAACAGGTTTCAGTTTCCATGTAGTTGTGCAGTTTTGAGTAAATTTCTTAATTCTGAGTTCTAATTTGATTTCACTGTGTTCTTAGAGACTGTTTGTTATAATTTCTGTTCTTTTGCATTTGCTGAGGAGTGTTTTACTTCCAATTATGTGGTCAATTTTAGAATATGTGTGATGTGGTGCTTAGAAGAATTTATATTCTGTTGATTTGGGGTGGAGAGTTTTGCAGATATCTATTAGATCTGCTTGGTACAGAACTGTGTTCGTGTCCTGAATATCCTTGTTAATTTTCTGTCTCATTGATCTGCCTAATATTGACAGTGTGGTGTTAAAGTCTCCCACTATTATTTGGTAGGAGTCTAAGTCTCTTTGTATGACTCTATGCACTTCCTTTATGAATCTGGGTGCTCCTGTATTCAGTGCATATATATTTAGGATAGTTAGCTCTTTTTGTTGAATTGATTTCTTTACCATTGTATAATGTCCTTCTTCATCTTTTTTGATATTTGTTGGTTTAAAGTCTATTTAATCAGAGACTAGGATTGCAATCCATGTTTTTTTAATTTGCTTTCAATTTGTTATTAAATATTTCTGCATCCCTTTATTTTGAGCCCATACGTGTGTTTGCACATGAGATGGGTCTCCTGAATACAGCACACTGATGGGTTTTGACTCTATCCCATTTGCCAGCCTGTGTCTTTTAATTGGGGCATTTAGCCTGTTTACATTTCAGGTTAATAATCTTATGTGTGAATTTGATCCTTTCATTATGATGCTAGCTGTTTATTTTGCTTGTTAGTTAATGCAGTTTCTTCGTAGTGTTGATAGTCTTTACAATTTGGTGTGTTTCTGCAGTGGCTGGTACTGAGTTTTCTTTTCCATGTTTGGTGCTTCCTTCAGGAGCTCTCATAAGCAGTCCTTGTGGTTACAAAATTTCTTCACATTTGCTTGTCTGAAAATGATTTTAGTTCTCCTTAGCTTATCATGCTTAGTTTGGCTGAATATTAAAATTCTGGGTTGAAAATGTTTTTGTTAAGAATGTTGAATATTGGCCCCCATTCTCTTCTGGCTTGTAACTTCCCTGTAGAGTGAATCACTCTTGGTCTGATGGGCTTTCCTTTGTGGGTAGCCGGACTTTTCTCTCTGACTGCCCTTAACAGTTTTTCCTTAATTTCAAACTTGGTTAATCTGATGATTATGTGTCTTGGGGTTACTCTTCTCAAGGAATGTCTTTCTGGTGTTCACTGAAGTTCTTGAATTTGAATGTTGGTCTGTCTTGCCAGCCAGAACTCTACTGTATGAGGTATCTATCAGCCCCGTCCAGGAGGTGTCTCCTAGTCAGGAGGCATAGGAGCCAGGAACCCACTTGAAGAGGCAGTCTGTTCATTAGCAGAGATCAAGTGCTATTTTGGGAGATTCACTGATCCCTTCAGAGCCAGCAGGCAGAAATGTTTAAGTCTGCAGAAGCTGCACTCATAGCCACCCTTTTTCCTAGGTGCTCTGTCCCCGAGAGATGGGAGTTTTTCTTTTCTTTTTTTGGAGATAGAGTTTCATTCTTGTTGCCCAGTCTGGTGCAATGGTACAATCTCAGCTCACTGCAACCTCCACCTCCTGGGTTCAAGTGAGTTTTCTGCCTTAGCCTCCTGAGAAGCTGGGATTACAGGTACCAGCCACCACATCCAGCTAATTTTTGTATTTTTAGTAGAGATGAGGCTTCACCATGTTGGCCAGGCTGATCTTGAACTCCTGACCTTAGGTCATCCACCAGCCTCAGCCTTCCAAAATGTTGGGATTATGGGTGCAAGCCACTGCACCCAACTGATAATTTTATCTATAAGCCGCTGACTGGGGCTACTGCCTTTCTTTTAGAAATGCCCCGCCCAGAGAGCAGGAATCTAGAGAGGCATTCTGGCTAGAGCAGCTTTGCTGAGCTGTGGTGAGCTCCACCCATTTCGAACCCGGCAGTTTGTGTACCCTGTGAGGGAAAACCACCTACTCAAGCCTCAGTAATGGTGGACACCCCTCCCCCAACCAAGCTAGAGCGTCCAAGGTTGACTTCAGACTGCTGCGCTGGAAGCGAGAATTTGAAGCTAGTGAATCTTAGCTTGTTGGGCTCTGTGTGGGTGGGAGCTTCTGAGCTAGGCCAGTTGGCTCCCTGGATTCAGCCCCCTTTTTAGGGCAGTGAATGGTTCTGTCTCACTGGCATTCCAGGTGCCACTGTGGTATGAAAAAAAACCGCCTGCAGCTAGCTCAGTGTCTGCCCAAAAGGCCACCTAGTTTTGTGCTTGAAACTCAGAGTCCTGGTGGTGTAGGCACCTGAGGTAATCTCCTGGTCTGCAGGTTGTGAAGACCATGGGAAAACCACTGTATCTGGTCTGGAATGCACTATTCCTCATGGCACAGTCCCTCATTGCTTTCCTTGGCTAGGGGAGGGAGGTCCTCGACCCCTTGTGCTTCCTTGGTGAGGTGACGCCCCATCCTGCTTTGTGTCACTCTCTATGGGCTGCATCCACTGTCTAACCAGTCCAAGTGAGATGAGCCAGGTACTTCAGGAATTGCAGAAATCATCCGCCTTCTGCACTGATCTCTCTAGGAGCTGCAGAGTAGAGCTGTTCCTGTACTGCCATCTTGTCAGCCACCCCTGAGTCCTCTAGGAAACCCTTTTTTTACATTGACATTCGTCGAATATTTAGTACCCTTCCAAGGTCTATACTCTACATGTATTAACTTATTTAGTACTCAAAGTAATTCCATTATTGTCCCCATTTGTACAAAAAAAGTAACCAACTGAAGGTCAAAGAGATTGAATAAATTGCTTTAGCTCACACAGCTAAAAAGCCTGAAATCAAATATAAATTCAGTCAATCTCACTTTAAACATCATTTAACCATAAAAATATATATTGCCTTGGAGTTGTTAATTGGTAATAGACTTCTTGAAGAAAGTTTACTGCATTCTTCTGAGGGTGAACAGGGTGATTTCATAAATAGCAGCCTTATTAAAATATGGTTTACTTTTGTTCTTCGTAATCAATCTATATGGAGTCACCAAATTGCTGGAGACAAGTTTTCAATTTGTCTCCCAAAGATTCCTGTTCAACCTTTATGCTAATCTTTCTATTGGCCTTACTGTTTCAACTTAAGGCTTTAAAATATGCAAAAATATAAGTACATACTTCTATACTAATATATTTTCCTGTTATAGCTCCCAACCATTTCTAGAACAATAGTTGGGACATAAAAGCACTAAATACTGTCTTAATATGAAAGAGATTTTCATAGAGAAAAGAATTTTCTGAGGCTAGTGAGGAGGATACTTATCCCAATTTCAACTCAATAAATACAGTAAAATGTTTACAAATTTATATATTTATAACAATTATAAACATGTATTTTGAAGTGTATAGTTACATAATGTATAGTTAATACAATAAATTTTATAATTTTAACTCTCATATTTTACATTCTTTGATTAGTCTATTTTTACATTACTGATAAAGATATATCTGAGACTGAGCAATTTATAAAGAAAAAGAGGTTTAATGAACTCACAGTTCCATGTGGCTAGGGAGGCCTCACAATCATGATGAAAGCCATATCTTACATGGCAGTAGGGAAGAAAGAATGAGAGCCAAGAGAAAGCGGTTTCTTCTATAAAACCATCAGTTCTCATGGGACTTATTCACTACAAGAACAGTATAGGGGAATGGCCCCCATGATACAATTATCTCCCACTGGGTCCTTCCCACATCATGTGGGATTCATGGGAGCTACAATTCAAGATGAGATTTGAGTGGGAACACAACCAAACCCTATCAATTCTATACCATACATCTTTGTGTTGACAATAGCCTGTTCTTTTTGCATAGAAGGCAGTTTTGTTGATGATATTAACCCTTATGATATCTTCATCCTTTTATTCATCAAGAAGATATTGAAGACAGAGGCAAAATTGCAAGGAAGTTTATTTCCCACAGCAAAAAGCAAATGCTTATTTAATATATAGTTCAAGGTCCCAGACTTTATACAGTTTTTCATAAATACAAAAATGTCATTTTATATCTTTAAATCATTAATTCACTACAATTTGAATCCCATGTCATTGGAGCAAAAAATTTATACCCAAATGAAAACATTTTGTAAAAACAAGCAAATTAATCATCTTTTTTCTCCATTTGTTCAGGTCTTCTGACATTCCTCAGCTCACTTGTCTCATATCCCTCAGTTCTCAATTATAGATCCAAAAAGGAGGTGGCACAGTGGGTATTACTGTGAATAAGGCTGAATTCAGGGTATAGAAACACACATGCATGCGCACACACACATGGAAACTTGTTTTTATTTTGTGGAAAACATACCTAATTGTAATGTTGTTTGTTTTGCCAAGTGCCATGTCCAATCATGCTCAAAGAAATCTTTCAGCTGCTGCTGGAAAGAGGGCTTGCTTATATAGTTGCTCTCTTATTGCTACTAGTGATAAGCCCAATTTACCTTCTCAGTACATATCTCTTTTACCTTTGCTTGAAATTTCTTATGAAAGAGACAGCCCGATCCCTTGTGTATGTGTGAGTGCTGTGTTTGTGTTTGTTTCAGTGTGTTTCCTTGACCTACTTTAACTCTTAGGATGATCAACAACCACTCAAAATACTCAACCATTTTTTGCTCTCCAACTTCGTTCTTTTAGAGAGAAAAATTCGGCTGCAGCTGTTTTCCTCTGCAAGGCTCTATTATGCTTAAAGTCCATAGTTGAGTAAGAAAATGAATTTCTAGAAATATGTTTTCTGGATTTTTGTGCAATATTAGTACACTAAAGGATTATTTTTGCTGTATGTATGCATATTTTATGGAAAAATATTTCATCAGTTTAGATTTTTTAGATTTTCACGTTAAAGGATTTTGTTACCCAGACAGAGGAACAGGGCCTAATATGGCAACATGCTGTGTTTAAGTAACAGTACTTGTCTTGATTATATGGCCTTTATTAAAATTCCAAACTTTATAAACATTATCCAAAACATTTTTTTTCCAGATTTCTAGATTCCTCTGACATTAAAAAAAGACTTACGTGTATGCATGTATGTGTGTCCAGGCGTGTATATGTATAGTGTTTCTCTCTATATATAATCTCTCTGAAGATGGGCATTTGGAAACATCAGATTCAAGCTACCAGACTTATGTAAATCCAGACAGATAAGGAATAACCCATTTCTCAGAACTCGTTAAAATATCTGAACTTAAGTGAACTTTATTCTTAATTTTTGTGTTTATTTTTCCTGTATTCTTGACATTTTAAGTATTTAATCATTATAAACTCCAATGACAGAGAAATGATTAAGATTTTTCTTTTACAATGAATAACAGAAGTCAATCTGTATAGATTTAGGGTACTCATGGGGTTCACTGTCTTTGGTGCATTCATAACAACCTGAAATGCGAAATTATGTGACTACATGTATGTACAATTGAAGGACAATATGTCTGTGTGCCTATCTATCTATCTATCTATCTGTCTATCGATCATCTACCTCTACCTCCCTACCTACCTATTTTCAATTTTCAAAAGGTTCTATGACCCAATTTATTAAAAATACATTCTTACTAGTGAGTAAGCACCTATTAGGGCAGGAATTATGTATTATCTCTCTTGTTTGCTATTATACATCCTGGGCCCAGGTACAAAGTAAATATTTGTTAAAGGAAAGAAGGAGAAAGTAAAGAAAAGAAGGAAGAAGGGAAGGAGGTAAGGAAGAATGAAAAGCAGGGTGGGAAGGAAGAAATGTAGTAACTACTTTTGCTGTTGTTCCTTTCCTAGAACTTATCAGTATACAAAATGGAATGGCTGCTACAGAGTAGGTACCAGAAGTGTCCACTAGGGACAACAGAAGGCTTTGCAGTTTGTGTACTACAGGAGGCAAACATTGAGACAGAGTTGGTTTTGTAACTCTTTTTACTGAGAAGTTACATCAGCAAAAGAAGGGGACGAAGAAGGATGGTTAGATGTGACAGAGGCTCTATCCCCCACAGGGAGCTCTAGAGTAAATGTTGCCTGTTAGAGGAGTTCTATTTCAGATGCACATGGCTAAGCCCTTAGACCACTGTCTTGTTCAATCACAGGCTGGCAGCCACTCTAAGGAGATTGGTACTTCAGATTGAAATCTGAGGCTGATCGTAAAGAAGCTAAAGGCTGGGCTGTTGTGTAACTGCACTCCTTACAGCTAGCATTTCTTTTCTTATAAAGGGGATGTGGAGGACACATCTCTGTATCTTCTACACCGAGTATAAACTAGTTTCTTTCATTATGGAAAGCAATCTAAAATATTGCAACTTCTCCCTATCAAATCACCAGCTCCAAATAAGATGGGAAAAAAAGTGTAAAAAAGGGCACTCATGCAAAGGAGACTGTGTGTTTGTCAGTCTCCCACTGCATTTATGTATGTTTTTACTTTGCTGATTAGGGATATTTACAACAAATCCATCTCTATTTTTATAATCAAAAATTTTCATTTATAATAACATTAACAAAATTAAAGGAAACATATCTATTCTTTATAAAAAATAAGGATTTTTAAAAATAAAAGATTCAAATGGATATCATTTGGTGAACCTTAAATGAGTTAATATCTTTGTTTCTCTTATTACCTTCCTTTTTGTGGGTTTCCATGGGAATCTTTGAAAAGTAACTGACTACAGCTAAATCTATATGTGTTCTAACAAAATCAGATTCAATTAAAGATCTGATGCATCTGCTCCTTGTGGCTTATGAAAAAAAATCAACATGAATTTATTGAATAATTAATATGTACAGATTATGCAAACTCTATATGAGAAATTCAAAACCCAGGGAAGCTCTTGCCTGTGTTCTCATATGGCAATGGGAACTGAAGCTAGACACATATTCATCAGCATGAGGTAGGATAGAAAATATTTTTTTGCCCATCAGAAGATTCATGGCTGAGGCTTTTATAACAAAAGACATACAAAAAATAGGATAACCAAATTTATTTAACATAAATTTTACATGACAAAAAGCCTTCAGAAATGAACATGTAAAGATCCAGGGATAACTGTGCATTTTTAAAGAAAGTCATACAAAAGTGTGATTGGAAGACAAAAGAATATGATCTAGGATAATAAACTGGGGTAAACTTAGCAAGGCCTGTTTGTTCAGATTCTTCTTGGACTCTCCATGTGACATTTCTTTTCTCCTGTAATTAGACAGGACATCTGTTACCTGAGCTTCTTCAGGAGAGAAGGAAGGAAGAAAGTCAGAGAGACCTTCCTGCTTCTGCATTTTTCTCAGATTACTTCAGCTTAAAATACTCAGTATGACAAGATATCACATTTTGGGGTGGCATTTCCTGTACCTCATTAAATGACAAACATGAGTATTCTTGTTTATTTTTTCCATATCTATTTTACCACACTTTCTACCATCACCCCAAGTAAATTTTTTTTCTAATCCCAGGAAAAAAAAAAAAAAAAGAGAAAAAAACCTGCTAGGCATGGGGTAAGTGAAAATGGAAGTTAAAATAATAATATTGTAGACAGGCAACAAGTGATTCAGTATCTCAATCAGTCAATAACTATAAATTGAGTATCTACAATTTTCCCCTAACTATGATAGAATCCTAGAACATAGAAATTGACAAGACAGACAGTACCTTCCCTTCGCTGAACTTATACATGAACAAACTAATAATTCTGAGGAATTAGAAGGGCTAAGAATGGAACAAAAGAAGAAATATTATAGAGTAAACATGGTAGAACTGGGAAGCTGGGAGCTGGTAAATTTTATGTAAGATGATCAATCAAGAACATTTTGACAAAATGTAATTTGACTTGAGATCTGACAGGTGAACAAATAATAAATTGGACTTTTTTGGGGAGAATATTAAAAAGAAAAGATAGCCAGAAAGAAAAATTACAAAGTTTCTGAGATGGAAGTAAGTTTACTCTATTCTAGAAATATGTGGTACACTAGAAGTACAATACAAGACACATATGTAATATTTAAACTTGTTAGGAGACATTTAAAGAGTAAAATTAAAGTGGTTCAATTACAATAATATTTTTGTGTTATTTTATGTAATATACCCTAAATAGCATATCTACATGCAATCAAATTAAACATTAAGGAAAATATTTTACTTTAATTTTTTATACTAAGATTCAGAAATGTGGTATGTATCTTGTGCTTATAAAACAAATATAAACTAGAATATTTAGATGTGTTCATTGTATTTTAAGTAATCATAGTCATTTGTGGCTCATAGCTACCACATTGGATGGTGCAATTATAGAGACTGAAAAAAGGCTACAGTTTCTGGATGGGGTCTAAGAAAGCAAGTGTATTGAGAGGCATTCAGAGCTAAGATAGTGTATAAAACAAGCTGGGCCTTCTAGGCAGTGGCAGTACATTTATACCATATTCAGATTACAATAGGAAGTCACTAGAGGGTTTTAAGCAGGAGACTGACCTGATATAATAACTGCTATAAATAGACTGTGCATGCTGTGTAGAAAATAGCCTATAAAATGTACAAGAGTAGATGCAGTAAAACCAGTTACAGTCTTCTTTGAGACACATTGGCAGCATAAGAGTAGACATAAATGAGAAAAATATATGTTTTTGGAGGTAAAGGCCCACCAGATTGAATTCTACTAGAGTTATCAGATACAGTATAAGTATAAAGAGAGGAATTAAGAGTGACACTTGTTTTTGTCTCTTTGTTTTGTCATTGTTGTTATTTATTTTTGTAGCAGCAAATGGATGGTGGTAGCATAAATTGAAATAGGAGAGACTTGAAGTTTCAGAAGACAGATATGGACATTCCCATGGGTTATGTCAAGTTTGAAATGATAGATACAATTCAAAAGTATGAGTACACAAGTTGTTTTATTAGAGTGGGATTCATATTTTGCAGGCGTCAGTGCATAGTTATTATTTAAAGTTAAAAGACAATGACATTACCTAGTAAAGAAAAGAGGAGGAACAGAAGAGGAGAGAGGAGGAGATAAAGGATTAGTTGTGGGGAATAGAGGAGAAGGGCTGACAATACCTGTGACAAAATTTAGGAAATTAGTTAGGAGGATAAGGGCTGTTTTCACAGAGAGGTAGTGGCAAAACTTAATTGGTGTACTATAGAGGGAGACAGTAGATGAAGAAATGAAGACGGCAGTACAAATACTATTTAAAAAGCAGAGAAGGCAGAAATTGGAAGGGATATATGCAATCAAGGGAGAGCATTTTCTAAAAAAAAAAAAAAAAAAAAAAAAAAAACCATTTAATTAATGTTGAGAATCTGAGATTAAGCCAGGCTTATCAGTTTACCCAAAATCTCGCAATACATAGTGAAACCAAGATGCAAACACAAATATTTCTGACAGCAAGGGCCACACCCTCATGCATGTTATACTGCATGTTATAATGTGTCTTGGGGAGGAAAGCTGAATTTTGGAAAGCCAATCTTTTTAAAATATAGTGATATCAGGTAAGAGGTATTGATTAGTCTAGGTGATAAGAAGCTGAGCTAAGACTGGAATTATGAGAAGAAAGAAAAGTCTTCATATTTTGAAAATACATTGATGAAAAATACATTACCAACCAATTAAGATCCCAGCAAAGGCAAAGCTGGGCCTCATAAATATGGGAATAAGGAAGAGTCAAAGATGACTCAGGGTTCATAAGTTCCCATACATAGAAGAATATGGCAGTCTTCATCTTTCATGAATTTGACTTTCATATGATGCTCAATTTAATTAATACATTCCATCACAATCCCTCATTTGCTTTTTGAATCTGAATGGCTTTCCACACCTCAGCTGGCTAACAATGATTTTGAGCTATCATTTGGCAGCACTGCCCCCTAGTTGTTTCAAGATTTTTTTGTAAAAACATGCTTGATCTTTAAATGCATTTTCCAGAAATCCCTTACATGTGAAAGCATGTTGATCTTTTTAAGTAAAATATTGGCAAAAACAATGAACAGGAAAAAAAAAGTTGAAAAGAAAAGATAATAAGCTTAGTTTTATAAAATTATATTCTGATATGACAGCAGATTTAACTTGAAATGCATAGATATCTTCATGTAGTGCTATGAGCAATTTTCTACCTTTGCTTTGGAACCTGAATAAAGATTGCAGCCTGCTCACTAAGCTGAAAAGTCAGTCTCACCAGGATTTTCCAAAGGATCTGGTGGATCTGTGTCAGGCCAGTTATCAACAAACCTCTCAAGATGGCCAGGATAGCACATGATAATGCAAACCTTAAATACTAGCCAGTTAGCTTTGCAAAGTTTAACAGGTTTTATTGAAAATTTCAGAGTGGTAGCTATTTTTATTTTATTTCATAGAAAAGGAGAGTAAAGTCTCTGCCAGTGATTTGGTCAAAATATCTTAGCTGCTAAGAGCCAGGATTCAACCCAGTTAGGCTTTAGAGCAAGGCAGGTACTCTCAGTAACAATAAGGATGTGAGTTCTGAGAAAGCACTTGAGAGGTATAACCCAGTGATCAACTATGCAGTTTCTTCAGGATAGCTCTTGTAGTATCTTTGTAGTGTGCAGATTTGTTGCAGGGCACATTGCTGCTACTTTTCAGGGTCTAGAAGAGTGGAAGATTGTAGTGGTTACGATAAAGAAGAGATAGTAATATTTAAGAGCAATAAAAGAGAGGAAACAGATGTATTAATTTTCAACAGAGCAACGACATTTGCTAGAGATCATAAATATACATCATGCAAAAATATTTTCCATCTAACAAGGGTTGTACTTTTTGCCCCACTCCCACTCTGAGTTTAATTATTGCTAATGGCTTCTTTGTTGTTTGCTTTAATTTTAGTACTGCAATTTTGAAATTTCCTGCCAATCTTTTGCACGCACGTGCGTTCGTGCGTATGTGTGTGTGTCTTTGAACTTCTTCAATCTTGTTGCTTCCACTCGTATGACAAATCAAGCAGGTCCATTCAGCACATAAGGACTCAAAAGATGCTCTAATGTCTTTGGACTAGTTGGTTGAGTAACTGTGTTAATGATAACTTTGAGCAAAATTAATGCAATATTTTGTGCCCCCTAAAACAATTTTGCATGTCTAATTTTCTAAACAATTTTATCTTCATTAGGGTATAAGAGCCTTTTCTTCTCATAAATGTTGAAAAATGATACATTTTTAGATGCACCACAAGATTATAGTTCAAATTGTTAAATCCAGTTGAACACCAAGAATTTCTGAATATATTTGTAGAGAGAGGCCATAGATCCAAGCCTACAAGTTGAAAGTAAAGCATCAGTAATTGAAGTCATTTATTCATTCATCCATTGAGTAAACATTTATATCAAGTCTGCTGTGAGCTTGACAAAGGGTTGAATGCTGAAGATGTAATAATGAACAAATACACATATTCTAATAGTAAGTTTTATGAACACAGATATGATAGAAATATACACATACCACTGTAAAAATAATATGTAAAATCATGTGCCTTATTTTGCTCAAAAATATCTATTTTGTGAACTGAAAATATCCCTGTGGAGAATAAAAAGCCAAAATGGCATTTCATATTATAAAGAAAATATTCTTAGCCTCTGTATAGATTAACACAGGTAATTTAGAAAAATATCATTCTCCTAGACTGGAGAAAAATTGAATGTACTTCCTTAACAATGATAGACATAGATAGAGATACAAAAAAAATATAGACCCATTGTTTAGATGTATTGTATACCATTCGGAAGATGTCATGGAAAGTATAATGACATATCATATTTAGCTGCACTGTGCTGCTTACACTTGTGTTATTTATAATCGCATGAATAACTCAGAAGTCCAAATGCGACCAGGCTGTTGTAGATTAGGATACAATTTTTACTTTTACTTATCTTAGAATATTCATCTAAAATTAACCAGTTTCAGAGACTTTAGTAGACAATATTTATTTGAATTATAAACAATAAAACCACTTGTATATTTTCTAGTATCTACAAACATGGTTGATAGTAAAAAATTTAATTGAACCAGCATGGATGCTAATAAAAATTGATACCAGATATAAACCATTAATATTGGTAAACTGGTAGACATCGAATAAATGTGAAATACACTGGTTCAAGTTGTTTTTCTACATATAGTTTTTTTAAAAAATTTACATAAATGCCAAGCAATGTAATAAAATCAGTGTGCCTAATCTATTGGAATAATGGATCAATTATTGAACACTTTCCCTTTCTACCAACTTGGGAGTAAAGAATGTTAATAATTTATGGGAAATTTGCCTAAGTAAATAAGGAAAGGTCACATTCACTAGGCCTTAACGCTGATAGCTCAGTAAAATAGAGGATGCTGGGTTGAAATTCTGAACATTTCGAAAAATAAAAACGATAAGAAAAAAATGCTGCAAGCACAGGCAGATAATTGGCATGTGGCAGTGATAGGTTCCTTTATAACATAACACTTACAGTTCTCTTTATATTATATTTGCTACCTTAAGACAAAAGTTTTATAGTTTGAAATTGGTACAAAGAGTATAAAATAATTTTGATTTTAAGTATTTTCAGTGATCTTATTTCCCACATTTATATTCACCCCCATGCCTTACCCACTCCACATTCTGGCCATTAATTCCATCATTATGTTGGATATCTTATGTTAGGATACTAGTTCAGCAGGTATTTCTCAATGCTCAACTTGTGTAGGAAAAGATTAAAGTTATAAAGTTTAAGGGTCATTGAATAGTTAATATTTGGGAAGGTAAAAATCTCATAATAACATATTTGAGATTTAATAGCGAAGGAATAGGTATGTGGTCTAAAGAAGGAGCAATCAATGCTAAGAAAATCAGTGTTTCTTTAGTTTTATTCTCAGCAGAGATTTAAAAAATAACTTTTATCATTTTTTCTCATAGGGAATTAAAATTGGTCTACCCTTCCTTACCCACAATCAACTTCCAAAGAACCCCAGTCAATTGTGAGGTTAATGAAGGAAATAATCATGGCCTTCATATTTCTCTAAGTATTTTCATGCCCATGAATTTGTGGATTGCAACATTTTCCTAGCCCAGCTGTCTTTCTGAGTGACTGCCTCTGCCCCATCCTCTTAGATGTGGCATAGAACATTTTAATCAGAGAAACAAAAGCTTGAAATGCTGTTAGAAAGAACTAATGAGTTACCAATTGAAAAATTACATTAAGTAGTAAAAATCACATCAATAATTGTCTAGTCCTAAGATATTAAAAAATTCACATGAAGGCAATAACAACATATGTGAAATGTTTGGTTTATTTAATTTAAAAAGTAATGAAGAAAATTGTATTTGATTGCTATGCATGTACCATATAGTAGACCAGGATTTACATAGCACATATATATAGTTTATACCTGAAAGCATTTAATGGGCTTGACAAGACCCAATAAACCAAAATTATCTTTCACACACCTGCCAGGTTATCTGTAATATTTCCCATCTAATTCATTTCTTTAGAGTAAAACAGACTTTGCTCACTGAAGATGACTGTGAAAATAAAATTTCTTCTCTATGAAACATGCATCCAAACAGCTGGTGAATTATGTTAGTTTTAGACAAATAGCCCTATTTCTTAGATATGACCAAAGCCTTTAAAGAACAAGATAACTGGCAGATAAAGGTTAATATTAGGAAAAGGTTGAGATGTGGGACATTTCCCCAAGGGACTGACTGCTACAGGAGACATTCTGCAGTAGATGGCCTTCAAATGAGAGGGGAAGCATAACACGTTGTTATGACACCACAATGGAGAAAAGGAAGATGTGCACCCAGTATGAACCCTGCACATTACCCATCTATTGCTTTCAACTACTCCACATGTCAGAGATTATTATCTCTATGGTCTAGATTAGGACATAGAGATGCAGAGAAATGAATATAGCAAGCAAGTAACAGAGGCAAAAGCAGAGGTTGTGATGACAAACTTTCCTGGGAAAATTTGCATATGTACATTGAGGTATATAAGAATAATTCTAATTACTAATAAGACACAGAAAAAAGATAAAGAGAAAGAAGGTGGAAGGAAGGAGAAAGAAAGAAAAAGGGATAAAGAATAAAAAAGGAGAAAAAGAAAAAAAAGCCTTTTAAAGACAAATAAGTAACCAATTATTGATTATGCATACCCGGCCTTAAATAATTTGTAGATTGTCCATGAAGGCTTCAAAAAGTATCCATAATCATAATAATTATGATCATAAACAAAGGGCTTCAAAACCAGACCATGAGAGAGTAAATTTGAGTAGTAAGCTGGCCTATGATATTACCAAATATTTCTTGAAATTAGGGAGTGTGTTATTTGTTGTGCTCTAAGCCTCCTCATGAAAAAATAAAAATAATTTACCCCAGTGGTGCTTGAACTATTCCATATCTTTATTTTCAGGCTTAACTAAATTCATTGACTCTACTAATTTTCAATTATTTTTATGGAGCCAAACTTTTAAGTGAATTTTTATTTTTTGTCTTCTCAATGCTCCAGAGCTTGTCTCTTCTTTGGAAGTAGTTATAAGTGACTGACAGGAAACAACAGTAGAATTCCCACAGATTTGCTTCTTTGTGTAGGAAATACAATAAATACCTATTTATACAGCACAGTTAAGAATTGTGATAGCTTGGTTAATTGCATGTTCTAGTTAGCTGAGGAGTTGTATGGCCAGGGAGAATTAACAGATGGTTATAAAAGTGTACTGTATGCATTAAATCTACTAGCCTGGGGCTTACTACTTTTGTGCATTCATTTCTAATATATTCATGGAAAGATTTCTTGATGTTATGTAATTAAGCATCTACCATTCAGAAATTGTTTATAGAATACAAAAGATGAAGGGCACATCTTATACTTGATTACACTTCTGAGAGTGTGAACTTTTTAAGATTTTTGTATTTACTAAGGTGCCATGATAACCAATTTCTTACCCATAAAATAAATCAATTGCTATTGTGTTGTGTGTATTGGCCAAAGCTGCATTTTATTCCAAAGACTTGAGGTGGTGACATTCAGGGTAGGTCTACAGGAGCCACTTTCCCTTATAATACTATTATATAATTTACTTCCCAAATAACATATCTAGCCACTGCTATAATGAAGCTGTGGAAAACATTCTGTATGTGACTTACTTTATGTCAGCAACAATTACAAGGAACTGCATGTCAAATACAGTCAGCATTCTGTGAAGCTTTCATTTCATTATTTGACTGTATAATACACACATCTGAAGAGTGAGTAATATTCAGTTACCTGGGGTCCTGCCGTATGGATTGTTTCCCTGCTTTCAGTTCCCCTTCTTTCTGGGGTACGAATGGCTCCATCCAGCCAGCTTTCTGGCTTTCATGTCAGCCAGTGCTTCCAACTAGATCTATGCTGACAGCCTGACACTGGCTGAGGTTGCTCTTCCACCCTGTTCAGACAGCTTGCTGAGGCTTTTCAGCTTGGTGAAGATCTCTTGTTCTGTGGTTGTAGAGGGCTTGGATGGAGCAGTGTATCCAAACCAAAGTCCCAGATGGGGAGATCCCCCAGTCCTCCAGTCAGTTGCATGCTTCTCCTGGGTGGCGCAGTGCCCTGCCTTGCCTCAACTTGCCCTATTTGGTTTATACCCACTGTCCAACCAGACCCACAAAATGAACCTGGTCCTCGTTTGGAATTGTGGAGACCTCTCCGCTTCTGTGTCTCTCTCTCACTGGGAGCTGCTTTCTGGAGCTGCCTCTTATTCAGCCATCTTGGGATTCCCCCCAACATTTTCATATGATGCATCAAAGAGTAGGGATTCACACATCTTTTCTAATGTGCTACATAAGCATCTTTTCAGAACTGGTTTCCTCTAAATGAGTTATTTTTAGTTCATTCTAGAATATTCGATAATACTGCATAAACCCTTTCATGAGACAAATGCTCATATTAGCATATATTTGTAATATTGCTTCCATTTCAAGGGTTCAAGGAACAACCAAATATTTTCTATGTGTCCAAAGTTGAGATTAACAACCACCAAAAGAAAGAAAGAAAGAAAGAAAGAAAGTAAGTAAGTAAGTGTTGGCATCAAGGAAGAATTAAATCTATAATCACCCATACAGGAATTATGGTTAAAAAGCTCCTAAGAGAATTTAACTCTCAAGTAAGTTCTCCTCCTCCCCAGTTTAAGATAGGACATTCTGGGGGCATGTTTCTGAAACCCAGGGAAGAAACAGTCATCACATGAGATTTCTGGGGAGTAAGATGCCTTATGTGCCCTTGAGACAGCTTGTTCCCCACACATAAAGGAGGAGAAGAGGCCAGCTTATGTAACCACTTGTTAAGCATTTGCTTCATTTCTGAACTGAATGTACTCATACATGTTGAAGGAATTTAAAGTACTCAACTAAAATCTGCTAAAGAATATTTATTTAAAACAGTTTTGTTCAGTGTCCAGAATTTTCTCTAGCACATGATTTAAAATTACTGATTTATATTATTTGTAGGCACAGTATTTTGAACAGCAAGAAGAATATTAAGAATTTTAAGGTAATACTAAAAACATACCAGAGGTTATTTGATCAACAAAAAATTGTAAAGAACAATCTAGTCTGTAAAAAAAAAAAAATCTGTCTGTGCAATACATTTCACTGTATGCCCTGAGAAGCTTCTTTAATGCATTGTCTTCCCCATCCTCCTCAACACAAAAAGGATACATTTCACACACTCCATTGGGACTGCTTAACTTCAGGGAGAAAATTAGCATCCTCAATGAAACCCTGGGATGAGTCAACCAAGGTGGGGAAAAGGATGTTCTGAGCTAATGTCTTTTTCACTCCAAGGAAGACCAGAGCAGTCACTCTAGACAGTCCATCATGAATTGTGAATGTTCACAACGATTACTTCATTTGATCACCTCACTCTGTCCCTTCCTCCAAAGCTTTAAGATATAACCCTACTGCCTCTCCCCTCCCAGTGCATAAGAGTCATATTATCATGGACAATTCTTTGTCTTCTCTACATTCCATCTTTCGAGGAACCACTCTATAATCACTTAACAGTAATCCTATGCAGTCTTGTATTTCTACTAGGACAGACTCAAACTCCCTGCACATGAGTAAGCATGTGAACAAAACCTGGCTAATCAGGATATTTGGTTATAGCAATTATTTTAGAGAAAGGTACATGATTTAAGCCTTGTTAACCAGAATATCTCCCATAATTTTGTCACTATTTGGGGGAAACTTTTTGTTCAAAGGGATCTTTATATATATATATAGACAGAGAGAGAGAGAGAGAGAGAGAGAGAGAGAGAAAGATAGAGACATGATATAATTTACAAGCCTGAGCAATTTATCACCATAGAATAATAACTTGCTGGGAATGTGGCCAAGCAGAGGAAAACAGATTAAGATATGCTAAGAAAGAGACCTTATGGCATTGTTTGAAAATCTGGATCTAGCTGCGCCTAAAGCAGAACCTCTCTCCCTCCCTAGCTATATTAATCAATTTTATTGCTTAGATGAATTTGCACTCACCCTTTGATATCTTTAACTAACAGAATTCTGACTAACACAGAAATTGCTACTGGAAAGTGGAATATTGTATGAGAGAGGAATTCAAGTATGAATTTAGCTAGGTCAAGGTGAGTAGTAGGACAGAAATGATTTCTCATCTCTTACTGGGAAGTTTATCAACCTACTTATGTGATGGTAAAGAATATGGTTAATTTTTTACCCATTGTATCTTGAAAATCAGACAATGTAAATAAACTCTCTGGGAGCTTTATGGCACATTAGAAGAAAACAAACAAAAAAAACCAAAAACATCTCTTGGGATGCTAGAGTTTATTGAATGCTTCCTGAAACCTTTAGTGAGGTCCTAAGATCAATTCTGATTTAAACTAACTTCTCTCAAAGCAGAGAGTAGGAGCTATTTCTCCCTAACAAAGGTGACATCCAAGATATAAAAGTTGCCAAAATTTATATGAACATGCCTTCCAGGCTGAAAAAGCCAAATTATATGAATATGACTCCAAGACAATTAGTGAAAGCAAAGGCAAGGGGATAGGGAAATCAACAAATTTTGTGTTATAGCCCAGCAGCTGGACACCAAGAAGAAACTTCATCCTGCAAGGGCAAGATTAGTGTGAGATGATTGAGGCACTTATTTCAAGCACAAAATTTAAGGAGGCACTAAAAAACCTTGCTAATCAAGAAATGTAATATTAAATGCAATATTTTTAAAAATAAAAAAGTAAAAATTCACACTGAACATAATAAATGATACATGACTAAACACAACCAACCATTGTTCACTTCCTCTCTCCCCCAAAAAATTTTTTAATAGTGGCCCTAGTATTAACAACCATGTATTCTAATGCAGCCAAAATTAAAGAACAAATTACTGGTCTCACTGCCCTAGGCAGAAATAGCGAGATGGGTTGCTGAGAAACAGAAACCACTAGAATGAAATTTAGATTAAGATCAGACTCATCAAGCCTGGGCACCGCTTACTAGTCCAGGGAGGAAGCAGGTAGCAGTCAAACAAAAGTCAGCTGAGGTTTTAAGGCCATTATTTTGCCAAAGAAACTTCAAAACTGGCAAATTTTCAATGCATCAAACAATTAGCACATCACTGAGTTTACACGAAAAGAAAGTTGCCTACCAAAAGAGTGCTGTTCCAGAAATGGAAATCCTCCAATAATCTCAGATGCAGCCATGAAGGAAAATGTCCAGAGCATATCCTGCAAGAGGGCAGAGGGAGGCAGGGTGATCAAGACATTGACTCATCTGCCACTGGAACACAGCCACTGGTTTCTGTCCAGCAGAATATGTGCTCTACCGTAAGGGCCTGTATACTATTTACTATTCTCTCATTTTTCATGTGAAATGTTTATTCTATGTGTATATCCCATTCTTAGTGCTTAATTTTGGACTTGATATGTTGAGATTTTTTTAGACTTATCATGTAGCTGCAGATTACAAGTTTGTTTAGTTTAACATCTAATCTGAAAAAAAAGTGACTTATGTCACTCAAAGATTCTAATCTTGGAACTGCATGTAGAAATTAAATAAGACTTTGGATTATCAATATTTGGGGAGAGGTGAATGCATTTTCAGTATTATGTTAAAGTAGTTGCATTATGTTAGAACTGGTATATGAGTAGAAACATGTTTGTGGACTGTTATGCAGTGAACCTAGTGAACAATTTTTCCCCTTCTTTGAGAACAAATTGTCCTTCATTGCCCAGTAATTGCCCATTACATAGTAATTTAACCCAGGACAGGTGTTTTTGTGAGACGGACCTTATCAATCTTTATGTCTCCCCATTCTACTGCTCCCATTAGGACTGATCTTTGGACCCAAATCTGAACAATCAAAATATTCTTTTTTATTGATATATACTCCTTTACCCCAAATCTTTAGTATGAATTCAGTTTCAGTTCCAGTTACCAACCCATATTACATGTTCTTTGGTCTCCTCGTGAGATAACTTACTGATTTGATACATGCAACTCTTAAACACAAATATAAGAACAAACCAAAAAAATCTCTCTCAAAACTGAGAAGAAGAGCTCTCTGTACTTATTGTATTTCAAGAAACTAGGTCTCCATTTTCACAGTCAATAGAAAGACAATTTTCTAATTTTTTTTAAATAAGAAGTTGATTGATCAGGCTGCAGAATATCCATACTGGATATAAAGAAATAGAGGACAACAACTTCAATGATTTCTTGTGCATAATACAAATATCTCTTTTGAGCACTTTTGAGTACTTGTCTTGTTTCAGAAACTATTTAAATGTTTTAAATGTATTTCATCACTTAATAGGAGGTATTACGATCATTATTTTATAGATTGTAACAATGAATCATTAAGTATTTATGCTATTTGTTCATCACTGCATAACAATTAAAGAGCAGAGTTGGAATTCAAAACCAGATAGCCTAGGCACAGAGCCCAAGCACCTATTCCTTTCATAAGTGCCACTTATTTATGGTAGAGGTGAGAAAATCATTGTGAAATGGGTGAGTAAACTGATCAAACCTATTTTAGGCCAGACTAAAGGCAAACAATATGCCTGGACTAAAAATGAATGAAGTTATTAGTGAAAGGACCTCATGCTATATTGTAAGTCATGTTACACAGTGAGGAATGTTGCCCTATCCCTGAAGGGTGAGTGAGCACTGACCATGTTTGTACAGTTTCTACAACAATATCCAAATCTACCTGTTCTTCCTTCTTCCCATTCCCTACCCTAAAAATGCACGCAATTACTGCCCTAAGTACATTTGGTTATATGTTGCCTCTGACCCCCCTCCTCTGGTTTTTTTTTTGTTGTTGTTGTTACTTTCAGCATGAAAGCCACTCACCATAAGTGCTTTATTTTCACTGTGCTTTCAGCTAAATCCCACACAATAAAACAAATTTGAGCAGATGGCAGACTTAAATGTTAAAGATTAGAAAAAAATGTATGAAGAAATTTTAGTATAAATTAGAATATAGAATAGAATATATTGAGGTGAGATGAATCAGAGGTTAAAGACACAGAGAATTTTAAAGCATTTAGCTTTAGTGAAGATATATGAATGATTCAGGACAGTAACTGAAAGTGTCCTCCCATGACAAGTATGCCTTCATGATGCTGAACTCCCAAATTAGTCAAATGCCTTATGTGGCTTTCTTGTCTCATGAGGTCATGTACATTACCACTGCTATCTTTCTTTCTTTTTAGAGTAAAATGTTCACAGTCTCAATCGTCATGGGAAAGATACAAAGGACAAAGTTTTATGTGGTTTAATATGAGTGATGCCTATGGAGAGACCATATAAAAAAGAAAATCAATTTTCATCCACTGTTCATTACTAGTTTCTCTGAATTCTACTATTAGGAATATACCTTCACTGTAAAATGTTGAGCTCTGTTAAAATGCAAATTTCCTTGGGAGCATTCAATCTCATGAGTCATTATTAAATATGAGTAAATGAAATTAGCAGATCATTTCCTAAGAACAGGTTTCAGTAGAGAGAAGAAAGGAGTAGGCATAAGGCTGCCAATGACCAGGATTAAGTCCTTAAACTCAAGTTCCTAAAATAGGAGTTTTCTAAAGTCAAAATTGTCTCATAAATTATTATCCCAGAGCTAGTCTTGATATTCATAAATATAAAGAAAAATAGTATTGTCTTGAATTAATTTAAACAAAAAAGTTATAAACGGAAGGGAAAAACTAAGAAGCTAACATGTACTAAGTGCCTATTTTGTATTAGGTGTTTTACTCTCTCCAGCCGTCACAACTCTCTGTGATATTTTTGTGAAACCACTTTATATATGAGGACAATGATCCTCAGAAACATTACTTGACTTAATAAAGGTCTCACATCTGATAAATATTATAGAGGATGGATTCTGATTCCAATCTCTCTGTAAAGCTTGGGTTTTCCCCACACCAAATGGCAATGGCTTTCTGGTTTCAAATAACCCAACTGTAGGCTAACCTTTAAAAATTATTAAACAGGGAATGATAATTATATCACAAAAAATAAAGGGAAAAACATACTAATACCAATAAAATATAACTAGTATCTTTGGCTGTAATCTGGAAGAGCTAATAAGAGATAAATGGAAGAATTGTTAGTAGGAGGGAAGTAGGACATACCCAAGGGGACATAGAAGGCAACTTGAACTAACTTATAATTGTACCCAGCTGCCGTTAGGATCCACTTCAGTGCTTATGTAATTTCCATAGACCCAAGACTCACTTATTTCTGACACAGCATATTAATCTAAAGACAAAAAGTGTAGGGGTTGAATAAAGACCTTCAAAATTCTCTCAAGATAATTTAATGGTAAACAAAGAAAAAAATATTCCAGCGAGACATTTTAAGAAAATATCAGCTAGAAGTATTTTATTTTTATTATGTTGAAATTTAGGCATGTCATACCTACTCTTTTTTACTCTGTAGTTAAAATTTTATGACATTCTATGAGCCAGAGCAAGTAGCAATGTACAATTAAACTAACCTCCTTTTGTGGCATAGACTTTTGGTGGCACAAGAATCATTATCTCTCAAGTGTAAATGACAAAGAGTCTGTGTGGGTGTGCTCAGGCAAATGAAAAGCTAACTTTTAAGTGTTTATATTACAGAAAAAGGCTCTAATAATTCATATTAACTACAGAAATGCCTCCAGAAGATTAGAATAATAGAAAAGCATTATAATATCCAGGAGAGAAAAGCCATGTGAATAGAACTGAGACCATTTCCTTGGGAAGTTAGTAGAGGAACACAATTTAAATAAACTTATGACAAAAAATATAATTTCTTAGTTACTGTGAAATTTTTTTTTTTTTTTTTGAGATGGAGTCTCGCTCTGCCACCCAGGCTGGAGTCCAATGGCCCACTCTTGGCTCACAACAACCTCTAGCTCCCAGGTTCAAGGGATTCTCCTGCCTCAGCCTCCCGGGTAGCTGGGAATACAGGTGCATGCCACCATGCCTGGCTAATTTTTGTATTTTTAAGTAGAAATGGGCTTTCACCATGTTGATCAGGCTGGTCTTGAACCCCTTGCCCTGTGATCCACCCGCCTAAGTCTCTCAAAGTGCTGGAATTACAGACGTGAGCCACAGAACCCGGCTGTGAAAATGTTTTCATAGGCAGCCATGGTTATAGAGAAACCATGTTTTGTATCTAGTCATGCAAATTAATATATATATCATCTATAGTGCTTGAAGTCACAGGCTTCTAACACTTTCTTACTTTCTTATAGATTATGTATTCTTGATAGTAATATATTTCTTTTTGAAATACAATTAAATTTCTATATTTTGTATTTAATAAAATACTAAGCTTTAGAAACAAACTATTCTCAGAAGAAACAGAAATGTATAATATTTTGCCTCAGGTATATATAATGAAAAATAATATTTTGAGAGCCAACTGAGAGGAGAATTCTTTCTGTAGACAGTGCCCCCCAATTTTTTTATTTCCCTATATCCTCATTCCCCACTTTCCGCACACCCCGATTTGTAGATAGGCACAAAGATACTCATGATTACATGTAGAAGTGCTCAGTTAGGACCCCCTGTTTGAAAGTACACTGACTCTGCCAATTTCCTGTGTATGAGTGCATGAAGCAGCAGATGCTGCTAAACACACTGAAGAATGGGCCCTTGTTCTTAAAGTCTCCCTCAGGACAGAGACACAACAGGACCAGGCGAGCTCAATTATTTGTAGATGGGGAATGAGTGTATGAACTGTCTGTTTAAACTTTGGCAAAGACAACTACTTAGTTACATTATGCTATTAAAAATGTAAAGGAAGTTTCATCCTACTAACAATACAAGTGCAGTATAATACTTTATATGTTATAGTTGTTCCACAAATTTTAGGCTTCCTCTGTTGATCATTTTTTTACCACTAGAATATAGAGGAAACAATGAAGGAACTTCTATTTTGAGATTATCTGAACCACACAGAGGAACAAAGTGGTAAGCAGAATTAGCAGGAAATTTTGGAAATAAAATCTATTGTTTCTTCAAAATAAAATGTACTATGTATTTTTTAAACAAATAACTTTAGCTATTTTGAATCTGTATCTTTTTCTTAAAGAGGATAAAAACTTTAGCATATTGGAACTCCTCACTGAATACCTCACTCACTGACTTATCTACATTTCCTCCTTTTTTTGGTTAGGAAATTTTATTCAACATTGTTTATGTAAGACAAATGGTTTTCTGATGACCCCAATATTTAATTACATTTAACAGTATTATTTGCTCATCACAAGTTGTTTTGTTTTATTATTTCTTTAGAACTCTACTCATTTCTCTATATTCACAATTCTTATTGCTAAAGTTCATCCCTTAAATATTATTTTTGTGATGATCTCTGAAACATAAACTCTTTTATTCTTTGTCTAGAATTGCCTTAATTCCCCTGGTTCTTTGATGCTTTTAGGCTGGGCATAGAATCATAGTTTTCCAGTTTCTGTGCCTCAGCATCATCTTCAGAGTATATTCTTGTTAACAAGAAGCGTGTTGCAAACTTAATTTTCATATTTCATAGATGATAATACACCTTTATTTTTATGATTTTTTAAACAATGTTTGAAGTTTTTTTATAGTATGTACTTGTCTCCAGTGCACAGAATGATCTGTTGAAAATGCAATGTAGTCAGTTACATTATGATATTGCTTAAAATCCTGCACCATCCTCAATATCTACAGGATAAAATTCAAATTCCTCAGGAAAACCACAGTGGTTCATGCCAATTCCTATGGCCTTATCTCTGACCAGTCTAGGCCTCATACTTTTTGTGCCAGACACATAAAAATACTTTTCATTCACAGAGCATACCATGTTGTTTTTAGGTTCTAAGCATTTATTTATTCTGTTTTCTCTACTAAAAATGTATTTCTTCTCATTCTTAATTCTATTTTAACTAATTAATTTTCATTTAATATTTAAGCCTTTATTGAAACTTTATCTATTCCAAGAAGCTTGTCCTAACTCCTCCAATATGAGGTAACTGTGCTTCTTTTGTGCTCCAAAAATACTCCATTTTTGTGAACGATTCTCCCAATAGGTCTTAAGTTTCTAGTTATTAGGAGGTATGTCTTACACATTTCTAGACCCTGTCATATCATATACCTACTATTCACTTAGAAGATGCTTAACATATGTTTGCTGAGTGTTTAAAATAACTAAAGGAAAGATGGAAGACAATATAACATGAATCATACTATAAGTACATGAACACATACATATTGTACTTAACATTTGAACTTCAACTATTATCTTCTCTTTCTAATTAGTTTACTTACTTTAAAATACTCACAAGAATCTACATATTTGATAAGGTCAATTAAAACTGGGAAAAAAAACCAAAGTGTTCCTCCCTCCTCAGTTCTCATAGAGAAAAGGAGTAGTGTGTGAATGTACACATTGGAATTTCTTTATTTCTAGATATTAAAAAACCTTTTATTGTCTACAAAAAATTTTAAATACCTAGTACTATTCAAACTCTCAAAACCACAACAATGTAAAGAAACTTCTTAGAAGATTTCTACTTTATTTTTTATTATTTTAAAAAATTTCTGTATTTAAGAAAATTGTTCTAACTTGACTAGACTCAAAATAAAATTCTCATGCAAGTATGTATGTGAATGAAATAAATTGGTAAGTGATACTTAACTGGTATAAAAAATTGGCATTGATAACTTCAAATAAACTAGCCATGTTGAAAGTTCTTGAGCATTTTTGGCATTATTTAGATGGACATCAATGTATTCATGTTCTGATGTTCCAGTAGGCATGATTCTAATATTTCCATAATTAGGAAAATGAGTTAGCATTGATCCTGGTCACTGTAAAATATAAAATCTCTTCTCTTTTTTATCTATTTTATTTATTCATTCATTTATGCACTATCTGGCAAATATTTAATAAGTGCCTAGTAGGTCCTAAGTCAATGTTAGGCACTGTAAACACAATAGTAAGCCGAGGAGACAACAAGACTAATCCTTGAGTAGATAGCCTAACATACAAGTAAATATGTCATAAAAATAGTATATAAGGGTCTGAGGAGGCAAGTACAGAGATTATAAGAATAGTTCTTCAACAAGTGTTTACTACCCGACTAATACGGGCCTTAATTTTCTGTTTGGGTACATGGGATGCTCTCTCTCTCTCTTTTTTTTTTTTTTTTTTTTTTTTGAGACAGAGTTTCGCTCTTGTTACCCAGGCTGGAGTGCAATGGCGCGATCTCGGCTCACCGCAACCTCCGCCTCCTGGGTTCAGGCAATTCTCCTACCTCAGCCTCCTGAGTAGCTGGGATTACAGGCACGCGCCACCATGCCCAGCTAATTTTTGTATTTTTATTAGAGACGGGGTTTCACCATGTTGACCAGGATGGTCTCGAGCTCTTGACCTCGTGATCCACCCGCCTCGGCCTCCCAAAGTGCTGGGATTACAGGCGTGAGCCACCGCGCCCGGCCCGGGATGCTCTCTTAGGACACTCCCACTTTCAACCTAGATCTCATCCTGAGAGAAATCAAAGTCACATGAAGAAACCATATGTGAGCACTCTGGTCAACAGTACAATATGAGGTCTTCGCCAACTTCAACAGCCAGCCCTATGAACAAGCCATCTTAGAAAAAAAACAGACCATACAGGACTTCAACTTGCAGTCACAGAAAGTCCCCAGGTAAGAACTTCTCAGCTGAGTCTAGTCAACCCCAAAAAGTGTGAAAGATCTTAAGTAATTATAAGTCATCCTGATAATTCTTTCTTAAAACATTGGTACATATTTGTTTTACATATGAAAACAAACCTTAGACTAGAGGTTTTGTTGTTGCTATAAAATAGCTATTGGTTAACTCCCACTCATGACACTTACTCCCTAGAGCATCACCTCTCATGTTCTAATAAAAATAGTTTCCAGTTGGTATTGAGACATTAAATAAGGACTATTTCTTACAATCCTGAGGTTTTGTTCTCTCTAGGAGAGAGAAGGCTATTAAATGTCCTATTCTCATGCTAATTTATTATTTATTTATTTATTATTTTTGCTGTAGCATTTTGATGATTCAAATATTAACTCATTCCCAGTGCAGAAAAAGGAAAAATAATTAATCTACCATAAATACTAATTTATCAAGGTACAAGTATTAAAAATTTGGTATATGTCCCTTTACAATACTTTTTTACAAGGTGTTATAGTATACAGTTTTGTAGCTTGGTTTATTCACCTTGCAATCTGTTATGAACTTTTATTATGACTTTTTTTTACCACTTTTATAATATAATTTTCTTACTGTAGAATTGTTGATTCAGCCAATTTATATTCTTTGACATTTAGTTACTTTCAAAGATCCGTATTTCTAATGTCTTGTTCTATATTGGTAAATAATCTTACATTTCTCATAGTATTATATTAAGCAACCATTTTCCTACATATTCACAACAATTTTCTGCAGTATTTTAAATTACTAATGTTTGACACCTCTTAATGTGATTATTGGCCATTTTAATATAAACATTTATCCACGTTTTTGGTCATTATTTCCATGGGAATGTCTTTATATGCCAAAGTTGTAAAAAATTTTTAGAATAAATAAAGTTCTGAAAAATTTTGAGAACAAATAAAGTTCTAAAAAATGTTAGCTTTTTGTCATAGATTCTTTTTTTTTTTTTTAAGTGTTTGTTATATTTGATTTTGGTTGCTTTTGACATACATATTTATTTATTTCTAAGTAGTCAAACATATTCATCCTTCACTTAGCCTTATTAATATCTTACCTGTAAAGCCCGTTTTAGTTATCTAAATTACAATTATTTTGATGGAACTGATGTTGATATAGAAGATTATAAAAGTATTAACCTTATGCATCCAGGGAACCAAGATTTTCCATATTTTTAACAGAATCCTATGTTTTCATATCCAAAAAAATTTGTTTCTAATCAATAATATTATACAAATCCCCCTTTCGAGCCTTGATTAAAGTCTGGAAAGATCTACACATTCTATTTGTTGCTTGTCCTATTGGCATTGGACACAGGTAAGTTATTCTTTGTTTCTACATTTGCTGCAATAATTTCCTGTATTAATTCATCCCAAATTATGAGTAATAGTCCTTGCCTTCATTTGCCAAACAGTATTTTAAAAGGCTGCTTATTTAAGGAAACAGTGGTGAAATAGTACAGGGATATTTATTATTTGATATCGTATACCCCATTGTTTATTGGCTGGTGTTGTTTCTCTGGGAGATACTATAAGAGCTGTCTCCCTTCGGAGCTCATGGTTGTCACAATGTGATTAGAGAATCCTCCCTAAAGAGAGAAAAATCTGTGTACTCCCTCTCTTTTGTTTGCCTTCTTTCTCTTGTGTTCAGGGATTCACTCACACTCCCTGCTTTTAAAGGATGCCCAAGATTAGTTTGTCTCTGAATCAAACTCTGAAAAGATTTTGCCCTATCCTTGATGAAGACCATTTATGCATAATTTTAAAGGCATAGTTACACTTTCAGTAGGCATTTTGGGTCACAAGTAGCAGAAACAAAAATTCCGAACTAGGTTTGATAAAAAGGATAATTTATACTAAAGCTTGCATAACTATGGGAAAAGCAAAAATCTCTGGAACAATTGGACCTACAGACTAGAACGTTGCTAAGATTCTCGCACTACCTTCTCCTTATTTCCCAATACATGCAGACTCCTTTATTTCTCTACTTTCAAACATGTTGGCCTCAATTCTTCTTACTGTGAAGCAGCCCCCTCTACATAGCAGACATAAAGCTATCAGATCCTATATGCTTCCCACATGAAACTTTTACCACCAGAGAGAGATGAAAACATATTTCTATAGCTCAATTTGAATCACCTGTCTACAGTTTCCAAATAACCATTTTGTTCCCACTTAGCAACCATGTGCTCAGAAATATGAGATAAACTCTTTGATTCCTATATAAACCTAAAGCAACTATTACACGTGCACGTGCGTGCACACACACACACACACACAGAGTACTTGAATCAGAGGGAAATGTCTGAAATCTTCTAGGATTCTAAACCTTCCAACTCTTATTTTGTAGACACATCAGCAACTGCTTCCTTTTTGGAGCTTCTTCAGAACTCTATTCCTGCTCAGCACGACTCTGTTAACTTTTTTTCAGCCTAGATTTGATTTTTTCTCCATAGAATGCGAAATGGGTATCATGGTACAAGAAGAGTGAACATATGCTAGTGGTTAAGATTATAGACTCTGGAGGCAGTCTGTCCAGTGCAAATCCTGGCTCTGTCACTTATGAGCCATGTGTCTTGGTTAATTATTGAATTTCTCTAGTATCAGATGCCTCAGCTATAAAATGGAGATAATAATAGTACTTAACATATAGCGCTCTTTTGATTCTTAAATAAACTAAAATATGTAAAGCACTAAGGACATTCTTTACACATTTTAAGCATTTAAAGAAAAAATGTATTATTTTCAGTTATTAAATCTTACAGATATCAAAACAAATCAATTTTTGTCTGTATAAGTTAAATATTCCACACAGTAATACTTCAAAGTTGACAGTAATTCTTACTTTGTTTTATTCCATTTGATTTTCCTTTTGAAGCATAAACCTAACATAGTAACAAATCCTTATTCCAGTATATAATTGGAATAGTTTCAGAGCCTGGTAAGCAAAGAATTTCTCATATATTCTTCCTTCACCTCCCACTCCCAACGAAACATAAAAATTTTCATAGGCACAAAAATTACTTCCTTATGGGAAACCACTTAGCAATAATTTAAATCAGTGGTTTGCAAACCAGCTGTCTTGAGTTTTGGTATCTTAAGAATCTCTGTATCTGATCCCTAAAATGACAAAAGTTTTTAAAAGTAATGAGTCTTATCACAAAATATTAAGAATGTTTTATATGACCCTGACTTAAACTATATGGTAACAACAACATAGGAAGGCACTGTGGGGGGAATATTAGAGTTTTTAGTTCTTCAACTGGTTTCTATTCTCTAGTAGCACACCTGGTTTAAACTGAAGGAACTTACTATCTGACCACATTTAGCTAGACCAAAGCCAGTATCACACCTTTTCAAGGTCCACAAATAGTCATTCTTTGAAGCTACATGTTTCAACCTCCTCTTGCCCTAGATAAGAAGCTGAAAGCCATGTCCAGCATCCTTCCAATACTTCAATGAAATTAACTTTTTTAATGAATTTATAGAATGGTTTATTTATCACTATTTAAACTTATTTCCAGTAAAGGGATTCTAATCTCTTATATTTAAGGGGTATTCTAACACAGGAACAATTTTACGATGTATCTATTGGAAATGTTATACAAGCAAGTTCCCAAAATTTTGTTTATTCCAAAGCCCAAGGTTTACTTTTGTCAACTTTCTGGTTTGCTCATCCTGAAGCATCTATGAATATGCTGATTTTATTAGACAAAGTAATACACATTTTCAGTCAGAATTTGTCCAGGAAAGATAAGCAAATTTTGATCTTTCCTAAAGAGATTTTAACACAGAAAATTGGTTACATTTGTGACAGAATAGCTGTAAAATCAAACAGAATGGTGAAGCAATTCCAAGGTTAGCAACAGCAGAAAGCCACTGTCCACCGCAAAGCTGGAAAAGCAAAAAAGGAAATGATTATACAAACATAACAACTCTCACTAAACAATCTTGCTCAGAATCCAAAGGGTAATGGGGCCTGAAAAATGTGGTTTCCCATGTTACAGACCAGGGCAAAGGAAAGAAAATAGATCTGGGAATAAATAGGCAGTCATCACTTACACAGGTAGCATGCAGATTGAAAGCTCTCTAGCACTAGTCTGTGTGATGCTCAGACTGTTAGCATCAACACAACCCGAAAGCTTTTAAAAACGTAAATTTATATGGCCCACCCAAACACAAGTGCAGAATATTTGTCTGAGGGTTGTCCCAGGCATTTGTGTTTTAACATTTACATCATATTATCAGACCAGATTATGGTCAAATTAATTTCATTTTCTCCTTCTCCATTTTACATGACACTGTACTATTCTGGGATGATAATGTTCAGATAGTTTGGCATTTGTGAGAATCAGAACAGCATATTCAAACGTGGCAGATTTACTCACTAGAATAAAACATATTGTTCTACTTTCACATTTCATCAAGTACACAGTAAACACACCTATTGATCATAAGTGGGCACTACCTTAGTTTTCTGTATTTCTTGAGAAGTCAGTAAAGGGTTGGAGTGAGTCACTGTAGTCATCTCTGATTGGATGTGGTACTAATGATTCTAGACAGTGACATAACAAAGAAATACGTATGAAGAGCCTGGTCCTATCTTTGTATGGATGGTAGCAAAAAATAAACTGCTTAGCAAACCTCTTTTTTCTTAGCCACAAGATACAATTCTTCCCTGTCACTCTAGAGAGCCAATTTTCTCTTGTCTTCTGTCTGCTATGAATAGATTTGAGAAATACAATATTGTTAGCTGAAATATTCTATTCAGTTTGACACAGTGAATTTGCTGTATTATTTTTTATCTTAACTTGCATTTGCTTACTCTTCCAAATCAGTTTCTTAACTTTCTACAGTGTAGGGAAGCTTTCTGCCTAGTATTTATTTTACTCATTGAATCGTTTCATTAACTTCAATACTTTGCACAGCTTTTCTTGTTAGTTGCACTCATAATGACTTTGAATGATAGTTTCTGCATTCCAAAGTGCTTTTAAAATTTCTATTGCTTGCATTAACTTTAATACCAACACAAACAATATAGCTTTGGCAATTAGTAATTTCCTCTTTTGGCTGATCAAAATTAGTATAATTATAAAAATTGGAAATATGTTCAGTAGAAAATATTCAATAAATTTGCTGTTAATAATCTCAAGTTTTGGTATCTTTATACTTGATTAGACGATTATATTTAGTTTAGGAAATTACAATGGGTAAGTACAAAGGAAACTATATCTTAGCATTTCTAGTTTATAAAAATATGACACATTACAAAAAATGAACAGGAGGGTGTATTTTTTATAAAGTTGTTATAACTTTATTGGTGATAAAACCAAATGTTTTTTGCACAAATTTCAAATTCCAAAATAGCATATATATTATACAGCTGACATGCAAATAAGATTTTTGATGAGAAAAATGAAGCAAATACATAAATATTCTTATATACTTTCTTAAAATACCTAGTAACAAAACTGAATATATAAACTGGATTAGAAGATCTCCATGTTTAGTTTCAGTTTTCAAGGAAAGAATGTCTAGTAGGAGCAAATCCATAAGGTAGGAGACACTTTCCAGAAGAAAAACCTTGAAATGGTGTTTACAGATGTCAGCCTGAAGGTCTTAGAGGTGAAAAAGTACCACTGTGCAGAGATTCTGATTTACGTGTAACAAGGCATCACAAGGACTGTACAGCTCAAACTGTGGAAGCAGGAAAAAGAAAAGAGTAAAAGCACAGTAACTAGTCCCGAGGACATTGGAATCTAGATAAGTAGCAATCATGTTCAATGACTGATCAGAAGGAAAATTCAAACTTAGGGTGCTAAACATTATGTGCTTGATTCTCCTTTTAAGCATTTCTTGGTGATATTATAAGGATGGAAGAAAACAACAACAAATAAAAAAAAAAATGGAAAGTGTTGTAGAAACCAAGAAAAGGCACATGGAAGATGTGGCAATGGCTGAAGAAGAAAATAAGACAAAGGGGTGTCTCTGTGGTATTATACAGCTTTAAATTTCTCTTTCAAATGTGTTATATGTTTGTTATAGAATATTTTGTTCTCATAAGAATTCACACTATTTTAGGAATCAGTTCTGGGAGTTCCTTTTGCTAATGCTATCTGCATCAAAGACAGTTTGTAAATTTACAGCTCACTAAGAACAATGTCTCCAACTAAAAGAGATATAATGATACTTGGAAATCGGCTAACTCCAGGTCATTTGTTTACAATGGTTTCTGTCAATGAAATAAATTTCAGTCTGTACCTTTTATGAACTATTGTCCTTTCAGTACATAAAATAATCTGTTCCATGTAGAGAGGCCTCAGTCAATTGTATACAGTTAAATTAAAGAGTGTGAAAATTTTTTTAATCTCTGTGATCCTCTACCCATATTTGAGTTGATGTTGACCTTGAGATCTTCAGAGCAGGTTTTCCTGTCAGTTATCTGAATCTTCTCCCACCTAGCACAGGGCCTAGTGTCCAGTTGTAGCTGGCTCTCAATGAACTAAGTTCCATGAATAATTCTCATTGTAAATATAGTCATGTGATATTCATATTTCTCACTCTCTTCCTCCCTCTTTCTTCTATATTTGCTATATAATGGGGTCAAGAAAATACTAATTGTGTAATTATTAACTTACCAAGTTCTATGGATAGTTAATAAGTTTTACTATACATTGATTTTTTTCCCACATGAGTTTGTAACATCCATTCCTAGAAATGTAATTTTGTAGATACTGCCTTTCAGTGGGGTTCTTCCAGTGCAGATTTTCATAAGGAATGTACTGTGCTGTATTAAATTATCATTTTAATCATTCACATAGGAGAAAATAGCATCTAAATGTGTTATAATTTATATGTATATAGTTGTGATAAAGTTGAAAATCTTTTCATATTTTAGAAGTATTTTTTATAAATTGTCTTATCCTTTGCCCATCTTATTTTTTAATATTGACCATTTCATCCTCAGATACGATAGTAGTATCTAAAAGAAATCATATCTTTGAAATGTGACTTGTAAATTTTTTTTCAGCTTGTCTTTTGACTTGTTTACAGTATTTTTGCCTTACATTTTTTTCATGTTTATGCATTAAAATATCTCATATTATTTTTAATTTTAGAGCTTCCCCATGTTGTGTCTTACCTACAGAGATTTTATTTTTTTAATTTCAAAATTTGGGAGAAAATGGGTGGTTTTTGGTTAAATGAATAAGTTCTTTAGTGGTAAAATGTGAGATTTTGGTACACCAGTCACCCTAGGAGTGCACACTTCCTTTCACTCCTCCACCTTAGTCCCCAAAGTCCTTATATCATCAGGAAAATACAAATTAAAACCACAATGAGATACTACCTTACTCCTGCAAGAATAGCCATAATGAGAGAATAAAAAATAATTAATGTTGGCGTGGATGTGGTAAAAACGAAACACTTTTACGTTAGTGGTGAGAATGTAAACTAGTGCAACCACTCTCAAAAACAGTACAGAGATTCCTGAAAGAACTAAAAGTAGAACTACCATTTAATCCAGCAATACTACTACTGAGTATCTACCTAAAGGTAAAAGCATTTTTATGCCTTTGTGTTCTCATGACATAACTCCAATTTATAAGTGAGAGCATATAATATTTGATTTTCCAATTCTGAGTCATTTAACTTAGAAAAATAATCTCCATCTCTATCCTGGTTGCTGCAAATGCCATTATGTCATTTCTTTTATGATTGAGTAGTATTAAACGGTGTAGATATACCACATTTTCTTTGTCCACTCATTGGTTGATGGACATTTAGGCTGGTTCCACATTTTTGCAACTGAAAATTGTGCTGCTATAAATATGCATGTGCAAGTGTCTTTTTTCATATAATGAATTATTTTCCTTGGTAAATAGCCAGCAGTAGGAGATCAGATGGTAGTTTTACTTTTGTTTCTTTAAGGAATCTTCATACTGTTTTTGATAGTGGTTATATTAGTTGACATTCCCACCAACACTGTAAAAGTGCTCCCTTTTCACCATGTCCATGCCAACATCTATTATTTATTTTCTCATTATGGTCATACTTGGAGGAGTAAGGTAGTATATCATTGTGATTTTAACTTGCATTTCCCTGATAACTAGTGATTTTGAGAATCTTTTTCATACTTTTTGTGGTCATTGGTATATCTTGTTTTGAAAATTGTCTGTCTATGTCCTTTCTCTACTTTTTGATGAATTTTTTTTCTTGCTAATTCATTTGAGCTCCTCGTAGATTCTGAATATTAGTTCTTTGTTAGATGCACAGTTTGCAAATATCGACTCCCATTCTGTGGGTTGTCTGTTTTCTCTGCTGATTATTTCTTTTGCTGTGCTGAAGCTTTTTAGTTAAATAAGGTCCCATCTATTTATTTTTGTTTCTGTTGCATTTGCTTTTGGGTTCTTGGTCATGAAGTCTTGCCTAAGCCAATGTCTTAGTTTTTGTAATGATATCTTCTAGAATTTTTATTGTTTCAGGTCTTAAATTCAAGCCTTTGGTCCATCTTGCATTGATTTTTGTATAAGATGAGAGAATATAATCCAGTTTGTTCTTCTACATGTGACCTGGCAATTATCCCAGAACCATTTGTTCAATAGGGTATCCTTTCCTCACTTTATGTTTTAGTATTTTTTTAAGCATCAGTTAGCTGTAGATTTTTGGCTTTCTTTCTGGGTTCTCTACTACATAATAGAATTGGTCTATGCACCTATATTTATACCATTTGCCTACATTACCATTTTTATACCCGTACCATGCTGTTTTGGTAACTATAGCCTTGTAGTATAGTTTGAAGTCAGATAATGTGATGCCTACAGATTTTTTTTTTTTTTCTTAGAATTGCTTTGGCTATCTGGCTTTTGTTTTTCATTCTATAAACATTTTAGGAATTTTTTTTTCTAGTTCTACGAAGAATAATGGTGGTCCTTTGATGAGAATTGCATTGGATCTGTAGATTGCTTTTGGCAGTATGGTCATTTTCACAATATTAATTCTATCCATCCATGAGCATGGGATGTGTCTCCATTTGTGTTATCAACGATTTGTTTCAGCAGTGTTTTGTAGTTTTTCTTATAGTGATGTTTTATCTCCTTGGTTAAATATATTTCTAGGTATTTTATTTTACTCTTACAGCTCTTTTAAAAGGGATAAAGTTCTTGATTTGTTTCTTAACTTGGTGATTGTTGTTATATAGAAGTGCTACTAATTTGTGTACAAATTCTGTATCCTGAAACTTTACTGAATTCATTTATCAGATCAAGCAACTTTTTTTGAATGAGACTTTAGTGTTTTTTAGATATAAGATTATATCTTCAGTGAACAGCAGCCGTTTGATTTCCTCTTTTTTAAAGAATTGGCTTTTTATTTATCTTTTGTATTTTTTTGTTTCAATTTCATTTACTTCTCTCCTGATATTTGTTATTTCTTTTCTCCTGCTGGGTTTGGGTTTGATATTTTTTTTCTTGTTACTCTAGCTCCTTGAGATGTGAACTTAGATTGTCCATTTGTGTTCTTTCAGACTTTGTGATATAGGCATTTAATGCTGTGAACTTTCCTCTTAGCAGTACTTTTTCTGTATCCCAGGGGTTTTGATAAGTTGTTTCACTATTATTGTTCAGCTCAAAGACTTTATAAATTTCCGTCTTGATTTTATTGTTGACCTAAAGGTCACTTAAGAGCAGATTATTCATTTTCCATGTATTTGTAAAGTTTAAGGATTCTTTTTGGAGTTGATTTCTGGTTTTATTCCACTGTGGTCTGACAGGGTACTTGACATACTTTCCATTTTCTTACATGTATTGAGACTTGTTTTGTGACTTATCTATCATATGGCCTATCTTGAAGAATGTTCTATGTGCTAATCAAAAGAATGTACATTATGCATTTGTTGGGTAGAGTGTTCTATAAATATCTGTTAAATCCATTTGTTTTAGTTATAATTTAAGTGTATTATTTGTTGACTTTCTGTCTTGATGACCTGTTTAGTGCTATCAGTGGAGTAGTGAAGTCCCCCACAATTATTGTGATGCTGTCTATCTTATTTCTTAGGTCTAGTAACAATTGTTTTATAAATTTAGGAGCTCCAGTGTTAGACACGTGTATATTTAGGATTGTGATATTTTTCTTGTGCACTAATACTTTTATTGTTATATAATGTCTCACTTTTTTTTAAACTATTGTTGCTTTAAGTTTATTTTGTCTAATATAAGAGTAGCTACCACTGTTAACTCTTGGTTTCCATTTTCATGGTATATAGTTTTCTATCCCTTTGCTTTAGATTTATGAAAGTCCTTATGTATTAGGTGAGTCTCTTGAAGATACCAGATACTTGGTTGGTGAATTTTAATCCATTCTGTATCTTTTAAGTTGAGCATTTAGAGCATTTACAGTTGATATTAGTATTGACATGTAAGGTACTATTCTACTCGTCATGGTTTTGGCTCTTGTGCTCATATCTACAGCAGCTTCTGCTCCTCTCTTTGACTCCACTCAAGTAAATTTGTGTCCAGTCAAAACCACTACCCATTTCAGTTGGAAGCTTTCTTTACCCCACAACCCCTCCCCAATTCCACTGACCGCCTTCCCTGAAGGCTCCTGTGAAATATAGTCAGGAATGGCCTCCCTGGGTTCAAGCTGAAGACAGGGAGTGCCTGCAAGAATCTTCCTGCGGCTGTTTCTACTTTTATATTTCATGTGATTCCCTAAATTTGTTTCAGCTCTAGATAAACTTAAATTCTTCTCCTAAGATGTGGATTTTCAGATTTCCCTTTGGGTATGCAAGTTCAGAAGCAGGTTTTCTCCCTCTCACACATTGGGAACTCAAAGTTTTTGCAAGTTTTGTGGAATTTGCAGTGACATGTCACTTCTTTCAAAGGATCTGTGAATTTTTTTTGGTTTTCATGGTACATTCCTGTGGTCATTGTTGGAGAAGATCATGACGTGAGTCTCCACATGCTGCTCTGTCCATCCAAGTGGAAGCTGCATGTTAGCCGTGTCTCCTATCTGCCATCATGTCTTTCTTCCCTGTTTACTTGCAAAGACTTTCACAATAGAAACATTAGATTTAAATAAATCCATTAATTTGGAACCTCTGTAAAATTTTGAAAATTATATGAGTAAATAGAGTGCTAAATACATATCTTTTTGATGAAAGAATTAATAATCACAGCAGTTAAGAATTATGAATGATATGATTTGGCTGTGTCTCCACCCAAATTACATTTTGAATTCCCACATGTTGTGGGAGAGACCCGGTGGGAGGTAATTGAATCATGGGGGCGGGTTCTTTCCACGCTGTTCTTGTGATAGTGAATAGGTCTCATGAGATCTGAAAAAGGGGAGTTTCTCTGTACAAGCTTTTTCTCTTGTCTGCTGCCATGTGAGGTATGTCTTTTACCTTCTGCCATGATTGTGAGGCTTTCCCAGCCACATGGAGCTGTAAGCCTATTAAGCCTCTTTCTTTTGTAAAGTGCCCAGTCATGGGTATATCTTTATAAGCAGTGTGAAAATGGATAATACAATGGATAAATATATTCAATTATTTTTCTAGGTCAGCATTTCTCAGTTTAATACATAGAACTCACATAGAACTCTAGTTGGTCAATATATAAATAAATATACTATTAAAAAGTAGCCTGTGGTTACATACATTTAGGCTATGCTGAATTATACAGAGATTGTTTTTTATTGTATCATTTTCAAAGTTTTAAATAATATAATGTGAGCAACTTACATGTATTTGTCTTGGTTTTAGGTTCTACCCACCATCTCTCTCCAAAGCAGAGTCTAAGTCAAGGGTTCCAAATGAAAGCGATTTATTTTGCAAGTGATCCCAAAAAGAACCCCCACCTTGCTCACAAAAAAGTGGATAACACAAAAATTAAAAAAAAAATACAGATTGTAATGGAGAGTTATCACTGTGGGGAAATTAGCCTCAATCCCACTGTGAATCTCTGTAGATTGGGCAGAATAACAAAGAGTTGTCCCACATAGAGATGAGAAACCTGAGGGATTTATTCATCAGCCTCTATCCATCATTAATTGAATGCTGTTCTCAGGGTTGTTAACTGCCTGGAACTTTCTTAGAAAACGACTGGCATGATTAGGAGTGATGAATGCTAGGAGAATTTGGAGAGCACCAACAGCCTCTACTATAGCTGCCATTTTTTAATTGAATTTACCCAAGAACCTGTGGAGAGAGAAGAAAAGCCTCCATTCATGTCCAACTCTCTGTCTACTTTCTTCCCTCTAAGACAGGATGGATTGCTATCTTCTTGGCCAATTTGTAAAATATAAAGTGTGCTACACTTGTGAGTGAACAGAGTATTATGTTTGCAAAAATTATGGTTTTCTTACAGTTGTCTTTGGGATTCTCTTTCATCTTTACTGCAGGTGTAACCTCAGAAACTGTTTAACCATGCTAACCTCTCTCTCTTTTTAAGCATTCTTAGTTAAACTAGTGATTGCTTCAAGTTCTTACATCAAGCATCTGATTGTAGGTGATAAGTTCTAAGATTTAGATATTGGTTTAGTAAAAGATGAAATGTTTCATATTATGCATTGATTTAGATAGGCCATAATATCAAGCTATTTAATCTAACACTAATCCACATGTTACTGTGAAAATAGTCTGTAGATTAGTTAACTCTAAGAAAAGGACATGACACTCAATAATGTGTGTAGGCATCATTTAATCAATTAAAGGCCTAAGAACAAAAACTGAGGCATCTTAGAGAAGGAGTAATTCTGCCTCAAGATTTAAGTGTTAACTTCTGTCTGCTTGCCATGTACACACACACACATACACAGAGTCATGTGTTGCTTAACTGTAAGTATTTGTTCTAAGAAATGTGTCTTTAGGTGATTTCATCATTGTGCATACATCATAGAGTGTACCTACACAAACCTAGATGTTATTGCCTGCTGCACTATGCTATACGGTAGAAACTATTGCTTCTTAGCTACAAACCTGTACAACATATTGTTGTACTGCACTAAATATTTTATGCAATTATAACACAATGGTATCCAAATCTGTCTAAACATAGACAAGATGTAGTAAAATACAATATAATAGATAAAAATTTAAACCTGTATAGGGCACTTCCCATCCATGGAGCTTTCTGGGTGTCAGTGAGAGAGCAGTGAGTAAATGTAAAGATCTAGAACCTTACTGTACCCCTTTTTAATGACCGATAGTATAGTAGGTTTATTTATACAAGCATCCCTATAAACATCTAAGTAATGATTTTTACCATAATTTTAAATGACTATAATGTCACTAGACAAAATGAATTTTTCAGCTCTGTTATAATCCTATGAGATCACTGAGGTATAGTGGTCTTTCAATGACCAAAATATCATCTATAGCACATGGCTGTGAGTGTGTGCATATATATACATATATATGTGAGTGTGTATATCTTTTCTCCTGTTGGTTTTGTTTTTCTACAGAATCATGTCATACATAGGGAGATAATATACCCTAACTGATCTTTTGGATGAAGTTATTTTTTCAGTTCCACTATTACCAGAGCCTTGCAGTTGAGTATCAGGGTATGGGTCCATCTAACAATAAGACAGTGTTTTCCCTCATTATGTTATTGAACCTTTTTCTGTGCATCTCACTCAGAAATCCCACAGGAAAAAAGCAATTGACTGATGAGTCTCAGGTAGTCTTTGGATATTGTATTAGTTCATTTTTATGCTTTTAATAAAGACATACCCCAGACTGGGAAGAAAAAGAGGTTTAGTGGACTTACCATTCCACATGGCTGTGGAGGCTTTATAATCATAGTGGGAGGACAGGAGGAGCAATTCACATCTTACATGGATGGTGGCAGGCAAAGACAGAAAGCTTGTGCAGGGAAGCTCCAATTTTGAAAACCATCAGATCTTATGAGACTTATTTACTATTATGAGAACAACATGGGAAAGACCCACCCCATGATTTAATTACTTCTTACTGGGTTTCTCCCATGACAAATGGGAATTGTCAGAGTTACAATACAAAGATGAGATTTGGGTGGGACACAGCCAAACCATATCATTCCACTCCTGGCCCCTTCCAAATCTCATGTCCTCACATTTCAGTACCAGTCATGCCTTCCCACAGTTCCCCAAAGTATTATCTCATTTCATCATTAACCCAAAAGTCAACCATCCAAAGACTCATCTGAGACAAATGAGTCCATTCCACTTATGAGGCTGTATAATCAAAAGCAAGCTAATCACTTCCTAGATACAATGGAGGTACAGGGATTAGGTACATACAGCTATTTCAGATGGGAGAAATTGGTCAAACAAAAGGGCTACAGGGCTTCTCATAAGCCCAAAATCCAGCAGGGGAGCCAAAGCTTAAAGCTCCACAATGATCTCCTTTGACTCTATGTCTCACATCCAGGTCACAATCATGCAAGCAGTGGGTTCCCATGGTCTTGGCAGCTCTGCCTCTGTGGCTTTGCAAGGTATAGCCTTCCTCCTTGCTGCTCCAATGAGCTGGCATTGAGTGTCTGTAGCTTTTTCAGGTGTACAGTACAAGATGTCAGTGGATCTACCATTCTAGGGTCTGGACGATGGTGGCCCTCTTCTCACAGCTCCACTAGGTGATGCCCCCGTAGGGACTCCATGTGGGGGCTCCAACTCCACATTTTCCTTCTGCACTGCCCTAGCAGAGATTCTCCATGAGAGCCCCACCCCTTCAGCAAACTACTGCCTGAATATCCAGGCATTTCTATACATCTCCTGAAATCTAGGCAGAGGTGTCCAGATCCCAGTTCTTGCCTTCTCTGCACTTGTGGGCTCAACACCATGTGGAAGCTGCCAAGGCTTGATGCTTTCACCCTCTGAAGCCACAGCCCAAGCTCTATATTGGCTTCTTTCCGCCATGACTAGAGTGGCTGGGAGACAGGGCACCAAAGGCGTCGGCTCCACACAGCACAGGGATTCTTGGCCTGGCCCATAGAACCATATTTTCCTCCTAGGTTTCTGGTCTGTGATGGGAGGGGCTGCCATGAACACCTATGACATGCTCTGGAGACATTTTCCCTATTGTCTTGGGGATTAACATTTGGCTCCTCATTACATTACTTATGCAAATTTCTGCAGATGGCTTGAATTTCACCTCAAAAAATGGGGTTTTCTTTTCTATCACATTGTCAGCTGCAAATTTTCCAAACTTTTATGCTCTGCTTCCCTACAAAACTGAATGTGTTCAGTAGCACACAAGTCACCTCTTGAATGCTTTGCTGCTTAGAAATTTCTTCAACCAGATATCCTAAGTCATCTCTCTCAAGTTCAGATTTCCACAGATCTCTAGGGCAGGGACAAAACACCATTATTTTCATAGTTAAAACATAATAAGAGTAACCTTGTTCCAATTTCAAACAATTTTCTCATTTCCATCTCAGACCACCTCAGCCTGTACTTTATTGCCCATATCACTATCAACATTTTGGGCAAAGTCATTCAACAAGTCTAAACTCTCCCACTTTTTCCTGTCTTCTGAACCCTCCAAACTTTTCCAACCTCTTCCTGTTGCCCAGTTCCAAAGTCATTTTCACATTTTTGGGTATCTTTTCAGCAGTGCCTCATTCTACTGGGATGAATTTTCTGTATTAGTCTGTTTTCATGCTGCTGATAAAGATATACCAAAGACTGGGAAGAAAAATAAGTTTAATGGACTTAAGTCATTGGGATTTTCTAACTGTGGGTTGCCATATCATAATCTATGTGTTCTGACTTTGCATTTGTGAAAATGACAAACTGGGACTCATGGTCTGAAGGCATAACATAGGCATAAATAGCCAAACAATCATTAAATGTAGGTAACCAGTATGATAATGAATTAACCCATCTGATATTTAGTTTTCTTATTTGTAATATACCTGAAACAGATGTTATTAGGTTGGTGCAAAACTAATTGGTTTTTCACCATTAAAAGTAATGGCAAAACCACAATTACTTTACAACGTGTGACTGGGGAGGTTTCACAATCATGGTGGCAGGCAGGAAGGAGCAAGTCACATACTACATGGATTGTGGCAGGCAAAGAGAAAGAGCTTGTGCTTGGGAACTCCCATTTTTAAAACTATTGGATCTTGTAAGACTTATTCACTATCGTGAGAACAGCATGGGAAAGACCCATCCCCATGATTCAATTACCTCCCACTGGGTTTCTCCAACAATACATGGGAATTGTGGCAGTTAGAATGAAGATGAGATTTGGTTGGGGACACAGCCAAACTACATCAGATCTCAAGCCAAATGCCATATAACACTACCAAAACTCATTTTTCCTCGTTGTTGACTCACGATGTTTAGAATAGTTTAAGAAAGTTTGTCTTTTATATATGACAATATGTTTAATTCTACCACTTTAGCAAGGACAACAAATTAACCAGTATTCTGCCTCAGCTTTCTAGTACACATTTACTCCAATTAACTCCTTTGAGCATAAACAGAGTTTATATTAAATTAGTGCAAAAGTTATTGCAGTTTTGCCATTATTTTTAATGATGAAAACTACAAGTAGTTTTGAACCAACCTAATAACATCTATTTCAGGTATATTGAAAATAGGAAAACTGAATATCAGATGGGTTAACTCATTATCATATGGGTTACCTACATTTAATTATTGTTTTTTAATTTTTTTTTAATTTTGTTTTTAGGTTTTGGGATACATGTGAAGAACATGCAAATTGTTGCATAGGTACACACGTGGCAGTGTGATTTGCTGCCTTCCTCCCCTTCACCTATATCTGGCATTTCTCCCATGCTATCTGTCCCCAACTCCCCACCCCCCCACTGTCCCTCCCCTATTTCCACCCAACAGACCCCAGTGTGTGGTACTCCCCTCCCTAAAGTATGGTCTGAACCCTTGCATGTATGTTTTGTGAATAGTTCTGTATCAGAACATAAAATAGGTTCTGTTACAATAGGGAATGAGATCATGAGAGATTTAGAAAGTATAATTTAAAAAGTAATGACATTAGAAATCTGTTTTTGATGACTCACTCTTCACAGACTACAAAATTCTAGTAGAATAGCCAACTAATGGGCTACTCTAGTTAATTGTATTTTGTTTAACAAAAAGTTAGTTCAGCATAATTCAACATTTTCTTGACAGTTATGAATCTTGGAGAGTGTGATGCTTGTACATGTCAGTTCTTGTTGGATATTAGCTGAACTAAAGAGACTGTATTAATTCTACATGATCATGAGATTCTTTTGTTAAAAAATAAGCTCTACTTTTAAAAATTATTATTTTTGTGTTTCTCTTAAAAGGACAATATTGAGTATTGTAAGTCATTTGGATTCTGGTTAATGTTATTTGAGAAATTTACTCTATTCATGACTCACTATTAATTTTACCCCTTATATCTGAATAAGAGATAGTATCATTTACCCCAACATTTTCCCCCTCAATATTTGAAATTAGTTGACCAGTATACTCAGTGTCTTATATACGTTTCTTTAAATTTTTAAAAATATCAAAAGCAAAACCAGAAATGAATAGAAAAAATGAATAATGTACAATGCAGTGTTAATGTCAGCAGTAATTATGGAGTGGTGGGTTGTAGATGACATATGTATTTTTTTGGTAACCCAAGTTATCCAAATTTCCATGGTACTATGTATGTCTCTTTTAACAAGAAAAATGTGTATTATTTTTATTTAAAAATTAAAACATATAGTTGGAGACAAAGATAAGAAGAATAAAAAAATATGTGGCCAAAGTGTATATTTACCCTAGTAATAGCCATATAACAGTACCTTATCTAAAGAGCTTTATGTAGACACCTTTTGTGTCTGGCTTGTAACACTTATGACAGAGCACAGAATAGGGTAGTAATAATAGCAGGTGGTTGTAGTAGTGAGTGATCATAGAAGTGATAAACATGTCCTGAGTGCTTGTTCTAGACACCAGGCTACACACTTGACTTACATTATCTCAGGTAATCCTCAGAGTAACCCAAAGCAACCCTCTGGTACAGGTATCATGTGCTCTGCTTTTTAAACATATATATACTTTAAGTTCTGGGGTACATTTAATTATTGTTTGGATATTTAAGTCTAGATTATGTCTTCAGACAATGAGTCTCATTTTGCTGTTTTCACAAATGCAAGTCGGAACACAACAGATTACAATGCGACAACCACAGTCAGAAAAACCCAGTGACTTAACAAGAATTGATTTTTCACTTGTCTTTTCTGGGCCTGAGATTCTTTCTATGACCACCATCCTTCACGTGGCTCCTCAGAATTCTAGGCTGATGGAGGAGCCACAGCCTGCTGCTGCGCTATCTACAATATGTGATGTCTTCAGCAATGCAGCAGTATTGCAGGGTCTCAAGCCATTAACTATGTGCTTTGTTAAGGGAATGATGCATATTACTTCTGTTCAAAATACGTTTGCTACATATTTATAAAAGAGTTTGGAAATGTAATCTCATCCTTTACTTAGAAGAAAAGAAGAATTGGATGAGCAAAAATATTAGAAGTCTCTATCTCTAGCAATAAGATGTTAAATTTGAGCTCCATGCAAAATTTACAATATTTAGAGAACCCAGGAATTATTCCACATCACCTAAAATACAAAGTTTGAGTTACTAAATGCTTTGTGTTTTGTATTATTTCAAATATAACTTTGCATTGATGGATAGAGCATTCTCTGTATCTGAAAGGTATGATATAAAACAATTTTGGAATAATGGTGAGCAATATAAAAAAAACAATAAAAAATTAACAATAAAACATACACGTATCATTAATATAAAATTTCCAGTATATTATTTTAATATCTAATGAGAAAAACTATTTAAGACATCTGTAAATGTTAGGAAAATAAACAAAACTATAACTTTTGCCTTTTATGCGCAATACACAATATTTTAAAATGTGTTAACATATCTATGCAATGTCAGTGCATGGTAATTCTACAGGGCTTTTTCTTTTCCCAAGGTGGTTTCCTTCAGAGAGAAGACCTTGCAGTTGCTGCATTTGTTCCTGCTGAATGAGAATGTCATTATATTCATAGGAACAGATGTTGCACCTGGTGGTTCATCTTTTACTTTTATGAAAATTTTACCCCCAAACAGGGAGTTTTATGAAACATCAATAATTTTACAAAATAAATGTTCAACCCATAAACTGTTTTCTAAAAAAACATAAACATGATTTATTCCACAAAGCTAATGTGACTATTGTAAGTTGGCCATAATTTCAAAACTAAAATTTCACTACCTGAAAATAAATGAACATTTTCTTCAAATATTCATTGCTCACTTAATCTGGAATTATATGCATGTAGTATTTTTTTCTTTTAATTAAGTGTAACGTGATCTTGAATTCTGATAGTAATTAAACTGAGGGTTAATCATATTTTTATGTTTAGTTGTTTTATTCCTGAGTGTGACAGGTGCTCAAACTTTCCCACATCCTTACATCAGGGAATAAATCTTACTTTCACTAAACCTTCAAAAAGAGAGAAAAGCTGAAAGACATTGATTAAAATTAATCTTGTCACATGAAATTGTATTACCTATCTGAAATCTTTGATGAAGTTTTACAGAAAATCAAAATGAAAATAACTAAGTGTCTGAGACCACTCTATGCACAATTTATATTCACTACAGCTCTTTAAGCAAATATTTACTGGGCATCTACCCTGTGCCTTTTTCCTTGTCCTATGCTTAGCTCTGAGTATAGAATGGTGTTGAGGATCAGCTTCAATGGAAAGCATAGTCTGAAATGGAGTTAGACTTCTGACAGGCAAAGGAATTTGACTTTACTATGCACTGACCAGTCATTGGATGCAGGAGCTCCTTAAAAGAAGGCATGACCTTGAGCAAGGTAGCCAGCCACACTCTAGAAGGTAGGGGTATATGTGCTTCACTCCTAGAGCTGGGAACAGATCACCACACAGTCTATGCAATCCCTCCCAACAGAAAGTGTAAGCATAATTATATAATATACATTATATACACACTTCCTTGTGGTTCTATTACGGATTTTTTAATTCCTTTTAATGAAGTAACTGGCACAATTCCTGAAAGATAAGTCTTAAATATGGTTTGATTTGAAACACCTTCTCATATTTATTCCATTGTTAGGTAAGTATGAGTAATATCTTCACATATTAATTCTGAAAAATATGAATTCAGCTATGGCCTTTACACATTTTCTTCAATAGAAAAATAATGTGCTACTATATTTATTGCATCTTATTGGGGTACATGAAAATTTATGTGCATAATAGAGTATTCATAATTTTTTTGAAATGAGGGGTTAGTAATATTATGATGTTCCATTTAGAAGCATGTTAATAAAAATGATTTAAATATAGTCTCATAAAGAATGGTATTACACAAAGTTATCTGAAGCAGACACTTGCTATTAATTTAAGGAGAATCATGTGGATTTTCCTACATCAGTTACTACATGTAATTTTAAATGACCATTTAACCTTTCTATGGATTCAACTACTTTTGGTCTAGAATGAGACTAAGGGTTGTTCAAATATGATCTAAATAGAGATGTTTAAAACTGCTTGTAACTGCATTTGATTCTGCAGTTATCTTACAAAAAGTCACCCTTCATGGGCTCTGACCTCCAGGATATGTTTTCCATGCTCAAAGGAACAAGAGATAATAGAAGTTTTAATGCAGCCATTCAGAAACTAACAGAGCATTTTAGACCTCAGAAAAAAATGTTCCCTCTGAGAGACATATGCCCATGGAGATGACTGAAGAGCATGGTTAACCTGTTGAATCCTTGCTTAACTGACTGACTTGCAAGTCTTATCACATGATTTAAGGCATAAAAATTACACTGTGCCATAGACTCAAATGTATACTGAGCTCATTTTCTTAGGCTAGCCCACAAGGAGGTTAGCAGCCTAGGACTTTATTTCACTGGGGGTATGTAAGTTATTAGACCATGAAGGTAGTATACTAGCAAGATAGATGTCCTCATTTGTTATGTCAAGTAAATCTAGAAGCGGGAAAGCCAAAAGGCTTAGAAAAACTCAATCTACACTGTACAGTCTTTTCAGTAAATGGTATTGGGAAAATTGAACATCCACATGTAATAGAAAAAAAAATTAATTATTACCTTATGCTATACTAAAAATCTACTTAAAATAGATTATAGACCTAAACACAGTAATTAAAATAATAAAACTCATAGAAGAAAATATAGAGGATAAAGCTTAATGATATTGGTCTTGGCAATTATATTTTTGACACTAAATCAGAAACTCAGGCAAAGGAAGCAATCAACAAAATGAAAAGGTGGAAGATCACCAGAAAATACTGATAAACCACATATGTCATATAAAAGTTAATACTCAAAATATATAAGAAGAGAGTATATGCTTGATATAGTTTGACTATGCCCTCACCCAAATCTCATCTTGAATTGTAGTTCTCATAATCCCCATGTGTCATGGGAGGAATGAAGTGAAGATAATTGAATCATGGGGATGATTTTCCCCATTCTGTTTTTGTAATAGTGAGTTAGTTCTCATGAGATCTGTTGGTGTTATAAGGGGCCCCTCCCTTTGCTAGGCACTCATTTATTCTCCTTCCTGGCATCCTGTGAAGAAGGATGTGTTTGCTTCCTCTTCCACCATGATTATGAGTTTCCTGAGGCCTCCCCAGAGATGTGGAACTGTGAGTCAGTTAAACCTCTTTCGTTTATAAATTACTCAGTCTCAGATATTTCTTTATTAGCAGTGGGAGAACAGACTAATACAACACTCAATAGAAAAAAATAAAAATTAGCAAAGGTTCTGAATAGACAGTTTTTCAAAAAAGACATACAAATGGCCGAGTATATAAAAATGTGCTCAACTTTACTAACCATTAGGGAAACACAAGTAAAAAGAACAATGAAATATCTCCTCAAACCTATTAGGATGGCTGTTATTAGAACTACAAGGGTGAAGAAAAGGAAACCCTTCTACACTGTGATAAAAATATGTTTGTAAAGCCATTATAGAAAATAGCATGGAGAATCCTCAAAAATTAAAAATAAAATTGTTTTTAATAGTTATAAATATTATTAAATTATATAACCCAGAAATCCTGTTCCCAGTATATACCCAATGGAAATAAGATTAGTACTTCTTAGAGTTAGCTGTATTCTCATGTCTGTTGTATCATTTTTCATGGTATCCGAGATATAGAAACAACCTAGGTGTACATTGTTGGATAAAAGGATAAAAAACTGAGATATATATAAAAACTGACTCAAATGTTAATCTCCTTTGGCAGCACTCTCACAGGCACACCCAGGAACATTATTTTTCATTATTCAATCCAATCAAGTTGACAATATTAACCATCAGACAGCTCACTCTTGTATTAAAAATAAGAAATATTTTTAAAATTATTATTATACTTTAAGTTCTGGAGTACACATGGAGAACATGCAGGATTGTTACATAGGTATTCACATGCCATGGTGGTTTGCTGTCTCCATTTTCCCATCACCTACATTAAGTATTTCTCCTAATATTATCCCTCTCCAATCTCCCCACCTCTGCTATCCCTCCCCTACCCCCTCACCCCCCAACAGACCCTAGTGTGTGATGTTCCCCTCCCTGTGTCCATGTGTTCTCATTGTTCAACACCCACTTATGAGTGAGAACATGTGGTGTTTTGAGCTCATAAGGTGTTAGAGTTTATTGGAAGTTTAAACAACTCTGTGAAACTAATGTTTGTAATTGACTTATTTACTATAGATTCCTCCTCCCAATGATGCTCTTTTGGAGTGAAAAAATGCATGCATAATGATTACCTCTTATAATTTGATTTAAATTTTCATTTTTCCCATATGTTAAGCAGGTGGACAAATAAGTTTGAACATATTTTGTCTTTTTTGTTGCCATTATGTGGAAAACAGCAATCATTATTAAATTTTTTCTTAAATAACATTTTAGAATATAGTAAAATTCTGAGTCTCATGAAATAATTTCCCTTGAATCGATATTAATGTAATGTAGAATATATAAGATTAATTATTGCCCAAAATATAAACTTTGTATGCACATAGTTTTTTACATTTGCAAATTATTGGATGATAACTTTATGGTAACAAGGTAATTGGTTACGTAGAATAGGCTCTTGGACCTTGTTTTATTCTATAAAATATTTATTCTCTTTTTCAATGCTATTTTGATCTAGCATATGATCTAGCAACAAAGAACCAGATAATATATGGATAGTGAGACAAATGGGATCTTGATGAAATGACAGTTTTTTTTAAAAAGTGTACGTTCCTTAAGATGAAATATTAACCAAAGTAAAATGTAGTGTTTTCTTCTCTGTAAAAAAACATTTTATATATGTGTGTTATATGTTTATAAGTGGCATAAAGTATAACTGTTATATATGTATAATTGTTATATATGCTAACATATAGTGGTTAAATAACTCTAAAAACAGGCATAAAATTTAATAAATTTGTGTTATATATGTGTATGTATCTATACTGCATATTAGCAAATATTTTAAACTAAATAAACTTTTAGTTTAAGATTTTGCTATTTTCTAATAATATGACAGCATCATTGAAGATTTTAAAATAATAGAGAAATGAATGAAACTAATGGCCTGTAGTATAATTTGAAGTCAGGTAATGTGTTGTTCCCGATTTGTTCTTTTTGCTTATTAATATGAATTAATATTATATGAATAATATGAACTTTTATTAATAGTTATATGCTCATTAATATGAATTTTAGGATTATTTGAGTGCTGTGAAGAATGATGGTGGTATTTTGATGGAAATTGCACTGAATCTGTAGATTTCTTTGGAGAGTATGGTGATTTTCACAATAGTGACTCTTCCCGTCCATGATCATAGAATGTGTTTCTACTTGTTTTTGTCATCTACGATTTCTTTCAGTAGTATTTTGTAGTTTTCCTTTTAGAGCTATTTCACCTCTTTGGTTAAGTGTATCCCTAAGGTATTTTGTTGTTGTTGATCAGCTGTTGTAAAATAGATTGAGTTCTTGATTTGATTCTCAGTTTGGTAGTGATGTATAGCAGTGCTACTGATTTGTGTACATTGATTTTATATCCTGAAACTTCAGCTGAATTCACTTCTCAGATCTAGGCGCTTTCTGAATGAGACTTTAGAGTTTTCTAGATCTACAATCATATAATCGGTAAAGAGTAACAGTGTGACTTCCTTTTTTCTTTTCTAGATGCTCTTTATTTATTTCTCTTTTCTGATTGCTCTGGCTAAAACTTCCAGTACTATGTTGAATAGCAGTGACAAAAGTGAGCATCCTTTTCTTGTTCCAGTTCTCAGAGGGAATACTTTCAACTTTTCCCTATTCCATATGACCTTAGCTGGGAGCTTGTCATATATGGCTTTTATTACTTTGAGTTAAGTCCATTCTATGCATACATTGTTGGGGATAGTTATCATAATAAGATGCTGGATTTTATCAAAAGCTTTTCCTGCATCAATGGAGATTATCATATGAAAACCCATATTTTATTTAGTATTTTTGTGTGATATAATGTTAAGATTTACAAAATCAATATTTTAAACATATTTTGAAACATGAAATAATATTTTTGCATATTGGTCATTGAGTACAAGCTTTTATTTCATTAATGGATATGGCATACTTTGAAAAACACAAATGAGTTAGTGAAGGCAACTTAACATCAGGAAATTCAGTCTAATATTTTAAAACATAAGTTCCCAGGTAGAAATATTAATAAATTTATTTTCATTTTAAACTAAATAGGAGATGCCTACAGTTAAAGAGAAATCGTCCCTTCTACCAGCTGTTTGTGTTATAGTTGGCAATTGTCTAGTATACTATCAACATCCCACAGATTTACCTTTTATTTATAAAAATGTACTCAATGGCTCTGGGTATATCTACAAAACAGCAAAGAAACAAATAAATGTTTATTTGTAGTCAAGGAAGGATGAGCAAATTTTAGTTTATTTGCATATTTGACTAAAAATAAGTCATTTTAACTTAAATTGTCAAAAGGAAAGAAAGTATCTCCTTTCATACCAAAGGACAGAGTGAAAAACTTTAACTCAGTGCCTGGAAATTAGTGGGCATATAATGAATATAGAGTGAATGAATGAAGAAATGAATGAGCAAAAAATATACGTGGCAATAAACACCTAATACAAAAGTTGTTTGTTATAAGCATAGTAAAGCTCCACATTAATAGCAAATAATCTGATTTAACTTTGATTTGATCTGATGACTATTTTCCCTCAAACTGTAAAATAAACAAGAAGTGTAATTAACACCCTCTGATGTTAATTATATTTCACAGGAAGAAATCATTTATGGAGTTGAAGTAATATGAACTTTAAAGAAATTTCCTATTAAATTTTGGAAAGAAGAGAGTGATAGAATGTAAGGGAAAAACAGTTATGGGTAAAGAGAGAGAAATACTTCAGCAAAATTTATAAACAAACTCTGCTAAAGAAAGGTGAAATTCTTAAAAATATATACTTTCTATAAGACAATAATGAAGAAGTGGAGAGACATACACAGAGTATGATGTGATTGACCAGGAAACTGTTCAGTAAAACATATTGTCAGTTATAATTCTTTTCATTATTTTATCAGCCTAAGTTAGGTATAATTGACTATTAAAATTGTATACTTTAAAAATATACAACAAGATGATTCAATGCATGTATAAACTATGGAATTACTATGATGATCAAGTTAATTAGCTTATCTATCACTTAAAATCATTGCCTTTTTTTTTGGTGAGAACATTTAACATCTACCTGGAAAATACAAGTATACAGAATTTAGAACATTTCATGTATACAATACAGTATTATTAGCCATAGTCACTATGCTATACACAGATCCCTGTCTTGCATTTCAGCCCTTCACATCCCCTATTCAACTCTTTTTCTATAACTTACTTTTTATATTTCACATGTAAATGAAATCATGTAGTTTTTTTTTCTCTGCTTGACTTATTTCAACTAGCATAATACCCTTTAAATTTCAACCATGTTGTCATAAGTAGAAAGATTTTCTTCTTTTTATATGGAGAAAAGGAGATCCTTTTGCACTGTTGGTGTGAATGTAAAGTGTATAGCCATTATGGAAAACAGTACAGAGGTTCTTCAAAATATTAAAAATAGAACTACCATACAACCTAATAATCACAATTCCAAGTATGCAAAGAAAACAAAACATCTCAAAGAAATATATGCACTCCCATGTTCATTTCTGTACTATTCAGAACAACCAAGACACAGTTAATGATTCTTATGCCTCCTCATATCCCCAGAACCTAATATGGTCTGAATAATGTAGGCACTTAAAAATGTGTTTGAAGTGAAAATCAGAAGGAAGACAATGATCCTCATCTTTAATCAATATTGACCTGTCTCTCATGTGCCTTGGCTGATTCTTTACTTGAATCTTGACATTCTTAGACCATTTTGCAATTTAATGGTAAATGTACTAGATGGAAAGATAGAAAAAGAAAATCCTATGAGTCTTAAACTATGCAATGTGATCAATGGTAACCATATATCTAATGTGTAAATAAATAAAGGAAGTGAGGATCAAATAAATATTAAAATGTATAATAGCAAACTGATTTTAATTTATCCAATGCATGCAATTCCTATTTCTTACGATCATAAAATGGTAATATTTGTGTTAATTATGATCATGAAAAAAGAAAAATAACAGAGTCAAATAAAAAAAAGCACTTGCAGAACAAAAATCCACCCTAATTTATATCTAGTAACTAATTATCAAACTATTTTTTATTTTAAAAATATATTTTTGTGTGCATATATAATATTAGGGGCAAATAAGAACACATGGTCCAACATGCAAATTAATGAAAATTGTTTCACAATGAGCATTATGTAGGTAACTACAAATAATATATAATTAATAGCATTATATAAATAGCTTTTATATAAAGGAAAAACTGGATTCTTATAACTGCATGTTGGGGGACACTGAAAATATAAGTGTTTCCTGCCTTTGCAGATATTATTATACTACTGTAAGGCTAGGACCTACCTAGATGAAAGTAGAAGAACTATGAAACTATAATAAAAAATAGAGCAGGCTAAACACATGTGTAAGTACCGAAAGATGTAAAAGAGATAGATACTTGTTTGGATGCATATAAGGAATAATAAGTGCATTGTAAAAGTATTCTAGAAATCGATGATCTATTTCCTGGGAAGTAGTGAAACATCAAAATATCTAAAATATGTATTGATATTTCAGAAAGAATTTTATTTGTCAAGAAACAATAATTGTAGCACACCTGCTTCACTGATAAAATCTCACTCTGAAAGGACTAGGGATTTTTAGTCATGGATGAACATTTACAAGAAAATAAGTAAGTGACTTTCGCTGACTGAATTCATACAAAATAATTTACAGTTAAATACTAATTTGTCAATTTTTTAATAGAGAATATTTCTTCTAATGACCAGAATTATATACCTTCTCCATCCAGGATACTCTTTTTGAGATAATTACATGCAACATTAAATTAGCCAACAAAAATTTACTTAGTGAATAAAGAATGGAAAATAAGGAAAGGAATAAAGGAGGGAGGGAGTGAAGAAGGAAGGAAGGAAGGAGGGAAGTGGGGAAGGGAGGAAGGAAAGAGGCAGTGAGGTAGGGAGGGAAGTAGGGAAGGGAGGGAGACAAGGGACAGAAAAAGGGTAGAAAGAAAAAGAAAAAATATTACTGAAATGTTATTCTCTTCAACACTGAAAACCACTTGGATTATCTCTACCTTAAATCAGAGAACAATCCTTTAGTGTCTGGATTACCTACAGTCTCAATTACACTCTTACATTCTGCACTTTGACAACTTTCTTTTCCCTGATTCCCACTTTGGTATTCTAACTACCTACTGTTTTAGTTTCCTGTTACCATTGTAAGAAATAATCACAAATGTAGTGGTGTAAAATAATACAAATTCATTACTTTAGGGTTCTGAAGTCCAATATGTGTTTTGGTGGGCTAAAAGCAAGGTGTTTACAGGGCTGCATTTCTTTCTGTAGGCTCTAAAGGAAAATACTTCTCTTTCCCTTTTCTAATTTCTACAGTGGCATACATTTCTTGGCTCACGGCCCTACTCCTTCATCTTCAAAAGCAGCAATAGCATGTCAAATAAGTCTTATAGTTGCCTCCTCTTTTCCCTCCCTCTTTCACTTTTGAAGACCCTTGTGATTACATTGGGCCCACCAGTGTGATCCAGAATAACCACCTTATTTTAAAGTATATTGATTAGCAACCTTAAATCCATCTGAAATTTTAACTTCCTTTTTTGATGTGATGTAACATATTCATAGATTTCAGGAATTAGTACATTGGTATCTTTCAGGGTGAGGTCAGTTGTCATTGCTGACCCCACTTACCTTCTATGTTATTTTCTATTTTGTTGATATATATGGCTCATCAAGTTTCAGTCTAGAAGCTCTTCCTATTGGTTTAAGAGATATTTTCTTTCTTAAATTATGTGACTTAGCCAATTCTTCATATAGCTGTTTTTTTTTCTACTGTAAGAAACCATAGGAAGAATTCACTGAATATTTAACACTGTAATAATAAGGATCGATCCCTAATGTGAAATAATTTCTGAGCACCCAGGCAAATATATTTTTATTATACACAAATAAGCCATGCTGCATAATATCAATTCCTACTATTACAGGATTTAAATGGTTTGTAAGACTAGCTGCAAACAAATTTTTCAAGATTTATTTAGAAATGCAGATGTTTTGATCCTGTCCATGAGTTACTAAATCAGAATATCTGAAGATGAACCTCAGATAATTTTTAAAGTGATCAAAATGCAATTCTAATATGTAGCTAGGTCTAAGAATCCTGCATTATTTTATGTAAATACATAGTTAAATTAGATTCTATCTTCCACATACTTGATTGATATTTTGCTAAAGGTTACAGAGTTTAGAGATTTCTTTATCATACTATGTTGGTTCTACATATTTCCAAATATGCTGAGTGATATTTATATTCAATGATAAATGTTTTTTTGAATAGCTCCAGCATTCCTATCTCAAATGTAAAAAAATACAAAAAAAAGATAATGAATCAAATCCAATCCAACAGAAAAAAATAAGTCTTAAAAGTCCACAAAAGCCCTACAATTTGCTATAGTATAAGATTGGCATATATTGACAGTAAAATACAGGATCAGAAGTGTTTTCATTATGTGTTTGCTGAATAGCTTTTTATTACCATATGACAGTTTGTGAATATAGTACTTGGGATAAATATCATAAATGGTCATTGTAAAAAAGAACTTAATGTTCTTGTGATCCAAATTAAACATTTTGTTGGACAAAACTGAGGAACACTTTAGGCTGAGTTTCTAAAAAATGTGTGGTTGTATGATATCTAACCTATATTTTACAGGCACTGAGCTTCAAAGCTGGGTTATTTTCAAATGTGCCTTCATTTACAATGAGAAAATAAATGGCTTAACAATACAGTTTGTTTATAAAAGGCCACTATTTAAATAATAATATTTTAATTCAGAAATAATTTTGAGTTGCTAACAATTATTTTCCTAAAATAATTTCAATAACCGTAATTGTTAATATTGTATGACACAATGGGAACAAAGCAGCAGCAGTGAATGCATTTCCCCACACATTCCCACATTAAGTAACTTTTCACAAAGTGCCTATATTTTATTCTTTACCTTGTCAAAGAAAAGCTTATACATTTTTAGTGTGCTAACAAATTAATGAGTTAGAAGACCTTTCTGAAAGTATAGTTGCATTTGACAATGTCCGTAAAGATTAAGAAAAAAGCCACTACTATTTTTTCATGAAAGGTCAAACATTATGTTTTTTCCAATGACTATCACAAAGAAAATTTTAAAAATTGAAAGACCTCAAAGGGAAGGTATATGAACAGTCAGAGTGTTAATTATGGAATACTACAAGATCCAAAGAAATTATTCAAAAATGTGGGGCAGTATGAGAATTTATTTTTAAAAACAAGTAATAATTTTGATTGACTTAATATTTGCTGAACAAATAGAGCAACTTGTGTTTCACAGCTTGTCTTCGAAAATAAACTCATATACCTTCAAAAATATAAAAGATTAAAATGTTCACTTATAGACAGATTAAGTGGGAATATTTTTATGTTATAATAAACTATTGCAAGATTTTATAAAGAGGCACTCCACCAGTCTGGTTAAGTGTTTATGAATGCATAAATATCTACTTGAATCACAGTCAGAGTCTGAAGCAGAAGAGCCTAAATCTGAAGTATTTCAAATCCCTACTTAAATGATTTGAAAGTTGAGACACCATTTAAAGTATTATAATGCAATTCACTGGAACACAATAAGCCCCACCCACTGGCAAAATTGTGGCATCTTTAGATGTCAACTTTGATTATCTTAGGAATCTTCCTGATGATGTTGATATTATTCATTTTTTAAAAAAAAGATAAGCAAGAGGAGAAAAGCACTTAAAACATTACTGTTATAAGAAAATAATTTTCTGGGCTGGGCACGGTGGCTCATGCCTGTCATTCTAGCACTTTGGAGGCCGAGGCAGGTGGATCACCTAAGGTCAGGAGTTCGAGACCAGCCAAGCTTACATGGTGAAACCCCGTTTCTACTAAAAATACAAAAAATTAGCTGGGCATGGTGGCACATGCCTGTAATCTCAGCTACTCAGGAGGCTGAGGCAGGAGAATCACTTGAACCCTGGAGGTGGAGGTTTCAGTGAGCCGAGATTGCACTATTGCACTCCAGCTTGGACAACAATAGCGAAAGTACATCTCAAAGCAAAAAAAAAAAAAAAAAAAAAAGTAATAATAAAAGGAAATATTTTTTTCTTGTCTCGCACGCTGTGTACAATTCACCTTTCATATCTATAGAAATACTCAAATAAATTGTTAAAATTGGGAGAGTAACATAAATAGAGTCTTATATTTAACTTTAAAATGCATATAGAGAAATAAAACTGCCTCATATTAGTAGAAGAATAATTTAGGTTGATTACTATATTTATTTATTTTAGAATTATTTCCTTAGTATTAAGAATTAATGTTTAACTTTAGAGATATAATTTACAGATAATTTGTGCTCTAAATAATTGATCTGTGGAGGCTAAATAAACCTGGAAAGAAATCTTAATCTGAGAGTTAAAAATATTAAAAAGTATATATTGTACCTCTAACAGAGATAAGCAAAAGTACCTAAAAGTGATGCCCAAGTGAACCATAACCTGAAGATTGTGATCTAAATTTTCTGAAAAAGATCATATTTGTTAAATGTTGGCTTGCTAGAAATGGAATGTTAGAAATAGAGAATTATACAATTATATAGTTATAACACACTCTGGCAGCTCAAAGGCTGCTCTCAGCTATTGATGTGGCTGGGAATAGGATTTCTGATGTCAGAAGGATTGGTTTCAAATGATGACTCTTACACTTAATCACAGTGTGGTAGGAAGACTTCTAAGATGGTCTCTAAAGATTTCCATCTTATAGTAGTTATGCCCTTGTATAAGCCCCTTCCCTGGATTGTGGACTGGACTTAATGATTTGAATATAACCAATATAATATAGCAAAGGTGATGGGATACCACTTCCATATGAGGTTACAAAAGATTATAACTTCTATCTTGTTAGCAGGCCATCTGTTTCCTTGTCAACTTCCCTTATATGAGAAAGCAAGCTTCCATGGAGAAGTCCATGTGGGAATGAACTGAACTTGACCTCCAGTCAAGAATAACTTGCAAGGATCTGAATATTGCCAACAACTATTGAATTCGCTTAGAAGCAGATACTTCTCCAACTGAGTCTTCATGTGGGACTATACTCATTTGGCCAACACTTTTGTTACAGCCTCTTGAGAAAACAAGAAGAGAGGATTTAACTAAAGTGTAGCCAAATTCCATTTATTTTTATTTTATTTTATTTTAAGTTATAGGGTACATGTGCAGGATGTGCAGGTTTGTTACATAGGTAAACCTGTACCATGGTGGTTTGCTGCACCGATCAACCCATCACTTAGGTATTAAGCCCAGCATGTGTTAGCTGTTTTTCCTTTTTCCCACTCAACAGGCCCTAGTGCCTACTGTTCCCTTCTCTGTGACTATATGCTCTCATTGTTCAGCCCCCACATATGAGTGAGAACATGTGGTTTTTGGTTTTCTGTTCCTAAGTTAGTTTGCTGAGGATAATGGCTTCCAGCTTCATTCATGTCCTTGAACATCACCTCATTCGTTTTTATGGCTGTGTAGTATTCCATGGTGTATATGTACCACATTTTCTTTTTCCAGTCTGTTATTAATGGGTATTCAGGTTGATTCCATATATTTGTTATTGCATCTTTAAACAGAATGATTTATATTCCTTTGGATATATACCCAGTAAAGGGATTGCTGGGTCAAATGGTGTTTCTGCCTCTAGGTCCTTGAAGAATCACACACTGTCTTCCACATGGTTAAACTAATTTACATTCCCACTAACAGTGTAAAAGTGTTCCTATTTCTTCACAGCCTTGTCAGCATCTGTTGTTTCTTGACTTTTTAATAATTGCCATTCTGACTGGCATAATGTGGTACCTCATTGTGGTTTTGATTTTCATTTCTCTAATAATCAGGGATGTTGGCTTTTTTTTCATATGTTTTTTGGCTGCTTAAGTGTCTTCTTTTGAGAAGTGTCTGTTCATGTCCTTTGCTCACTTTTTCATGGAATTGTTTTTTTCTTTATAAGTTTGTTTAAGTTCCTTGTAGTTTATAGGTAATAGACCTTTGTCAGATGGACAAATTGCACAAATTTTCTCCCATTCTCTAGGTTGTCTGTTCACTCTGATGATAGTTTTTTTTTTTTTTTTTTTTTTTTTTCTGTTTAGCCAGATTCTTAAAACACACAAATTGCAGTAATAAATTGGTGTTGTGTTACTCCACTACATTTTGTAGTAATTTGTTACATAGCTATAGATAACTAATACGTGTAGTGTGATCATTAACAGATTATTTAATTTCTCAAGGATTTAGTGTTCACATCTATAAAATGGTTATAATTAGAGTAGTTATGCCATTGTGAAAAGCACTTTAGCATTTAAGAAGTATCCTATGAGTGGTAGTGATTATTGGAGAATATAGAGGGTCCCAGTGAAAAATGCATATCTTCTCTGAGTAAATTCTGAACAAAATTGGATATAAGGCATAGTAAAGCAGATGTAGAAAAAAAAAGCTGTCTTAATGTAGATAACACTGAACTGAGTCTGAATCATGGTTTATATCTATAGACAAGTATACTTAAAAATACCTAGTCCTAGATACAGGCAGGATTTTGCAGCCGGTAACAACAGCACCAGACCTAGGAAGCTCTTCCCACATGGGAGACTTACTTCTGTAAGATTTACAGCATGGAAAATAAGAACAGCATTTGCATTTTCTGTGGTCATAGTTTCTAAGAGAAAGAGAGGAAGAAGTTGACTAAGCCTTGTTAAATTTTTTCCTTCAAAACATACCAATCGTGTTTCTCAAGTATAGGAACAGAGCATATGAATATACAGAAAACATGAAAGGGCCTCAAGAATTATGCTAAAGAAAATCCTTCCATGTGGAAATGTTAAGAATAGCTAGTAGGAGGCAGAGCAACATAGCTAAACAGAAGCCTCCAGTGATTTTCTTTCTATAAGAACTCCTAAATTGAACAACTATTCATATGAAGTCATCTGCATAAGAACTAAAAATCAGGTGAGTCATCACAGTATCTGATTTTACCACCTTATCAAGGAAAGAGACACTAAAGAGAGTAGGAAAGACAGCCTTGAATTGTCAGCACCAACCCTCCCACAACCCCTGCCAATGGCCACGTGGTTACATGGTGGGGAAAGAAAATCTGTGTGATAGGGGGAGGGAAAGTGAAGTGATTGTGTGTCTCCGCAATGGAACTCAGTGTGGTTCTGTCACAGTGGAGAGCAACAAAGAGAAAAATTCAACCAGCACCCATGGAATTAACATTTAGACCAGCCCTAGGCAGAGGGTAAACATCCACCCCAGTGGTCGGAACCTGAGTTACAATTAACCACACCATATGGTCTAAAGTGTTTTAGAGTCTTAAGTAAAGTTGAAAGACAGTCTAGGCCACAAGACTGCAATTCCTGGACATGTACTACTGCTGTGCTGGGCTCAGAGCCAGTGGGCTTGGAGTGTATGTGATCCACTGAGACACCAACTGGGGTGACCAAGAGAGTGCTTGCATCAACCCTCCCAGCCCCAGGCAGGGCAGCTTACTGCTCCTGGAGAAACTCCTTCCTTCCACCTGAGGAATGGAGAGGGGAGGTTAAGGAGGATTTAGTCTTGCAACTTGAATACCAGCTTAGCCACAGAACAATAAAAGAGGACTTAGTCTTGCAACTTGGATACCATCTTAGCCACAGTAAAATTGAGTACCAAAAGAAGTTTTTAAGCCACAGTTCTAGGCCTGAGTTCTCAGGCAACATTTCCAGGCAAACCCTGGGATAGAAGGGAACCAACTTTCCTGAAGGGAAGAAAGTCTTAACAGGATCCATCATCAGCTGATAAAAGAGCCCTGTAGCTTTGAATAAATTTCAGTGGTAGCTGGCAGTACTCACCATGGTCCTTGGAAAAAACCCAGTACCATACTGGCTTCAAGTGTGGCTCAGTACATTCCCAGCTGTGGGCCACAAGGAGAAACTCCTGCTTGAGGAAAGGAAAAGAAAGAGTAAAAAGGACTTTATCCTATAACTTGGGCAATAGCCACAGTAAAATAAAGCACCGAGCAGTCCCCAGTTCCAGGCCTTTGCTCCTAGATGTAACTTTTAGACCTGCCAGATAATCCAAGGAATTCTCATAGATCTTACCCAAGAGCACCAAGGCAGTACCTCTTCAAATCTGCAAATGTCACAGCATTACTGGGCTTGATGTGTCTCCTAATGCAGGTATGGCTGCAGTGACCAAAGTCTTAGATGACATCGCTTAATTCCCTTTGAATATTTGGAAGGTTTTCCCAAGAAGGGCAGGAAGAAACAAACCCAGACTGTGAAGACTACAATAAATACCTAACTCTTGAATGCCTAATCATTGACTAAAATCCATGGGCATCTAGACTATCCAGGAAAACATGATCTCACTGAATGAACTAAATAAGACATCAGTGACTAATCCTGGAGAGACAGAGATATGTGACCCTCAAACATATTTCAAGTTTTTTGGAGGAAGTGAAACAATTTTCAAGAAAAAACAGAAAAGAAGTTTAGAACAGTATCAGATAAATTTAACAAAGAGGTTAAATATTTTTTTAAAATAAAGAAGAAATTCTGGAGCTGAAATTTTAATATATACATACTGAAGAACGCATTGGAGTCTGTCAATACCTGAACTGATAAACCAGAATAAAGAATTGTGAGCTTGAATACAGGCTATTTGCGAATACATAGTCAAGGAGACAAAAGAACAATAGATAAAATAGAATGAAGCATGACTGTAAGATTTAGAAAATAGCCCCTAAAGGTCAAATCTAAGAGTTATTAAAGAGGACTCAGAGAGAGACATCTGGGTAGAAATTATATTCAAGAAGATAATAACAGATAACTTTCCAAACTTAGAGAAATATATAAATATTCAAGTACAAGAAAGTTATAGAATATCAAGCAGGTTTAGCCCAAATAAGACAACTTCAAGACATTTAATAATCAGACTCTCAAAGATCAAGGATAAAGAAAGAATTCCAAAACCAGCAAGAGAAAACAAACGATAACATAGAAAGGAGCTTCAAGGTGCCTGATAACAGAGCCTTCAGTGGAAACATGACATTTTAAAGTGCCAAAGAGAAAACAAACAAACAACCAGCTTTTATCCTAAAATAGTATATCCTGTGAAAATATCCTTCAAACATGAAGGAAGGACAACTGAAGACTTTCCTAAACAAACAAAAGCTGAGAGATCAACAATAGACTTGTCCAATAAGAAATGATATGGGGAATTCTTCAACATGAAAGAAAAGAATGATAATAAGCAATAAGAAATCATCTGAATATAAAAACTCACTGATAATAGTAAGTTCACAGACACAGACTACTCTAACACTGTAATTGTTATATGTAAAATCATTTATAGTTAAAAAAAAACTAGAAGATGGAGCTGTCAAAGAGACATTACAACTTTGCAAACCATAAATACTATAATAAAATATGAACAAAACAATGAAAAGTTAAAAAGTGGATGAAGATAAACAAAATGTAATGCTTTTACTAGTTTTCTCTTTGCTGGTTTGGTGTTTTTGCTTGTTTATGCAACAATGTTAAGTTGTAGTCACTTTAATATAATGGGCTATAAGACATTATTTGCATGCTCCATGGTAACTTAAATCATGAAATCTACAACAGATACAAAAAAAGCAAGAAATTAAAATATATTAGTAGAGAAATTCATCTTCACAAAATGGAGGGAGGGGGAAGGAAGGGAAGGAAGGGAGGAAGGACCACAAAACAAACAGAAAACAAAAACAAAATGACAGGGGTAAGTTCTTACTTTTAAATAATTACATTGAATATAAATGGCCCAATCTCTCCAATCAAAAGACATAGAATGGAGGAATTGAAAATATAAGGCCTAATGATCTGTTGCCTACAAGAAACACACTTCACTTAAAAAGACACCAATAGACTGAAAATAAAGGGATGGAAAAAATGTTTCATTCAAATAGAAAAAAATATGGGCAGGAGTAGCTAAGCTTACATCAGAAAAAATTATTTCAAGACAAAAATTAGACAGGTCCAAAGATGGTCATTATATGTTGATAAAGTAGTTAATTCACAAAGGATATAAAAATTTTAAATATATGCACCCAATTCTAGAGCACCCAGATATATAAAGCAAATAGTATTAGAGCTAAATAGAGAGACAGACCCAAATACAATAATAGCTGAAGACTTCGACACTTCACTTACAGCACTGAACAGATCATCCAGACCAAAAACAACAACAACAACAACAACAAAGAAACATTAGACTTAATGTGAAATATCGACCAAATGGTCCTAATATATACTTCAAGGACATTTTATCCAACAGTTGAAGAATACACATTTATCACCTCAGCCCATGAATTGTTCTCAAGGACAGACCATATATTGAGCAATAAAAAAAACCTTAAAGAATTCAAAATAATTGAAACCATATTAGGTATCTTTTCTGCCACAATAAAATAAAACGAGAAATCAACAGTAAGAGAAATTTTGGAAACTATACAAACACATGGAAATTAAACAACATGCTGCTGAATGACCAGAGGGTCAATGAAAAAATCAAAAAGGAATTTTTAAATATCTTGAAACAAGTGAAAATGGAAACACAACAAACCTATGGAATGCACGAAAAGCAGTACCAAGAGGAATGTTTACAGACATGAGCACCTATATCAAAAAAGTGAAAAAAATTAAATAAAAAATTAATAATGCATCTTAAAGAACTAGAAAAGTGAGAGCAAACAAAACCCAGAATTAGTAGAAGAAAAGAAATAAATCAAACTGAACCAAAAACACAAAAGATAAATGAAATAAAAAGTTGGTTTTTGAACATAGAAACAAAATCAGCAAACATTTAGACTAAGAAAAAAGAAGACTCAAATAAATAAAACCCAATATGAAAATGGAGAGACTACAACACAGCAGAAATTCGAAGAATTATTGGAAACTACTATGAGCAACTATATGCCAATAAACTGCAAAGCCTAGAAGAAATGGATACATTTTAGACACACACAACCTGACAAAATTGAACCATGAAGTCTAAGATGTTAGTAGACCAATAACAAGTAATGAGATCAAAGCTATAACAAAAAGTTTCCAAGCAAAGAAAAGCACAGGACATGATGGCAATTTTACCAAATATCTAAATAAGACCTAATACCAATCCTACTCAAAATATTCTGAAAAATGAAGGAGAAGGGAATACTTTCAAACTCATTCTATAAGGCCAGCATTAGCATGGTATGGAAACCAAAGACACATCAAAAGTAAAAACAACAGGCCAATATCCCTGATAAGCATCGATGCAAAAATCTTCAGTAAAATGCTAACAAAACAAATTTAACAACACCAAAAAGATTATTCATCATAACCAAGTAGGATTTATCCCAGGGATGCAAGGATAGTTCAACATATGCAAATCAACCAATATAATACATCATATCAACAGAATGAAGGAACAACTATATGATTATTTCAATTGATGCTGAAAAGTATCTGATAAAATTCAACATTTCTTCATGATAAAAACACTCAAAAAACTGGAAATAGAAGGAACATATCTCAACACAATAAAAGCCATATATTACAGACTCACAGCTACTAGTATACTGAACAGGAAAAAACTGAAAGCCTTTCCTATAAGATCTAGAGCAAGATAAGGATTCTCATTTTTGCCACTCATTTTTGCCATTTTTGTTATTCAACATAGTACTAGAAATCCTAACTACAGCAATCAGAAAATAGAAAAAAAAAAAAGGAATCTAAATTGGAAAGGAAGAAATCAAATTACCCTTGATGATATTATCTTTTGTTTGGTTTGGTTTGTTTTATTTGAGACAGAGTCTTACTCTGTCACTTAAGTTGGAAGACAATGGTCCCACCTCAGCTTACTGCAACATTTGCCTTGAAGGTTCAAGCGATTCTCTCACCTCAGGCTTCTGAGTAGCTGGGATTACAGGTGCCTGCCACAATGCCCGGCTAATTTTTGCATTTTTAGTAGAGATGGGGTTTCCCCGTGTTGGCCAGCCTGGTCTTAAACTCCTGACCTCAGTTTATCCACCTGCTTCGGCCTCCCAAAGTGCTAGGATTACAGGTGTGAGCCATCAGGCCAGGCCTGATATTATCTTACTTTTGGAAAAAACTAAATACTCCACCAAAAACCTATGCATACTAATAAACAAATTTAGTAAAGTTGCAAAGATACAAAATCAACATACAAAAATCAGTAGCATATTTATATGACAACGGTGAACACTCTGAAAAACAGACAGTGAAGTTGTCCCATTTACAATAGCCACAAATAAAATAAAATACCTAGGAACAAATTTAACCAAATAAGTGAAGATATATACAATAAAAACTATAAAACACTATTGCAAGAAGTTGAAGATGACACAAACATACAAATGAAAATATATTGTGTTCATAGATTATGAGTCATTTTGATAAAATATTCATACTATGCAAAACAATCTACAGATTCAATGCAGTTTACCAATTGCATTCTTCACAGAAATAGAAATACGATTCTAAAATGTATATGATACTGCAACAGACCCAGAACAATCAAAGCCATCCTGAACAAAAAGAACAAAAGTAGGAAAATTGCATTACATTAATTAAAATTATAGTACAGAGCTATAGTAACCAAAACAGTGTGGTACTGGCATAAAAATAGACACAGGCCAATGGATCAAAATAGAGAACTGAGAAATAAATTCATGAATCTACAGTGAAGTCATTTTTAACAAAGTCTCCAAGGAACTACACTGGGGAAAAGGACAGTATCTACTATAAATGGTACTGGAAAATTGGATATCCATATGCAGAAGAATGAAATTAGACCCCTATCTCTTGTCATATAAGAAAATCAAGTCAAAATAGATTAAAGATTAAACCTAAGATCTCAAACAATAAAACTACTAAGAAATAAACATTGGAGAATGTTTCCAAGATATTGGTCTCGGCAAAGTTTTTTTGAGTAATACCCCACAAATAATACCCACACAAAAACAAGCAACCAAATAAAAAGTGAACAAATAGGTTTGCATCAACAAAAAAAGAGCTTTTGAACAGAAAATTAAACAATCTTTTGTTTCATATAATTAGAGAAAATACTTGCAAACTATTTATATGACAAGGAATTAATAACCAGAATATATAAGGAAATCAAATAATTCAAAAGAAAAAAAATCTAATAACCCAATTTAAAAATGGACAAAATATTTGAATAGAAATTTTTCAAGGGGAAACATACAAGTGACCAACAGATATATGAAAAGATGCTTAGCAATATTGACCATCAGACAAATGCAAATCAAACTATCGTGAAGTATCATGCCTCAGTTAAAATGACTTTTATCCAAAAGACAGGCTAAAATACACTAGAAGAATGTGGAGAAAAGAGAATCCTCTTACACTGTTGGTGGGACTCTAAGCTAGTATAACCATTGTGAAGAACAATATGGAAGTTCCTGAGAAAACCTCCATATGATGCAACAATCCATCTGCCAGGTTTATACACAAGAAGAAGGAAATCAATATGTTGAAGAGATGTCTGCACTCCTGTGATTATTGTAGTACTGTTCACAATAACCAAAATTTGAAAGCAATCTAAGTGTCGGTCAACAGAAGAGATAAAGAAAATGTGGCAAATACACATAATTGAGTGCTATTCAGCCATAAAATAGAATGAGATCCTGTCATTTGCAGCAACATAAATGAAACTGAAGGACATTATGTTAAGTGAAATAAGCCAGGCACAGAAAGGGAAACTTTGCATGCTCTCACTCATTTGTGGGAGCTAAAAGTTAAAACAAAAGACCTTATGGAGAGAGAGTGAAATGATGGTTATCAGAGTCTGGGAGGGATAGTGAGCGTGAGGGGAATGTGGATGGTTAATGGGTATAAAAAATAGAGTTTTATAAAATGAATAAGATCTAGTGTTTGATAGCACAACAGGGTGACTGCAGTCAATAATAATTTATTGTACACGTTAAAATAACTAAATTATTATAATTGAATATCATAACACAACAAATTGATCAATGCTTGAGGTGATGGATATTCCATTTACCCTGTTGTGATCATTATGTATTATAAACATTTACCACAGTATCTCATGTATCCCATAAATATGTATATACCTACTACTAACCCATAAATAAAAAAATAGCCAGTAGAAGTAGAAGTAATAATGGTAGTGTGGGTAATCATAATAATGGTAGTAATAGTAGTGGAAGCAGTAGTAATAATATTATTGATTATGTGGTTAATGGGATTAATAAAACAAATTATTAGAAATAGTCATTTCAGACTTTTTACGAACAAAACATATTAATGTGAATATTATTTTATAATTTCTTTTGATAAATTTTACACATATTAACAAATCTTAGGAGTATAATTTGAATTAGCAAGTAGATCTGCCTATAAACAAACTATAATCAATCAACATCAATCCAATTAATACTTATCATAAGATATTTGTTATAATAATAAATTAGTATTCTGATTTTATGCATGCATTCTAATTACCATTGAATTATTTCCCTTTGGCTGCACTAAGGAAATCAAATATTTAAGCTTAATAGCTGTTCATTACAGAAGACCATGCCATATAATGAAAACACCATCATACATGGAGATCAATTAAATAGCCAGCCAAATTTCTCTCTGAAATATATTCTTCAAATTGCAGTAAATGTTGATAAGCCACATAAAGCACCTGGATTAGCTTCAGAATATTTACCAGTGGTTATTGTCATATTAAATTTATGTATTTGCTTTGCTCCACTCAAACCATTCAACTCTACTGATCTTAGACTTAGAGTAGCTCTGGTGACAGAAAATACTTTTTAAAATCCAGGAATTAATATGATATTAAGCAACCCAGAGCACAGAATGTAAAGGCAACTTAAATCCTAGAAAATTAATAGAAAATGGTACTCAGACTGTAGAAATTAACTAGTGTCTCTATGACAGTAATATGTAAGTCTGTCTTGTGTGCACAATGCTTATGCAATATTTTTTCATACATTATAGGCATAATCATTGATTTAAAAAAATTAATTATAAACATCCATAAATAAAATTCTATAAATGCTATGCTTTTATAGATTGTCAAATGTAAGTTTATTATTAATGGTGATAAAGATGCAAATAAAATTATTGATCTGTAAAGTTTGAAAAACAGAAATAAGGTTGTAGGTAAAAATACAGCAGTCTAAATAAAATACAAAAATGCACAAGGAAGACTGGCATTTAGTTATTCCATTTATTATATTTTCTTTCTGCAACAAAATTTTTAATATATCTAATACATGGAAATATCTTGAAAGCAGTACTGTGTTGTTTTACCTCTCATCATCCATGGAATTACATGGGCAACATGACAGATGGTAAATGATGTGTTTCTTAAATATGACTTTAGCATTTTAAACTTATTTTACTTTTCAGTTATATTTTGCCTAGCTAGTTATGGGCACAAAAAGCTCTTAAATATATGAGGAAATATTATTTATTTATTTTTCAAATATTCTTTTTTTGAAGGAGCTCACAAAAAGGAAAATTAAGGTTCATAAAGCAGAAAGAGAGATAGAGAATTCAGACATAGAATTAAAAATATGAAAAACATGAAAAGGTTTATCAGGGAGCCACAAAGATGACTAATTGTTGGAAAATAAGGCTAATGGGAAAAAGCTTAAAGAACTGAGAATTTTAGGTAACTGAGATAAAGAAAGTACCCTGTTTTTCTCCAGTGTATTTCTCCGACAACTTTACTAATTCCATTTCTAAAGAATCCACTGAAGAAAAAATTACACTTAGAGGAGAGCAAAATGAAAGGGTTTACTATAAATCACTTAAATTTGTCCAAACAAGAAAAATCAATTCTTTGTAGGGAAGAAAGTATTAATATAAAAGATGACTGTGACCTGTCAGCAAAGTAAGACTAGCTTTCTCCAGAAGCTGGCATATAACACTCAGGGATGAGGCTGCCTATTGTTGATTTTAAAGGAATCTGAGGACAGAAAGGACAGAAACACTATCATCTAATGAATTTGAATCCTGAGAAAGCTTTGAGTGTCAGCTGTGCCCCGACCAGTTCAAGAAGCCAGCCTGTAACAGTACAGATTGAAACTAAAGGAAAGGAGGGGAGGGTTTTTCAATTGCTTTCCAGGAGTCTCAATGGATAACTGTAGTTGAAGGATAAAAAACTTTTCAGAGCAGTCATCTGCATTTGGAAACTAAAGTAAAGATGGGAGAGATGGCTGCTATTCACATGGAGTGAAGGTCCATCATTACATACTTGGTTAGCAAAACAGAATAATATTAGTTGTCCTATTTATCAATAAAGTACTTTTAAATTCATCTACACTGGGTTTCTAGTGATTTCTGGACTTGGCAGGGCTATGCACAAAGATGGTTTGTCTTTAGCATAAGTAAAGGAAGGCACTGAGTCACGTCAGAAAATTAATGTCAAATATCTTCATCACTCCTCCAAATACCTGTGTCCCAATATGTAGTAAAATGTCAGACTAATTTCCCATATCCTCTTCCTACTGTAAAATATTATGAAATATAGTGCTCAGAATCAAGGAAACATATCACTGAGGAAACAGTCAGATGTTTTTTTTAAATTTTCTTTTTGTTTAATATATCCTTTGTTGGACAAGATAGGGAAATTTCAAAGGCTATATACAAAAGTAATTCCAACTTAATCATAATCAACCAGAAATTATATTAAACACTACATTACTTTTCAGTTGGAGTGTTTACAGTAAAAGCTAATTATGTCACATAAGTATTTGAAAGAGAATTGAAGGATATTTCTAACAGACTTTAGAGTGACTATTTCATTTAAAGTTCTAAAGGAAATTAATTCAGGTTTTTTCAAACTTGTTTTTGTGAAAATATAGAATACAATTGAGTATGATTAAATAACATAACTTATGATATATAGAACACAAAATATCACCTCTTTATCAACTTAAAAAATGATTTTCTTCTCAGGTACCCAATGGAAATTCTGCTAATGGGTAGAGCTGATAGATACTATGGCCATTATTTTCTTGTCTGTGGAATAAATTAATTTTTAAATCTCTTTCAAATGTAAATTTAAATATGTGCAATTTATTCATTCAAATGAATGTACATACCTGAGATGGAAAATATCTGGACTGAAACATTCATTAAAATTCAATGGACTAACTTCATTTAAAAACCAAAGAACGGACTGCACTTCATTCTGTTATTATGTTTACAAAGTGTTTCTTTAACTCTCAATAGCATCTGCTGGGTGATTATGTGGCTTTTCAGATCTTTCCTGACTTATTGCAGAAAAATGCAATATATTTTATTTTTGTGGAAGTGTTTGGCAGTATATATCCACAGACAAGTATGTAAAAGGTACAGTAAAAACTTCTGCAAAGATAAATTTGTGTGGGTATTAGTCAGTGTTCTTGATTTCAAACAACAAATTGGTGTAGGTTTCTGAGACCATAAATGGAAAGGATTGAATGGCTGTAACAAGGGACATAGAATTTAGAAAACTGGAGAACTCTGCTTGCACCTGAACCATGGCATGAATGTGGCTACCCCAGCCACCTGACATGGTAATTAATTCTAAAGTGTCTTATCCTTATGTAACTGACAGGAGAGTTAAAGTTCCATGTGGTAGTATCCAATTGGCAGAGTTTATCTAACTAGCCTAGGTGCCATAATTTAGAGACAGACAGTATACATTCATTTAGTCTACAGGGAAATCTAGAACCCTGCCTTTCTGCAGACTTACAGAGTGGTTTATTGCTCTAATTTAGGAAGGGGTCTCAAATGCTGCACTGCTCCCCAAAAACTAAAGCTACTGAAATATTTAAGTAACGTTGAAACTATTGAGGAATGTGAATTACCAAAAATGTGTACATTGAACATATATTTAAAAAAATGAATGTTAATTTCCAACAATATTTTCTAATAAGGCTTCTTTTAAAAAGATACATTTTGCAGTATATACATACTTTTACAATAAAGCATATGAAAACATATTTGAGTATTTTATATTGCACTGGGTCTTAAGTCAAGTATACATATTTTGTTCCTGGGTCATTTATTTGATAAAGTAGTACAGTCCCTTTGGGTCTGTTATTATCTGTGTGTTTTATTTTAATAGTGATGCGACTTCTAAAGTAGAAGACTATAAAACAGATTGTTTTAAAATATATTCTGTGCCATGAGTTTGGATTTTGGCAGTATTAAATGATTAAAGTATTTAAACCTTGAAAATTACTATGCATTATCTAAAATAATATATTTAAATTAGCAAAATTCTGTGTGGAGTTGATTTACTATTCAAATTATTTTGTGAATGATATTCTTTACCTAAGAGCTAGTTCCTGAGTGAGAAATGATACACAGTGTCTTGAATAAAGGGATAATATTAGTTTGTAAACATCTTACATAATAAAGGCACTGTTGCAAATTGGCATTGGCATTCACCAGTACTTGCCAGTATAGCAGTCCTATATTTTACTTACAGGTTACCCCTTAGAATTCCAGTGACTTACCAAAACAGACATTTGTTTATGCATATAACACATGCTAATGTGGAGAACAGGTGGAGTTGTGGAAGATCTGTGCTTCCTATAGTTTCTCAAGGGCTTAGACCGACAGAAGTACCACCATACACATTTGCTAGAATATGCAACATTTTGCTCGCCACAAAGAGGAAATTAAGACTGGAGCATTCTTTATGGGCTTTTGACTGCTTCAGCCTGGAAATAAATTATATGCTCATTCATTAATTTTATTGTTAAACTCAATCACATGAATTTGCAAGGATGGATGGAAAATGCAGGGGTGTAAATAGACTATTTGGTTAGTATTATCGTCTCCACCACACACGATTTTATATTTTTTTTATCATGTAAACTTACTTTCTTAACTTTTAAAGACTTTTAAATTTGATTTTTCCTCAACTAACTACTTTTAAAGCATATGTTTAATGCCATTAGAAGGAAGCATTTAGCAGCAAGGATTTTAGCTCTCCCATTATTATTTTGTCCTATATCTGGATAAGTGTTCTTTATAAATTTCTAGTATTATTTGAGGAATTATGAGAAAGATAAAAAAATACAGAAAAATAAATACTATTATTTGTTTTCAGATAATAACTGTACAAATTAAAAGTTTTTACTTTTAAAGTGGCACTTTATACAGCATTCTCAAAAATCTGTTTTAATCTCTACATTAATATCTGTATATATCTATCTACAGAGGCATGTAGAAAAAAAATTAGAAAAGACACATAATAAATTAAATTCAAAATGCAAACAGAAAATATCAAAAGCATTTTAAAACAGAACATTTTTGCTTGATGGTTCTTCCTTCTGCCTTATTTTCACACTGTCTGTTAGATTCTAATTACATGTAGTACATATCAAAACTTAGATACATGGAAAAAGCATGATTTTTTGAAATGGAAAACATAAATGCCTGTTGAAAAATGATCAAGATTCATAAAACAGAGAGAAAAGACACCAAATAAATAAATCAACTAGATGCAAATAAATTCACTTTAGTTTTAAAAATACTCTCAAACATAAACACATGATTAACTTATTAGATTATAGTTATATACATAAATATTATGTATTAAAATGCTGTATACATACATGTACTATATATTAGGAGTGTATCTATATGTGCATATGTGTGTATGTATACATTATATAACACCTAATTTTTCAAATTTCCAAATAATTTTGAAAATATGTACTCCCAAAAAGAAACAAATTCAAAATATGTAATCCCAAAGAGTAAAAATATAACATTGCTAAAGTTTTCAAAATAAGTATGATGCATCATGATAAAAGAAAAATATACACACATACACAACATGGTGCCTTATTTCAAACTAACTGTATTCTAAATAATCAGTGAGCAAGGTTTATAATAAGATATTTGAAACGGAATTGAGTTTGGCTCCTAAAAGCACAAAGAAAATAGATAAGTGAATAAGCCTAGTTTTTAAAATTCCCTTTGACTTGAAGAATCAGATTGCTTAATGGTGGCAGGAAGGCAGTACATCTTGTATTAGAGAAGCCTGGGTTTCATCTTGGAAGGAATTATTTACCAGACTTAATAGCTAAACAAAAATCTCATGAAGATTCATGAATAAAAATAAATATTGTGAAGAAAGCTAGTGTTTTAGGAAGATTCATTTACAATTCTGCATAAGATTCAAAATCATCTTGAATGTGCTCTTGGTATGGCCTGGCAAAAACAATGAGACCCTCATCCACTTTATACCATTACCAGTGTAAAAGAGACATGGTTTACGAGAAATCTTCATAAAGTAGGAATAACAATAGACAGCTGAAGTGTGGGGAAATCAGAATGTGTTATTCAAGACTAATTAACTCATAGTGTTGGGCACAACTGGCAGCAGTAAGAATGTGAAGATTACAGGGTGGGGATATGTGAACAGAAGATAGGAAAGGTACAGGCAAGACAAAGCAATGGAGTTCAGATTTAAGTCAGTCTGACTAGTGAAGGTAGTTGATGAAACAGAAGATGATATTTTCAGGAAATAGAACCTAAAAAGAGAGAAGAAACTGCCAGGGGAAAACACAATATATTGTAATATAGTGAATTTTAAAAAAAGTACGTCAGTACAGAAGACACTTTAGAACAAAGCAGTGATAGGATTACATTCAGATGTTTTCAATGACTGTGCTACCAAAACCTATACAAGCTCTCTTTGCCACATTTTCTCTCTCTCTTTTTTTTTTTTCCATTTATTTATTTTATTCCATTTTAGGTTTTCAGGTACATGTGAAGAACATGCAAGATTGTTGCGTAGGTACACACATGGCAGTGTGATTTGTTGCCTTCCTTCCCCTCACCTACATCTGGCATCTCTCCCCTTGCTATCTCTCCCCAGCTCCCCACCCCCCACTGTCCTTCCCCTATTTCCCCCCAACTGACCCCAGTGCGTAGTGCTCCCCTCCCTGTATCCATGTGTTCTCATTGTTCAACACCCGCCTATGAGTGAGAACATGCGGTGTTTGATCTTCTGCTCTTCTGTCAATTTGCTGAGAATGATGGTTTCCAGGTTCATCCATGTCCCTACAAAGGACACAAACTCATCATTTTTGATGGCTGCATAATATTCTCTTCAAGGAGAACTACAAGCCACTGCTCAATGAAATAAGAGAGGACACAAACAGATGGAGAAACATTCCATGTTCATGGTTAGAAAGAATCAATATCGTGAAAATGGCCATACTGCCCAAAGTAATTTACAGATTCAATGCTATCCCCATCAAGCTACCAATGACCTTCCTCACAAAACTGGAAAAAAACACCTTAAACTTCATATGGAATCAAAAGAGAGCCCACATAGCCAAGTCAATTCTAAGCAAAAAGAACAAAGCGGGGGGCATCACACTACCGGACTTCAAACTATGCTACAAGGCTACAGTAATCAAAACAGCACAGTACTGCTACCAAAACAGAGATATAGACCATTCGAACAGAACAGAGGTCTTGGAGGCAACACAACATATCTACAACCATCTGATCTTTGACAAACCAGACAAAAACAAGCAATGGGGAAAGGATTTCCTGTTTAATAAATGGTGTTGGGAAAACTGGCTAGCCACGTGCAGAAAGCAGACACTGAACCCCTTCCTGACACCTTACACKAAAATTAACTCCAGATGGATTAAAGACTTAATCATAAGACCTAACACCATAAAAATCCTAGAAGAAAATCTAGGTAAAACTATTCAGGACATAGGTGTAGGCAAGGACTTCATTACCAAAACACCAAAAGCATTGACAACAAAAGCCAAAATAGACAAATGGGACCTAATCAAACTCCACAGCTTCTGCACAGCAAAAGAAACAGTCATTAGAGCAAATCAGCAACCAACAGAATGGAAAAAATTTTTGTAGTTTACCCATCTGACAAAGGGCTGATATCCAGAATTTACAAAGAACTAAAACAGATTTACAAGAAAAAAACTAATAAGCCCATTCAAAAGTGGGCAAAGGATATGAACAGACACTTTACAAAAGAAGACATACTTGAGGCCAACAAACGTATGAAAAAATGCTCATCATCACTGGTAATTAGAGAAATGCAAATCAAAACTACATTGAGATACCATCTCATGCCAGTTAGAATGGTGATCATTAAAAAGTCTGGAGACAACAGATGCTGGAGAGGATGTGGAGAAATAGGAACGCTTTTGCACTGTTGGTGGGAGTGTAAATTAGTTCAACTATTGTGGAAGACAGTGTGGCCATTCCTCAAGGACCTAGAAATAGAAATTCCATTTGACCCAGCAATTCCGTTACTGGGTATACATCCAAAGGATTATAAATCATTCTACTATAAGGACACGTGCACACGAATGTTCATTGCAGCGCTGTTTACAATAGCACATTTTCTCAATTTTAACTGCAGATTGTTATTATAATTAGATATAATAGCAAGAAGGAAAAGCAGGATGGTGGAATAGAAAACTTCCCCAATAATCCTCCATGTAAGGACACCAAGTTAGCAACCATCTACATGAAAAAAAATACCTTCATAAGAACCCAAATCAGATGTGTATCGATGGTACCTGGTTTTAACATCATGAAAGAACAACTGAAGAGACAAAAAAATTACAGTCTTGAATCGCTGATGTCACCCCTTCCCTGCCCCTGGCAGTGTGGTATGGTGTGGAGAACATCAAGAACACAGCAATTGTAAGGCACTAAACTCCATGCTGTCCTGTTAGAGCAGAAAGAAAAACCAGGCCAAACTCAGCTGATGCCTGCCCATGGAGGGAGCATTTTAACCAGCTGTATCACTTAATAACTTGAGTTCCCACAATCCTCACCGCTGCAGGCTACAGCACTTTGTGTCTACAAGTAAACTTGAAGGGCAGTCTAGGCCATAAGGACTGCAATTTGTTAGGTGAGTCCTAGTGTTGAATTAGGCCCAGAGACTGTGGGTGGGGAGGAGACAAAACGTACTGAGACACCAGCTGGTGCACCCAAGGGAGTGCTGCCATCATCCCTCCCGTAACCCTACTGCACACCTCCCAGCTCCAAAAGAAACCACTTCCTTCCACTTGAGAGGAAAGGGAAGAATGTGGAGGGCTTTGTCCTGCATCTATAATACCAGCCCAGCCACAGTAGGTTAGGGCACCAGTAAGAGTTGTGAGGCTCCCATTCCAGGCCCAAGGTCCTGGCCAACATTTCTAGACACACCCTGGACCAGAATGGAACCCAATGACTTGAAGGAAATGAACCAGACTTTCCAGCATTCATCACCTGCAAACTGAAGAGCCCTTGGGCCCTGAATGAATAAAAGCCATACTCAGATATTATATGAAGGGCCTTGGGTGAACCTCAGACTTGTGGACTTCAGGTGGGACTCATCACAGAGCCAGCTGTAGTGACCACTGGGCAAAACTCCTGCAAAAAGAAAAGTAAAGGAGACTTTATCTTGCACCTCAGGTACCAGCATGACGACAGGGGCATAGAGCACCAAGCTGGCTCTTGGGTTCCCCAATTCCAGGGATTGACTGCATTTCTGGACCTGTCCTTGGCCATAGCTACCCTGAAAGATGAGTTCCAGAACAGGCAGCATTCACCACAAGCCAACTTAATAGATCTTGGGAGTTTTTAACATGAAGGGATGTTGAATTTTATCAAAGGCATTTTCTGCATCTATTGAGATAATCATGTGGTTTTTGGTTTTAGTTCAGTTTATGTGATGAATCAGATTTACTGATTTGCATGTGCTGAACCAGCCTTACATCCTGAGGATAACGCCTACTTGATCATGATGAATAAGCTTTTTGTTGTGCTGCTGGATACAGTTTACCAGTATTTTGTTGAGAATTTTTGTATCATTTTCACCAAGGATATTGGCCTAAAGTTTTTATTTTCTTTCTTCTTTCCTTCTTTCTTTCCTTCTTTCTTTCTTTCTTTCTCTTTCTTTCTTTCTT